>NW_008331810.1:2363-24818 GCF_000622305.1 Nannospalax galili
TAGCCGCCATGTGGGCTCTGGGAATTGAACCTAGGTCCTCTGCAACAGCAGTCAGTGCTCTTAACCGCTGAGCCATCTTTCCAGCTCCCATTTTAAAATTTTTTAAAAAGAAAAATAAAAATAAATTTAAAAGGCCAGGTGTGGTGGCACAGATCTTTAATCCCAGCACTTGGGATGCAGAGATAGGTGGATCACTGTAAGTTCAAGGCCAGCCTGGTCTACATACTAAGTTCCTGGCCAGCAGGGGTTGCAGGGAGACCTTGTCTCAAAAAGACAGACAGACGACAGACTGACTGGATGAGATAGATAAATAGATGATGACTGACTGACTGACAGATAGATAGATAGATAGATAGATAGATAGATAGATAGATAGATGATATTATACTATACCATTATTTTGGAAGGCCTTACTCAGAATCAACAACAAAAACAAAACCCTCCCTGAGAAAGGGCTTACCTTTCTGGAAAACAACTACTCCTACTGCTACTCACATGGATAGTTTCCAACTTCCTACCCCACAGCCAACCACCCAGCCTTCTGCTCACCAACTGCACCATCGGAGATTGACCCCCTTTCAAAAGCCTCATCCATAGTCAAGCTCTGCCATCCTTGGGTCACTCACTTACCTAGTAGTTGCAGGTTTTCAACAGGGGCCACATTCTCGGGTTAATTAAGTAATCTCCACTGTTCCACTCTCCAATTAATGTCATTGAGTTCCTGAATAAACATAGAGCGATTTTATAATCATTGCAACACAAGTTCCTTGTAATTACGAATTTATAAAACAGAACATCTAACCCCACATTAAGGCATTTCAGAGGACTAAATAAACACAGTCCCGCTCAGATGTGTCCATGGCTTGTTCTGTTGATTTTCTTGTTCTTCTGTCTGCTGGAACAAAGCAGCCTGTGTCTTTCTTTTGTTTTCCAGCTGAAGTCGGCCAAATTAGAATCACTTGTAACAGGTCCCTGAAACACCCTGTTCTTTCTCTCTCTGTGGTTTTGTTACATGGGGCTGAATTTTGGGAGAACAGAAGCAGGTGTGCGCCCCTCTGAGTCCCCGGTATGCCAAGTCTTTATAGACAGTGTAAAAACATTCTGTGCCTCCCATAAAAGCCAGCTGACAGGCCTTCCTGTAGGGGCTGGGATCCCTCCTCCCCTGCTAGGATCCTGTTCCTGGAAGGGCACTGGCCCCAGCCAGTAGAGTTGGTAGACTTACCAAATACAACTGAGGAGAAATCAGGTTTAATTTCAGATACCAACAGCAACAAAATATTTAGCGTAACTATCCCAAATATCACATGTGCTATTCTCATACTGAAACCTCTTATTTGTCTGCCATTTATCTGACATCTGTATTTTATCTGGAAACTATGCCAGGCAGATACCCAAACCTACATTTTTTGGAAGTGTCTAAATGAAATTAAATCATAGTGACCAAACATATAATTTGAAGGCTGGAGAAATGACTCAGCTAAAGTATTTGTCACGTAAGCATGAGGACTGAAGTCTAAATCCTCAGGACCTGCATAAGCCTGGTGTGGCAGCTCACATCTGTAATGCCAGCACTGGGGAGGCAGAGATGGGTGGATCCCTGAGTTCCCTGGCAGGCCATTCTAACTAACTGAATTGACGAGCTCTGGGTTCAGTGAAAGACCCTCTCTCAAAAGAAAGGTAAAGGAAAACACTAAAGGTTAATCTCTGGCCTCTCTCCACACACACACATACCCATACACACATACTCACACACCCATATGCCCTGTTCTAGTTTGCTTTTCCATTTCTGTGACAGAACACTCTGACCAATACCAACTTGGGGAAGGAATGGTTTGTTTATCTTATATATCCCGGGTCACAGTTCATCAGGAAGCCCAAGGGCAGGAACCTGGTGGCGGGAGCTGGAGCACAGGCCATGGAGGAGCGCTGCTTACTGGCTTGCTCCCCTGGCTGGGTTCATCTGGCTCATGCGCAGCCTGCTTTCTAATATGATACAGGACCGCCTGCCCAGACGTGGCACCGTCCACTGTGGGCTGGGCCCTCCCACATCACTCAACAATCAAGAAAATACTCCCACAGACGTGGCCGATATTGTGGTCCAGTAGAGAAAATTCCCCAATTGATGCTCCCTCCACCCAGGTGTGTCAAGTTGGCAACTAAAGCTATTCAGCACACATGCCCACATGTGCACACATATATACATGAACACATACATATCCGCTGCACACAAACACACATGTAATTTTTTTATTTGTGTTGGTATGGGCTACACTCCATGGGAAAGTATTCCCTGACTTGTTTTCTTTGACCTGACAGCTCCATAGGAGGTGGGTCACAGAGCTGCCTTCCTTTTACTATGTCAGAGTTAATAGAGCTTTATTTAGTGTGTCACAGTGCATGTATTGAGGTCAAAATAGAACTTGTGGGAGTTTGTTTTTTTTCCTTTCACCATGTGGGTTCCAGGGATCAAACTCGGGTCATCAAGCTTGGTCTGCAGGCGCAGCACCTTCCTCTGGAGCTAGTGCCTTTGAGAATGAACATGAGAGCCATTGATGTACACACCTGCTCCGTCAAGTCAGCAGCGGCACAGGTGTCTACACACAGAGCAGCTCCCTGTAAGCACAGGCCACTAGACAACCGGCTCCTTCCTAGCTCTCAGACATCCGCCTTGTCTGCATTGGAATCACCTGCAGGTGCGAACCCAACATCTTGAACAAGCCCTCGGATGCTACTGATACTGCAGGCCTTGGAACCACACTGAGTACCTCTGGTTTAGAGCAAGCACAAGCTCCCCGTGTGCCACTCTGGGTTTCCACCTCTCCCCAGCAACCTTGTAGCTACATGGCCTAGTATATATCATGTAAGCGCTCTGTGCCTCAGTTTCCTCACTTGTACCCTGCATAACATGTTAATAGTGTATCATCAGAATGCATGTAGGATCACATGAAATACTACATGCGAAGGGCTTAGCACCATAGCTGGTATCTGAAAAAAAGTTGGCTCCTTGGTACCACCATTATTTGACTATTGCTAAGGTTCTGATGAGAAGGAACCTGAGTTCTAGAGCCTTCCCCATGATGTGCTGTCTCCAAGGCCCAATCCTTTTAATCATTTAGGCTTTTTTTCATTGAATGTCAACTGGAACTCAGCACCCGTCTAAGGACTAGGTGTTGGATCAGACATTGTCACCCTCCCCGGCCCTGAGGACTTCAGCTCTTGCTTTGGCTGGGGGATGCCACTCCCTGATTTCATCAATTATTACTAAAGTACAGCAACCCGCTGGGTATGGTGGTGCTTTTAGAACTTGGGAGGTAGAGGTAGGCAGATCTCTACGAGATCAGGGCCAGCCTGGTCTATATAGCAAGTTTCAGGCTACCTACAGGTACAGGGAGACCCTGTCTCAAAAAGAATTAAAAAATGATGATCGCCAAAACAAGGTAGTGTGTGGGTGCATAGGGTACAGTTATACCTACAATGAGTAGTAAAAAACAGATCTGGAGACTGAGTTGGACATGTGAATGGATGACTGAGTTCTGACAAAGGTGAAAAGACAAGGGGTCTAAGGACTGATCTTCCCACCCAGTGGGGCTGGGACAAACGACTTTCCACACGTAAACCAAAACCCGAAAGCTACACACTGTGTCTTATTCCATGCCCCCAAATTAACCCAATACAGATCTCAGACCCACACACATGGGAGTTGGGATTTTGAGTGGGAATCTTTCCCACACAACATTTGGATGTCTTGAACCGATGAATGATTTACCATTTACTGAAATTTAAATTTCTGTGACTTTCCTGTGTTTCTGTTCAGTAGACCTGGCAACCCTAATTTCCCAGGAGCTTCGGGCAGCACTGGCCAGTGGTAGGACCTGTATGAGAATCAGAGAATCTGCACTCAGATATTTTGTCACAGAAACAAGAAAAGTAACACATTTTCCCAAAGAGGCAGGTTGGGATGGGACACGAGGATCACAGAGGGGCTTTCTTGGTCACCCTGGGCGAGCAGCATCTGGGTAAAGCAGATCGTGAGCACATCCTGAGGCAAAATGGCAGTCATGGTGTACAAGAAGATTCCCAGTGGCCAAGGCAGAAATGGCTCGAAGAAAAGCAGAGTGTCTGCTGGGAAGAGGGAGGAACCCTGGAGGGGGACAGCGCAGTGCGAGAGCCCTGAGAGAGCGCTGGAGCATCTGTGAACTGGATGTTGGTGCTCACAGCTGCAGAACCTGGGTCTGCACGAGCCTGAATGCCTCAGACTTCACTGCCGTGGCTGGTTGACCTCCTAAGATCTACAGAGAGGAATGGACGTTGCTCTGGGGCCAGAACATGCTTGTCTTCAGTGTTCTAGTCAGGGTCTTGTTGGAATTACCAGTTTTCCAGGTCTCCCAAAGTAGAGTCACGACAAGGTTCGTGGGGCAGCTGACATCACACAGGTGCTATAGGGTGGCAGGGCTCTCCTGACCAAAAGCCCACATGGTCCAGGCTCAAGATTCTAGGGTTGAAGGGCTGGGGAAATGGTTCAGTTAGCTAAATGTTTGCCTTACAATCTCAAGGACTTGAGTTCAGTTCCCAGAGCTCACATAAAAAAATCTAGGTGTGGGGCTGGAAAGAGGGCTCAGTGGTTAAGCACGCTGGGCTGGCGGCTATTGCGGAGGACCTCATTCAGTTCCCAACATCCACATGGCAGCTAATCCATGTGTTACAGCCATCCATAATTCCAGTTTCAGGGGATCTGATGCCCTGTTCTGACCTCCTCAGGCATTGCACAACATGGGTGCACTTACATACGCACAGGCAATAAACTCATACAAACAAAATAAAAACAAACTATTTTTTAAGATCTAGGTATGCTGGTACATGTCCGAAATCCCAGAAGTCAAGGAGACAGAGACAGCCTAGCCTAATCAGCAAGCCCCAGACCTCAGAGACTATATCACCAAAACAACGTGGGTGGTCCTGAGGAACAGCACCTGAGCTTGACCTCTGGCCTCCACATGGACACACATATGCACATGCACCCACATACACCTGCACTTGTTTACATGCAAATGGAATCTCTCCTCTCTCTCTCTCTCTCTCTCTCTCTCTCAATTCCATATTTGTAGGTTTCTTGGCTCCATAAAATGTATGTGTACCCATTGGCCACCAAGATGGTTCGGGACGTAATATTAGGTTTCTTGGCTCCATAAAATGTATGTGTACCCATTGGCCACCAAGATGGTTCGGGAGGTAATAAGACAGTGAAACCGCACTGATGCATCCTCCTCACACAGGCTCTGTCAGGACGTCAATATTCCCTCCTGTGGTGTGTTCCCTGACTTTGGCATGCACACGCTGGTGAGGGTCCAGCATGCTCACGCCATGCAGAGTGCTTGCGCTGCCCTACAGTGCTGTGTTCTCATGTATCTCTCCTCTTCCCAAACTCTCTCGAGTCCCTTTACTGTCTCAATCGCTTCATCTTTCCCAGAAGTTGGAGTCCTACTATGTGTGACCCTTTCAGATCAGCTTATTTCACTTACCAATGTGTATTGATGCAGGCATTGGAAACATCAACACTTAAATTTTAAATCTTTAGTCAGAGTTGAGTTAAGCAACAGGGACGGGTCACTCCAGGCCTTGTGCACTCGCCTGACCTGAAGGTGTCTTTGTGGCCGAGAAGCAGAAGACAGCAACATGAAACCCCTCACAGGCTCCTACTCTGATGGCCTCGGGGCAGCGTGTGTTGTTTTAATGTGGCACAGATGGACATTTTCTATAGATCAACAAATTAAAGACCGGATTCCCCAGGTCTTTGTTCTTCTTTAAGGATGGAGAAGAGGTAGATATTATTTAAGCACCATTTTCTTGCTTGCTCCAGCTGAAGAGCCTGCTTTCTTCGCTCCTCAGATTTTCAGCATCTCACAAAGGAGAAAGGGAAGTGGGAAATTTGAAGCCTAGTCAAGAAAACTGAAACAAATGGTGTCTTCAACTGTAAGGACAGAGGCCCCAGATCACAGCACAGGGGCAGGGGCAAGGGAGGGTGCCACACTGGGCCTGTTTCCTTGGCGAGACCTGTCAGGCCCACAGACACGGGAAGTGGAGCCAAGGCTCATGCCCTAGGCTATCCTTGCAGACAGATGCTCTGAGGAGGGTTGCCGTCTGCCCACCCTACTCATGTGGTAGAGCTACATGGGTGAGTCAGGGCCAGGGGTCACAAAAGATGCAGCACTCCCGCTAAGCCGGGCCAGTTCTCTGAAGTCCTCATGCTGACGGAGAAGGTCCGGCTCTCTTCCAGCTCTGAGGCTTCCTCCCTGGCAGTGTCCATCAGGAGATGGGAGGGCACGGTGGCGTGCACACGGGAGCCATCATCTTCCTTTATGACAATCATAACGAGCATCAGTACAAGCCTCCTGCGGCAGGACACCGACCGTGCAAGCTCAGCCTGCAGTCCAACTCTTTGCCAGCCCCAACTCAAGCCAGAACAAGCTACTCCCCCCTCTTTCCTGCTCACTCTTGAGTGGTGTAAGGCTTCTCTTCCTGTACTATCACAGAGGAGGAGGATGCCATGGTAACCGTGGTGACCAGACCAAAGCCTACTCAGCTTCATCTCTTTGAGATGAGACTCCTGGGTAGTCCTGTGACAGTCAGTGGTGCCAGGAGTATGGCATGTCTGCTAGCTTTCTCACATCTCTGGGAGAGGTCCCCGTAATAGCAAGCCTTCCAGATGATTCTGACGGTCATCAGAGAATGAGAACCACTGGATCTCAAGATAAGCAATTGTAATATTTCTATCACTTGATGACTGTCTGAGGTTTGTCACATTGATCTGTGGAGAGAGTCCTAAATAAAGGGAACAATGCCCATGAGGATAGCAAGGGCTTCACACATCAGGAAGAGCAATGTCAGCCAACAGCTACAACATAGGTAGACGGATCAACGATATCAGCCACGGTTGCCTTCTTGCATTGGTTTAAGATTCTTCATGCCCAAGGGTGCTGGATTCCAACCTGAGGGAGCCCCAGTTCTTATGTCCAGAAAATATCAGAGTGCAAATGAATTGTCTGTGACCTGTGGCAATCCTCAGGGACCCAAGCAAAAGTGATCAGGTCCATACACAAGTCAGTTTGAGGAAAGGGCAGGGTCAGCTGTAAGTTTGCATTCGAACGAACATCTAGGAAAAGTTATACAAATAAAGTAGCAGGAGATTTAGGTCAAAAAGAGCTGTGGTGGAATTAGGTGAAAATGTGCATGCTGGAGAGAGGAGCTAGCTCTCCACTCTGAGAGAAATGAACTCTCCATGATCCTCACGGCTCTGGGGAAAACAACAGAGAACAGCTTTAAGGACGGGGACCCCCCTGAGCAGCCCTGCACTGATTAAGGAAACTGAACTTACAATTTGAGTTTTCCCTTAAAAAGGACATCAGACCAAGATGGCTTCACTAGGGAATGTTGTCAAACATGTAAGGAAGAATAGGCCAGTTCTGTGTAAACTCTTCCAGAAAATTAGACTTTCCAATCCATTCTTTGAAGTCTCTGATGCTAAAACTCGATGAAGACATCACATTAAGTTTTGGCCAATGTCACCCATGAACAAGCAGTATTTTCAGCTTTAAAATATTATAGTTATTTACTCGTGTGCATATGTATGATGAAGCGTGGCATGCATGCCATAGCATGCTTGTGGAGGTCAGAAGAGGACTTACAGGAGCCAGGTCTCTCTTTGCAACCATGAGGGTCTCAGGGATCAAGCTGAGCTCATCAGGCTTGGCAGCAACATCGTTACTTGATGGATGGCACAACCCGCCAGCCTCTTTCCTAGGTAAGCCCAGTGACGCTCACCGCGCTTTGACTCCCCCAGCCTCCTTCACCCTCCCAACTCCCAGACCCGGTCTCTCCTCCTAGCCTGGGTACTGGCCCATTTCTTGTCTTGGCACCCAGACACCAGGGCTAACCTCTCAGCCCACTGCCACCACTGCTTCCTGATCCTTTGCATCCAGACCAACCCAGTTCCTCCCTGCGGCCCCCAGAAAAACTCTGGGCCTGGTCCCAGCCTCACCTCCCTTTACGTCCCTGGGTGGCACAGCCACCAGTTCCCCGGCCCCAGTTCTTATGTCCAGAAAATATCAGAGTGCAAATGAATTGTCTGTGAC
Source organism: Nannospalax galili (assembly GCF_000622305.1). Taxonomy (NCBI): domain Eukaryota; kingdom Metazoa; phylum Chordata; class Mammalia; order Rodentia; family Spalacidae; genus Nannospalax; species Nannospalax galili. The sequence goes on from NW_008331810.1 coordinate 10,493, forward strand.
CTGTGGCAATCCTCAGGGACCCAAGCAAAAGTGATCAGGTCCATACACAAGTCAGTTTGAGGAAAGGGCAGGGTCAGCTGTAAGTTTGCATTCGAACGAACATCTAGGAAAAGTTATACAAATAAAGTAGCAGGAGATTTAGGTCAAAAAGAGCTGTGGTGGAATTAGGTGAAAATGTGCATGCTGGAGAGAGGAGCTAGCTCTCCACTCTGAGAGAAATGAACTCTCCATGATCCTCACGGCTCTGGGGAAAACAACAGAGAACAGCTTTAAGGACGGGGACCCCCCTGAGCAGCCCTGCACTGATTAAGGAAACTGAACTTACAATTTGAGTTTTCCCTTAAAAAGGACATCAGACCAAGATGGCTTCACTAGGGAATGTTGTCAAACATGTAAGGAAGAATAGGCCAGTTCTGTGTAAACTCTTCCAGAAAATTAGACTTTCCAATCCATTCTTTGAAGTCTCTGATGCTAAAACTCGATGAAGACATCACATTAAGTTTTGGCCAATGTCACCCATGAACAAGCAGTATTTTCAGCTTTAAAATATTATAGTTATTTACTCGTGTGCATATGTATGATGAAGCGTGGCATGCATGCCATAGCATGCTTGTGGAGGTCAGAAGAGGACTTACAGGAGCCAGGTCTCTCTTTGCAACCATGAGGGTCTCAGGGATCAAGCTGAGCTCATCAGGCTTGGCAGCAACATCGTTACTTGATGGATGGCACAACCCGCCAGCCTCTTTCCTAGGTAAGCCCAGTGACGCTCACCGCGCTTTGACTCCCCCAGCCTCCTTCACCCTCCCAACTCCCAGACCCGGTCTCTCCTCCTAGCCTGGGTACTGGCCCATTTCTTGTCTTGGCACCCAGACACCAGGGATGACCTCTCAGCTCAGAAGTGAAATGCTTTAAAATACACAAATTCAAATCCAAATATACATATATTTATATATGTACACACACACACTCCCCACACCCCCCACACACATACACCCCACACACACCCCACACATCCCCCACACACCACACACACACACACACAGCACACACACCACACACACACACCACTCACATGCCACACCACACACACCACATACACACACCACACACACACCACACACCCCCACACACCACACACACACACCACACATACCACACACACACACCACACACACACCACACCACACACACACACCACACACACACCCCACGCACTACACACACACACACACACCACACAGCACACCCCACACACACACCACACACACACCCCATGCACCACACATACACACATCACACACAGCACACCACACACACACATCCCACATACACACACCACACACACACCCCACGCACCACACACACACACCACACCACACACACCACACCACACCACACACACACACACACCACATACACACACCACACACACCACACACACACACACATCCCCCACACACACACAACCAAGCCCCCCCCACATATATATGTATTGCGAGTTATGGCTCAACGATTAAGGTTGCTTCTTGCTCTTCCACAGAATCCAAGTTCAGTTCCCAAGACCTAGGTTGGGTGGCCTACAACCACCTATAACTCCTGCTCCAGAGGATCCAACTCCCTCTTCGGGTTTCCATGGGCAACCACACACATGCGACACACATTCATACAAACACATACACATAAATAAAAATAAATAAATAATATATAGTAGTACATTGTGACCAAGTGGAATTTATCCAAGAATGCAGGATTAATTCATGTGAAAGGGGAGAAATGTGGAGATTCTGAAAAGCATGGTGACTTCCAGGCTCGTGGGAGGGTCAGGTGGAGAGCAGCAGGTTTTTAGGGTCTAAGTGTATTCTATCTGATAATATAACGAGATACACAGGTCATCACACACGTGTCCAAACCAGTGGAACTTACAAGACTGAACATAAGTGCAAGCTACAGACTGTACTGCCCTGAACGAGATATTAATAAACAAGAAACCAGGGAAGGAAGCAAAACATAAAAGCCCGTGTGCTTCTGAGTCAAATTTTCTATAAACCTAAAACTATAATGAAATTACAAAGGACAACGTTGGTTCAGGATGAGGGGGAAATTTTGACTGCACATATATACGGTAAAAAGCCCCAATATTTTTTAAACCCCCAAATTAAAAAAATAAGTATGAGTCTAAAAATGAAGCCTTTTGTTTCCTCAAAGAAAAGATGTAGGGATGGCAAAGGGATGTGTGACAAACCATAAATACTATCTCTAGACTGTATGTACCTGTGAGGATAACTAAAATCCCAAAGACCATGTGTTGGCAGAGACAGGAAACACCTAGAAGTTTGTACACTGCTGCAAGGAATGGAAAGTCCTAAAAACAACTTTGAAAACAGCATGGCAGTTTCCTGAAAAGCTACATACACAGCAACCACGTGATCTAAACACCCTATTCCTAAGCACTCACCCAAGGAAACAGCTTATGCATAAAACACTTGTACACACAAATGTTCGCGGCACTTTGCCTTATGTAACCCCTAAACTGAAAATAATCCAATATACATCAACAGATGAACGGATAACCAAAAGGTTTTTATTTGTGCAATAGAACAATATTCAGGAAAAATGAACTATTGATAGGCAAAACAGTCATTAGCCCCATGATGTTTATACAGAATGACAAATGGAATGCAAATTTTCTGTTTGTAGAATATCCTAGAAAATACTAATCTGAAGGACCGTTGCACAACCAGTGTGGCCTGACATGGGGACGTGACGGTGAGGAAGAGCAGTGCAAAGGTGCGTGCAGACGACCTGAAAGATGATGCGCACGTTCAGCACTTGAAGTGGCAGGTCACAGGGCAGGTCTGTCAGCATTTACAAAGTCACACACTTTAATTACATCTCCATAAAGCCAAGAAATAGCATCAGCAACTTGCAAAGTCTGAATGGGGACAGGGCGGCCTTTGAGAGGCTGTAGTGGGAGGTGTGATGTGAGCAGACTCTGCCAGCAGCACGGGGAAGGAAGAGTGCCATAGACACAGCTCGCACCAAGCACTAGGTGCTTGTCTGCACCACACATCAGGCTAAGTGCCCGAACATGGTAAAAATTGTCCTGTTTAGTCTCACATATCAGCCGTATGAAGTAGGTGCTATGTTGTAGATGAGTACGCAGGAATGAGTTGCTGGGGTTACCCAGCTTCAGCAGAAGAGCTGGGAGCTCTAGCAGGATCTGTGTCTTAAATTATCTAGTAACTAAAGAGATGGTCAACATGTGTTGACCAATGGACAGAGTACTTACCCAGCTGATCAGACCCCTACCTCATTCTTCGAATGTCAGAACTCTGTGTCTGTGTGTGTTGGCACATATATATGTGTGTGTGTGTGTGTGTGTGTGTGTGTGTGTGTGTGTGTGTGTGTAAATATGTGGGCATGTGTGCACATGTGTGTGTGTGTCTGTGAGTGTGGTGCTAATTTCTCATCTCTATGACAAAATACGTGAGGAAACAGCATAAAAGAGTAAAGACTTATTTGGGCTCAGTTTAAATGGCTTTCAGCCCAAGGACAGCTGGCTCCATTGCTATAGGCCTGTGATGAAGCAGAACTCAGCAGTGGGAGAGGGGCTGTGGGGAGAGAATGAGGCGGGGGAGGCCAAGGGGGAGAATGGGGGGGCAGGGACAAGATGTACTCTTCTAAGGCATGCCCCCCAGTGACTCACTCCCTCCAATATGGCTCCTAATGGCCCATTCAGCGATGACTTCATCAATGTCCATTGATGTCGTTGGCACTGTCATGACTCAATCACCATTTACTAGTACCACTAGCCCTGGACCAAACTTTTAACACCTGAACTTTGGTGAGGATACTTCATATCCAAACCATAACTTAAATGCAGTTAGATACCAGCTATTCTCAAAAGAAATCTATTTTTATATTTTATTTTACAAAGATATTCCAGGAACGATTGCTGTGCACAGCAGGAAGGAAGGCAGTGTAGCTGATCATTTCCAGGGCTCTCCGTCTCCCAAGGCGTCTTTGAGCTGCTGTTCTGCAGCAGAGTAGCAAGGTTCTCAACAATGGGCCCCTCGGTCTGCAGCTTATAACACAGGGTGTTTAGGACCGATCACGAATTGCTTCTCACACAGACCCTTGGCAGACAGTGTCTAGCAGATTTGAAGCTGATTATCCCAATTCACATTTACTATTGCCCTCTATTCTCCTGAACAAAGGGCTTCCTCTGGTAGGACCCATGTAAGGAAGAACAATGTCTAACACTGTGAACCAGTTCTTTTCAAAGCCCACGGACTCTCGGAGGGAGTTTTCTGCAGAAGACCAAAAACCACCTGCTACTGTAAAATAATATATATTAACCAGAATCTTGACTCAGCAGCAACAATCTACTGGCAATGTAAGCAGCTAAATAAAATGTTTGCAAAGATGAGGAGAGTTACACAGCCAACATTAAAGAGGTGCTTGACCCAAGGGAACACCTTGCTATGTGGACGTATCAGACACTTGGTTATGTACGAGTTATCTCTGCGTAATCAGTCTTCTGCTTAGCCTCAAAATGAACTGAAATAACTAAATTATCTTAACATAAATTTTCAAAAAATGTATAATGCAGTTTTTTTTTCTTTCTAAAATGGAAACAATAGGCATAACTTATTTTTTCTAGAATGATCATGGTGATTTAATACACAACAGGAAACAAATGCAGTTTTTGTTAGGAATTGGACATTTTTCTGTTGTTTGTGGGTATTTTACAAATACCTGGCTTGTCCTCATTTGCTAGGAGAGAAATCTAAATAATCAAGTTGATTTACATTATATGAAAAACAAAAATCAATAAGGAGTAATTAATGAAGTGTGAGGTTTAACCCCAAAGGCTTTGGGAAGATTCTTTCTTGATATGTGCAGGCCTTTTATTTTCACATATGAGGTCAGGTTCTTGAAAATTGGTGTGTATGGAAAGTATTTTACCACACGTGGAAGAGAGAGGGAGTACAACAGTAATCCCCTAAAATTCTAATAAAAACCTTTCATATACTGTTTTCTTTAATCTTCAAGACCGAGTCTGAGATGAATAAGTCACATTTTTGATGCTGGATGGTGGAACCCTGACTCAGCACTTTATGAGAAAGAAGCCCAGAACTTGTAAATAGCACAACGGTACATGGTTATTAAATATACGTGGTTATTAAATTCACACTTCAGTCAGCCCATCCCCACATATATACCCACCTTACAATGAGACATTTTATATGGGGAAGCAGTAAAGGTAGGTTGGAACTCTATAAACCATCAGATAAATAACATGCCTCACATGAACATTCACTATATGATCATGCAAAAAGGTTATCTTGCAATTTAATATATCTTGGGTCCTAATAATTTATGTAAGAGCTAGAGGATTGCTTAATTTACACGCTATAGCTTTTCTAGGATAAACAGAACTTTAAGCAAGTATGGGCAAGCAGTCTGACGTTCATGTCAGTGTGGACTGTACCTCAACATAAATCCCTCTGCATCGTTACTTTTTGTCGGGTATTTGGTAACAGCAATAAAAGACTATAGTTCATAGCCCCATTACTTGTTTTAACAAATAAAATCTTTTTAGCGCACATACACCCACTAATTATATGTAATCCATGACTATTTTTGCCTCACAGTGAGAGAGTCAAGCAGACTATTGTAGGCCAATGACGTGGATTTAAAACACACTCAGCTAAGAATGTTTGCTACATGAAAAAGTTTGCTAGCTCATGTTTCCTGGTATAAATCAGGGATAATATTTTCCGAACCAGTATTTGGTATGCATGGTCCTACTGTTATCAACATATCCCCCAAATCTAAGCTAAATTATAACTTTGATAATTTCATGGGACAAAATAATAATGTATTTGGAATTTTTCAGTAGAAATTGACTGACGTGCTTGTTGGGGTTGGTGATGATCTTTGGGGCTGGTGAGTCACACCTGGTAACCATACAGCAAACCACCAGGCAGGCGGCAACTCTTATCCAGGCTGAGGCTGCTGTCACCAGGAGGAAATTCTTTAAGGAAGGCTCTGTTCTGCTCATAAAGCCTTCCAATCAATTAACACATATCCAACAGAATATCTTGGATAACCTCCAGGTTTGAAAGGCAGCTGAGTGTACATTTTAATCATATTTACAAAATATCTCCATAGCAACCCCTGGGTTAGTATTCAGTTTACTCACTGAGGACTGTACACAGCACACAGCCAAGTCAACACAGCAGAAACCATCACACTTTGGGGCTCTGTTTCCTTCAATCCCTTCATTTAATTTTATATCATTACATTCAAAGTGTCTACATTTAAGCGGTCTATTGAAGTTAATTTACATACAATAAAAATTCACCCACTTCAGCATACGGATTGATGAGACTTGGTGTGATGATTAATCTTTTGTCACTTGATTGGATTAATGTATATTCAGGCCATTACTGAGGTACGCCTCTGGGTGTGTCTGTGAGAGGGATGACTGAGGGGACAAGACCGGCCCTGAGCACCGGTGACACCATCCCATGACCTGGGGTCCTGGACTGAATAAAAGGGGAAAAATGAGAAGAAGCTAATCACCAGTGTTCCTGCTCTGCTTCCTGATCGGAGATGGAAGCAAACTGCTTTGATTCCTGCCACTATGATCCCCCCATGGAGGCCTGGGCCCTCAGGCTGTGAACCAAAACAAAGCCTTCCTTGGTGACTTTCTGTCAGGTATTTCATCACAGAAACAATAAAGGTAACTAGTGAATTTGGTAAGTGTAGACAGGTGGGTAATTATCACACTCTCAAGGTCTGAAGTCTTTGTATTGCCTGGGAAGTTTCCTGTGTCCTTTTGTGGTTGTTGGGTCCGAGGTTCGGAATGATTGGCGACCACCCACCAAAATTCGAAATTTAGATTTTACTGAAAAGCATTCCAATTCTTGAACAACCAGTTGGGCACAGACTCCAGGAGCCAATGAATGGAGTCCGGTGGCCGACCAAAAATGAGCGGGAGGTTTTTATTGGGTACTCTTGAAAAAGCCTGCGAAAACTGGGCAACCTTTGAATTGATTGGATAACTCTGAATTCCTTGTATGGGGGGAAATTTCATTGGTTAGAGTCATGGTCAGCCACCTGGAATGTCTCAATTTTTCCTTTTACGGTAGGGTGCCCCAATCGGCCTTTGGATGCCCTTTTATGGTCAGGAATTTCAGTTGGTTTCAGCAAGGCATGTCGGGGCTTGCCTAATCTTAGCCCTCGGTATGGGGCAAAGGAGACTTACAGTTTCTAGGAACAGAGACTTAAGGCTGACAACATGGAGGCTGCTAAGAAAATGGAGCCAGTGTGACCTGGATCCTTCAGTGGTTAAAGCCCGTCTACAGCACCAGCCCAGACCACAGGGGCCTTCTTTAGTTTGGTTCCCCTGCGACTGCATAGGACACAACTGTGTCATCTGAAGTCTCTTGCTCCCCCTTCCTTCACTCAGCAAATTATTTTTTAAGACTTATTTTATTCTTATGTACATGTGTATATGCCTATGTGTGTTCACATGTCTGTGCAGGTGCCCACAGAAGCCAGAGAGTGGATGGGACCCCTTGGAGCTGGAGTTACAGTCAGTTGTCAGCCACCCAACATGGGTGCTGAGAATCAAACTCAGGTCCTCTGCCAGAGCGACAAGCACTTCTAACTGCTGAAGCCATCTCTCCAGGATGCTGTGCTTGAGACCGCCCCAGGTGTAGGAGTCAATCAGTTACTGGTTTTTTGTTGTTGGGTTTTTTTTCCGGTCTTTTTGAGACAGGGTCTCCCTGTGGCCCCAGCTGTCCTGGAACTCACTATGGAGACCAGGCTGGCCTTGAACTCACAGAGATCCTCCTGCCTCTGCCTTCCGAGTACTGGGATTAAAGGTTTGCGCCACCACGCCCAGCCTATTTTGGTTTTATTTTTAATACTGAGAAGTATCCTGTGCTGCTGCTATTTCACTTTTATTCATTGGTGGGCGCTGATGGTGTTTCCATTTGAGGGCGTTTTGTGACTAACAAAGCAGTGAATAGTCTTGTAGACGTGTTTATGTAGACAGGTATTTAAATTTCATCTAGGTTAGTAACTAGGAGAGATATTGCTATATATGAATGTCCAAGTTGTTAAAATCTTTCCATTCATTATTTTATGCATATGAGTGTATGGAAGTGCACCCATGTTGTACAACGCCCTTGGGGGTCAGAAGAGAGCATCGGATCTCCTGGAACTGGAGTTACAGGAGGTTGTGAGCTGCCGTGCGGATGCTGGAAACCGAACCCAGGTCCTCTGCAGAGCAGCCAGTGCTCTTAACCGCTGAGCCATCTCTCCAGCCCCATGTATGTTTAAGTTTTTAAGAAACCTAAAGGATGTTTTCTAAAGTATCCATCATCACCAAGGGAGGGTTTGAGCTGCTCCATAGCACCAATAATCTGTCTTCTTAATGTTAACATCGTATCCCTTTGTGTTTTCAATTAGATCTCTTAGATGACCAAAGATGGGCATATTTTTCTGTCCTTAACAGTTCACATGTGTTCTTTTGTGATGTCGTTACACAAATCTTTTACTTATTTTAGTACTTAGAGTCTATGTTTTGCTTTTGAGTTTCAAAAGTATTTAAATATATTCTTGATATAAATCTCATCAGACATATATTTAAAGTGTGTCTTTATAATTTCCTAGTGTCATTTTCTTAGATGGTTTAATGTTTTTTATATGAAAAAAGCAAATCATTGACCAATTCAAGGTCATATGAATTTTTCTCATGTTTTCTTCCAAAAATTTTCAAGTTTTAGGCCTTAGAATATAGGTGTGAAATGTATTCTAATAGATTTTTATAGCTGTATGTTAAGATTCAAGGTCCTTTTTACCTCCCATAGATTTCCAGTTTCTCCAGCATTGTTTACTGAATCACATCAAGCACCCCCTGTATCTCATCAAAAATCAATTGAGAGTATGTTAGCTTACATATGGATTTCCTAATTCTAATTCATTTGTTTGTGACCATATGTATATGCACCTTTATAGTAAATACCGAAATAAAGTAGCATATTCCCCTGACTTTGTCATTTGTCAAATCATTGAGCTGTTGTAAGAACTTCACCTTTCCACATAAAATTTAAAGAGCTGTGTTGATTTCTAAGAATGTTTGCTGCATTTGTTCTTGATAGTGCATTAAATCTACAAATCACTTTGAGAAGAATCATTCTTCCACTAAGTTCCACAAACATGGTGTACTCTCTAGTTTGTGTGTGTGTGTGTGTGTGTGTGTGTGTGTGTGTGTGTGAACGCACGCACATGCGAGGGCGCAGGAGCACATGTGAAGTCAGAGATCAAGGTCAGGTGCGTTCTTCAATTCCTTCCTTGCCTACTTCTTATTCATTTATATTTTATTTCTTATTTTTATTTTATGTGTATAAGTGTATTAGTGCACCCATGTCGTGCAATGCCCACGGGGGTCAGACAAAGGTGTCAGATCCCCTGGAACTGGAGCTACAGATGGTTGTTAACCACCATGTGGGTGCTGGAAATCAAACCCAGGCCCTCTTCAAGAGCAGTGTCTTAACCTCTGAGCAATCTCTCCAGCCCCTTGCCTGCTTTTTAAAGACAAGGTCTCTCACTGAACCTGCAGCTCGGCAATTTGACTAGACTGGCTAGACAGCATGCCCCGGGCATCCTCCTGTCTCTACCGGCAGTACTGGGGTTACAGGAGCGTACCCCTGTGCTCAGGTTTGTACAAAGCAAGATTCTTTTTATATAATAATATTTTATCAATTCTTTGAGAATTGCATACAATGTATTGTGATCATATTCATATTCCCTTCCTCAAGTCCTCTTACATCTACCCCTACCTTTCTAATCACCTCATTTCATAACCTCTATTATTTTTTGAAGTCTATAAGTCTAGTTTCTTTTCCGCAAACACTCTTGGGTGTGGGTTCATTTCTTGGAGCCTGGTCAATCTACCCACTATCACCTCCTTCAAGAAAACTGAGTCTCCCTCTCTCAGTAGACACCAGTGACCAATAGATCCTCAGCTAAGGCTGGACCTTCTTGCCTCCTTCCCCTCTGCATGTTGGAGGTCTTCCTGGTTTGGGCTTATGTAGGTATTCTGCATGTTATTACATGTACTGTGGATTCATATGTGCAACTGCCCTGTTGTGTCTGGAAGACATGGCTTCTTTGAATTCATTCACCACTTCCGGCTCTTCCAATCTTTCTGCCCCCTTTCCTGCAATGACCCTTGAGCCTTGGGCAGTGAGCATGTGATACAGGTGTCCCATTTAGGGCCAAGCACTCCACAGTCTCTTATTTTTTACACGTTAATGTGTATTTGGTCTCTGTGCCAATGACCATCTGCTGCAAGAAGAAGCTTCTCTGTTGAGAGCTGAGAGATGCACTAATCTAGGGGCATAACAATAAGTCATTAGGAGCTGCTTAATACTATGCCCATTGAACAGAATAACATTAGTAGCTTCTCCCCTGTGGCCTGTGACCTGTCTAGTCACAGGTTCTTTGGCCTGAGGGTAGTGCCAGCTATGGGCTTCATTTTGTGAAGTGCCTTAACCAATCAGAAAGTGTCTGGTTACTCTCCAACATTTGTCCCACTATGGCACCAGTAGGCATAGTTCTCAAGGTTCACAGCTGGGTAGGGTTGATGACCACTTTTCTTTTGGTAGCACCACCTTCCAACACTATAAAGCCCTGGCAATAGAGACAAAGCTTCAAGGTCAATACCAGCTTGATTGCTTCCTATTTGTTCTATGACTCACAGACACAATGCATTCGGCAATAGGGCTTTACCATCTAGTTCTGGAGGGCAGCCAAGAGCAAAGGCAATAGCCAGCGTTGTTTGAGGGAAATCCCTAGTCAACAACTGTAAAAGGAGGAGCCCATTCCTGGTATTGGACTTTCTATTTTCTGCCCTATGGCATCTCGTAGGGCCACTGCCCCCTGTTAGAAGGCACCTCCATTTTAAACTTTTTATGTATGTGTATATTTTAGAAGCTCCGACAGCAGTAGGTTTTCATATGACTTTTTCCAAAGGCCTTTAGTGTTAGCTTTCCCTCCCCATATTCCCTTGTCTACCTGCCCTCCAATTGCCCACTTCATTTTAACCCTTCATATTCCATTATTCCCCTCTGTCCCTTTTTATCACATTGTATCTCCCCTGCCAGGAAGTCCCACTTCATGGCCCCTAACTAGTTTCCTGACCTCCGTGGATTTTTCCAATTTAAGCACATCTTTCTGAAGATCCGAACTAGCATCCATATATGAGAATATGTGACACTCGTCTTTCTGGGCCCAGGTTAACTCACTCAGGATGGTTATTTCCAGTTACAGCCATTTATAAATGGATGTCATAAATTCACTTTTCTTAACTGCTGGGGAATATTCTATTGTGTAAATGCACCGTATTTTCATCATCCACTCATCAGTTGATGAACACCTAGGTTATTTCCATTTCCTGGCTATTGTGAATAAAGGAGCATTAAACATGGATGGACAGGTATCTCTGTAGTAGGATATAGAGTCCTTTGGATATATTCCCAAGAGTCGTATAGCTGCATCGCGTGGCAGATCAATTTCTAGTTTTTTGAAGCACCTCCTCACTAATTTCCACAGTAGCTGCATCAGTTCGTACGCCCATCACAAGAAGGACCCCCTTTCCCACATCCTTGCCATTATTTGTCATCGCTGGGAGGTTTTTGGATCTTAAACATTCTGACTGTGGTAAGATGAAACTTACAGAATGGGAAAAAGTCTTTTCCAGTTATACAGCTGACAGAGGCTTGATATCCCCATGGAACACACAAAGAACTAAAAACTAAACATTAGTAAAACAAACTCAATTAAAACTTGGGCCAAGGAACTGAACAGGGAGTTCTTTCATGAAATGTAAATGGCTAAGATTTTTTTTTAATGTTCAACATCTTTAGCCATCAGGAAATTCAAGTTCCTTATCTTTCAAGTCTCTGATTCAGAAGTCTTAAAAGAGTCCCACTGGCCTAAAACCAAAGATTTGGTGAGGCTGCTTTCCTTCCTGGAACTCTGCGCCATCGTCCTACTTCTTCCCGCTTCCAGGATCTCCAGCATTTCTTGCTTTATGACTCGCTTCTTCCATCTTAAAATCCAGCAGATGTGGACCAAGTCCTTCTCATGCCAAATTGCTCTGTCCTGCCCTTTGTGACTTTGCTTTCTGCCTTCCTCTGTTACCTCAGAGGGTCCTTATCACTGCATTGGATCCACCCAAATGATTCCGGGTAATCCCCCTGTATTAAGGTGGTTTACAACAACTGCATTTGTGATGTTCATTTTCTAACAAGTTCTGAGGATTTAGGACAAGGTCTCCTTTTGGGGACCCTTCTTTTGCTTATTACATGATTGTTAAAATAGCCATGGATTCCTGAGATAAAACTATGTTAATTATAATAATTACGGCTTTTACTTATTTCTAGATTCAGATGACTAAATTTTTAAAGGAATATTTGTATCCATGTGCCTGATATTAGTCTATAAGTTTCTTACGATATATTTGGCTCTGATATAAGCGAGAAGTGAGAATTATTCCTTCCTTTATCTTAAAGGAAAATGGTCTTGTTTCGTAGTGTCTGTTAAAATTCACCACCAACCTCATCTTGATATTTTGTGGAGAAACAGGAGCAAAGGTTTAGAGGTTATGAGAGTCAGTCCAAATGCTGCAGCACTCTTAGAATTCTAAGTAGTTTTTCTTTTTGCATTTATCAAGGAGAGCTGACTTAGAGATGCTCTCAGTTATTTTATTTAGAGATATTCAGGACTTCTGAGTTTTTTTTGAGTTAGTCCAATAATTTCTATTTTCAATAAATGTATACATTTCATATATGTGGCCAAAATAATTGCATAAAGTTGTTCACCAAGTCCTCATAACATTTTTTAAAATAACTGTAGGGTCTGTAGTCATGTACATCATCTGACCATGTGTCATTTCTCTGTTCTTATTCAGTGATCTAAAGGTTAATCTATGTTATCAATTTTTAAAGACTAGCTTTCAGATTATTTTTTCTATGATTTATCCATTTCACATTTTGTTGATTTCTTTTCTGAGTTTTATCATTTTATCTTCTCTACTTGGATTTTATTTGCTCGTTCTTGTCTAGTTTCTTACAGCATCAGGTAATAGTGCTCATTTTGGATTTTTCTTCTCTAAAGCTGTATTTGCCTTCTAAGATCAACTTACTGTGGCAGCATTCTACAAATATATAGATAGATGATAGATGATAGATAGATAGATAGATAGATAGATAGAATAGATAGATAGATAAATGATAGATAGATACATAGATAGATGATAGAAAGACAGATAGATGATGGATAGATGATAGGTAGATAGATGATAGATGATAGATAGATAGATAGATAGATAGATAGATAGATAGATAGATAGATGATACATAGATGATAGATAGGTAGATAGATAGATTGATAGACAGATGGATGCAAATAAATCCATGACCACCTATATAGAATGGTTTGTGAAGAAGCTCCCAGGTGTTGAATGTTTGGGGAACAGTCATCCCTGCTCCCCAAATGAGAATGTGGAGCACAGGAAAGGGGAAGGAGGGCATTTGTTGTTTTCATCCTGGCAGACCATCGTGTTACATAATCAAATTCTGAGCAAGAAGAGAACTGGCAAAGTCAAGGTTTAGGCAGGTTCGCTGTGTACGGCTCAGGGGTCAGCTGTTTACATGGCCAGCTCCTTCTGGAGAGAAGAAGCACAATGGGTCCCTCCTTCCATGCACGAATGACTGGGATGAGAAAAGTGTGCCTGAGTGAGAGTAAGCCTGTGCACCTGCAAAACATCAGGGGTCAACGGCACACCAGACCCCTGGGCAGCACCACAGCTCATTGTCTTTGCTGCCTGTAGTAGACAGCAGGGCACTGTGGCCTGTCTTTGTGTCCTGGTACCATAGTTCTCTGGCCCCTCCAGCACCCTTCCAGTGCCCACAAACAGCATAAGACGTATCTGGGAAACCTGCAGCAAGCAAGCACTGCCTCCCTTGAAGGTGGTGGGGTGGGGGTAGGGGGATCCAAAGCTGAAGGTGGCAGGATGGGGGGGGTGAGGGGATCCAAAGCTGTAGGTGGTCGGGTGGGGGTAGGGGGATCCAAAGCTGGCCCTACCCCCAACCACGAAGGTGGATGCAAACCAAAAGGCCCATTTTTGTACTTAATTTCCATTGATTAAAAAAATATGTAAATGTGAAGATGTTGACACGATTAAGCCATTACGGTCTATTGTGCAATTATTTCTTTGATAGTTCGTGACGGCTCAATTGGA
>NW_008331810.1:27657-28326 GCF_000622305.1 Nannospalax galili
CCATAAACCTCAAGCTATGGTCCTCTCTCATGAGCCCGGAGCTGTGGTCCCCAAGTACGAGCCGTGGTTGGGAAGGACTGACAGCAGAGCAGACTGCAGGATGGAGGACTTCCCAATGTTGAGCAGCAGTTTCAGTCTTCTCTGAGTGACTGCAGTCCCCACAATGCCCTCCCCTGAAGCTGTGCATGGCAGCGGCTTTGCCTCTATGTTGGGCTTATGCTGAGGACAAAGGAGGCCTCTGTCATTTGCAGATTCAAGTTTTGAGAGAACTGATTCTCAAGAATGAACTTCGTACCTCCCTTGATCGGCAGCTGTGATCCTATCTCCACGTGTGGTCCTGAGCACCCAGGCCTTGACATTGGACCTTTCCCATTCCCAGACACCAAAAGAATTTCCATAATTTTTATATCACTCTTCTAGAACCTCAATGTACCTTCACCGGTGCCCTACGGAAAATGTACATAATCTAATTGAACTCCCAGAGATAAAAATCACAGTCTAGGAGCCAGGAGTGATGGCACATACCTTTAATCCCAGCACTTGGGAGGCAGAGGCAGGCAGATCTCTGTGAGTTCAAGATCAACCTGGTCTACATAGTGAGTTACAGGCCAGCTGGGGCTACAGGGAGACCCTGTCTCAAAAAGACCAAAAAAAAAAAATTACAGTCTT
>NW_008331810.1:30680-36609 GCF_000622305.1 Nannospalax galili
AAAGTTGACAATCAATAGCTAGATAAATCACACAAACTATACAAATGCATGGAGATTGAACAGTACACTTTCAAATTCTCATCGATTTGGAGGATTGAAGTAAACAGATAGGGATTTTTTAAAAAAAGAATGGTACATGAGAGTATATTCTTTTCGATGCCCTCCTAACCCTAGACCAGAACTAAAGCCAAAGTCATTCTGGAGTCAACCATTGATGGGTTCTTCTGAGGAGCTGGCCTATTGTGCACTTGTGAGTATGTGGATATGAGTGTGTAGGCATGTGTGCCTGTTTCTCTCTTCACCTTAGGTAACACATGCCCTGGGCTTTGCAGATAACACAGGAATCTGTGGTCATATACACGTGATTACATACATGTTAGAATATTGTACGGGAAGGAGATATGGAGAGTGAGAACACCATGAAAAGAAAATGACTTATGTGTTGGAAACCAGCTCTGCTTCCTCAGAGCTGAGGGACTGCTGAAGCCAGGCTGCCCATGTCAGTGTGGGGTCTGTGGTGTCATGGTCATGCTCCTAGACCTGTGCCCCTGGTCCACATGGAGAGGGGGAAGCAGAGCTGTCAGCAGCCCAGGCAGCTATAGAGAAGATCCTCTGTGAGGAAGAGGCTGAGGTCAGAGGACCCCAGGAAGTGACCTCACTTCTATGACATCAGTCAAAAGAGAACTTGGAATCCCAGTTACCAGGTAACTACAGGCCAGTGGCAGTCTGAACTGCCTCACCTGTCTGGAGACACTAGACTGAGAATGATGTTCTCTTGCTGTTTCTGTCCTTCTGGAGGCTCAGACCCCAGAAGACCCAGGACTGGGTGTTTTGGAAACTTCCAGAGACGTTGGATGCACCCCAGAGCCCAGAACCTCTGGCCATTTTCCCATAGGGACACACGGGTGACACTGGTCAGTTCATAGCAGGATCTCTATGATGCCCCTGGTCTGCCCCGTCCCTCACTGTGTGTGTGAGAGTGAACAATGAGGAAATTACCCTTTTCACCTCCGTGGACGGCAGTAAATCAGTGAACAGTCTGGGAGAGTTTAAAGTCTAAACCTTCCTTTCTTGGTCTTTCCTCAGGATGATGAGGAGGCGGCCTGGATACTTCATGAGCTCTGCAGGTCAAGGCCCCAGAGTGGAGGCAAAGTGAAGAAGGTGGTGGGCTACCTGTCAACTGCCGTGCAGAAGGGGGACTATGTGTTTGTCTCTACCTTCCTTAACATCTACCCAAGGCACAACACCACTTGGGAGGTGCTGGAGTTGGTAATGAAAAGGTATGGACCCTTCCAACCTGACAGTGATGAGGACGAACTTGAAAAGATCGCCATAATGTACTTTCTAGGACTGTGGATTGAGGGCTGGCCGGAGGATTTTTATCAGAATCTGGACCTGGCCAGACTGAACCAGCTGATGGACTATGTAAATCTCAACATGCCTTCCTCATTCCTGGTCATTTATGTCCGGGAGCTCCTGTCAAAAATGGAGGAACAGAAGTTCAAGGAGGTGATACCCCAAAGTGAGGAGGCCTGTGATCCGGGACCCTGCGGGGTGGCAGCTCATGAGTTCCCAGCACAGTTTGCAACAGGGATGCCAGAGACCCCGGATCCCAGGCCAGCTTCTGCAGCAGAGTGTCAGCAGGAGCTGGCACAGCAAGAGATTGCCGCGGAACCTCCGCTCGGGGAACACAGTGTGTCGGTAGCTGAGCCAACACATCTCCTGACCGCTGCCCTAGAGGAGGATCGGCCCATAGCCGCCGACACAGAGCCACCCGATACACAGCCACCTCCAGATGTGGCTGTGGATCCCCAGCTCCTGAGCAGGTGTTTCTACCCCGTCATCAAGGTAGAAGAAACAGGCCACATTTCTCCTCTGCCTGAGGAGGTCAACTTACTGTGAGAAAATTTTAGCATCACCTACTACATTCCACCCAAAACCACCTGCAGAGCAGAGGTGGGTTTCCCGCCTCCAACAAAAAGTTTCCTTATTTGTTCTTTGTTATTCTGTATTGCTGTTTTATTTTGGATTGTTGTTTAGATATTGAGATTAATAAACGTTATTGCTTGTTCAAAAAACTGTCTTCCTGGTTGGTGTGTGTGGAAAGAGGATACATAATATATGTAAGGGGTAACGTTAGTAACACATGGGGCTGAGCCCAGGCCGTTGAGCTTGGAGCCAGACTGAGTCACAATATTCACGTGACGTTTTCAGAGTCTATCTTTGTGGCAAAGCAGTTCTAGAAGCCAGGAGTCCAGGACTAGACAGGGCTGGCTGCTTTGGAAGCTGAAGGGAGGATTTGTTCTCCGTTCTGCCCACTTTTCTGGCGTTTCTAATCTTATTAGGTACATCTGCCCAGTATCTGCCCCATGTTCATTGGGTGTCTTCACTATGCTTCAAAACATAATCATGCTTACCTTTAAAAAATGGTGGTGTAGAAAAAAATTTCAGAATATAATTTAATATATGTCTATATGGTATCTAATAAATAATCAGGGATAAGGGGTAGAGAATAGCCTAGAATGTGCAAAGTTCTGGGATCAACTCTCTGCACCACAAAAACAAATAAATAAAATACACACAGCTTATTGTTCAATCACAAGGACCAGTGTTTGGATCACAGTACCTACTTAACAAGGCAGGAAAGCTTCCAGTGCAGGCTTGTAACCCCAGCTCCAAGGGGGGCAGAGACAGAAGGATCTCTGGGGTTTGATTGTTTCCAGCCTAGACAAGAAAATGTGAGCACCAGGTTTAGGGAGAGAATCGACCACAAAGGAATTGGTGGAGAATGACAGAGAAGACCCAGTTCCCACATCCACACATGCAAACACACACACACACACACACTCATACACATCCACACACACACACATCCACACACATACATCCATATACACACAGACATACACACGCACACACAAACAATCTTTAAATAAGCAAATAAAAATATGTTAAAATGAAATATATAATAAAGAATGATTCTGGGCTGGAGAGATGGCTCAGCAGTTAAAAGCACTGACTGCTCTTGCAGAGGACCCCGGTTCAATTCCAACACCCACATGGCAGCAAGGAACCGTCCTTAACTCCAGTTCCAGGGGCATCCGAAGCCCTCTTCTGACCTCTGTGGCATTGCAGGACATGGGTGCCCTCACATACATGTAGGCAATGCCCTCGTACACATAAAATAAAAATAATAAAATTTTTTTTAAAAGAATGATTCTGATTTGCAAAGCATTCACATTTCTGTTTCTCAGTATTTTCACTAAACACAAATATTATTTTACAACATGAAAAACAAGCAAATGTAATAAACAGAAGACACGCAGACAGGAATCCTTCAAAAGAGATTGTTCTAGATGAGCCATATAAAAGATGTTCCCTTTAAGGACAGCCACCACCATGATGAGCACAACAGGGGCCAAGTGCTGCTCACACCACACGCTTCATTTTAACCTCACAAAGCCCCATGGGGTGGCCATCTCTTCTTTTTTTGTGTGTGTGTGTATGTGTGTGTGTGTCTTTTTGAGACAGTCCCCCTATAGCTCCAGCTGGCTGGGACCTCACTATACAGACCAGGCTGGCCTTGAACTCACAGAGATCCACCTGCCTCTGCCTCCTGGATGTTGGGATTAAAGGCGTGTGTCACCACACTCGCCTAATGGTGACCCATCTTTTTGATGTTTATTTTGTTGAGAAGAGAAGCAGAGCAGAGTGAGCAGGTTAAGGTTGATCTAGGGGTCCAGGTAGCTTGTCAGAGTCTCTCTGTAAGCAAAACCAGCTAAGTCTAGTTCTTCAAACACAGTTTGACTTCTGTACAAAAAGCTAGCTTTATTTAATAAAGAAGCCAGGAAAAGCACATTGTTGAAATTTCATTATTTTATTTAGATTTGTTTGTTTTAGCTTATAAATAGCGATCTGATAAATAGTTGGGCTAAATTTTTCACATGCCAATTCCATGGCATCTCTACCTCTTCCCTTCAAGGGAGACAGTGGACAGAGGATGTAGCTTGGTTCGTAGTCAGGGTCAGAGTTCTGCCGTTCCAGCCCAGCAGTGTGCACCTTCACTCTACCTGGTCCATATATAAGATGAGATGCCTGTGGCAGATCTCCTCCAACTCCTTCCCAACAGTGTCAGATGGCCAGGGGCAGGGCTGAGCTGATACCAGCTTTTTGATCCCACTCTACATTGAAAATGAGCATCCATCTGTTATCTGAGAAGGCCATCCTCTCAGCAGGATTTGCTTGGGGAGTTGGTGTTCCCTCTACCGGATAGCATTGTAAATCCATCTTCCTTTTGTCCAAACAAATAGATGTTGTAGGGGTGCATCACACAAACAGCTGAGCGTGATGTTTGTCCTACTTCTGAATGATCGGAGGTCCTGAGGCTGCTGATGCTCTCTGCAGTTGCCTCTGCAAATCTCTTCCTTGTCTTTCTCTTCTGTCTCCTTCTGCTCCTCTCCCTCCTCCTCTTTGTCCTCTTCTCTTCCATCTCCATCCCCTCTGCTGCCTCCTCTTCCTCCTCCTCCTCCTCCTCCTCCTCCTTCTCCTCCTCCACTTCATTCTTCTCAGACTTAGGACAGAAGCCCACACACCCCATTCCACGGGCACCTGCTGTTGTACTTCCCACTGTCACCAATGGTGTCCTTTCCTAAGGATGGAATCATTCAGAACAACTCCTTGGAGTTTGAACCACCCTTTAGCACTACTACATTCACTACTACCACTGCTACATGATACACCAGCTCATGGTTACTTCCTCAAGACCCTAGAACCACCCAAGTATGGGTGAGAACTGAGGACAGAGGGACACATAGAACCAGGAAGGAGACGGGGGAAAGACTTCCTGGACTGCGCTGGATCCCAGAAGCAGAACCGTGTACAGACCATGATGCATGTGTGTTGGGGCAGCAGGGGTGGGTGATGCAGAAACTTAAGGAAGGAAATGCCTGGCGTAGCAGCACAGCCCCCCACCCCCAAAAAGAAGCCATGCTGAGCAGTGAATAGAACTACGTCTCCCTGGATGGATCATTTGAAGACCTAACCCCTGGAACCTGCAAACGTGACCTATCTGGAAATCCTGTCTTTGCAGGTGGAGGTCATCCTCGAGTATGACGACACTATCCGTCACATGGTATTTCATAAAAAGAAGGACATTTGGATGCAGATACACAGTGTGAAGACAGAGGTGGAGACCAAGTGATCCAGCTACAAGGCGTGTGGAGGACCGCAGATAGTAGTCAGGGACGGTGGAGAGAGGCCTGAAGGAGCCGTCCTCCAGGATGCTCCAGAAGAGGGCCATCCCTGCTAGCATCTTGATCTTGGACTTCCAGCTTCCAGAGCTATAATGCTAAATTCCCATTGCTTTAAGCCATATCGTTTGTGGTAACTTGTGACAACATATCTAGAACCTAAGCCACTGAGTTTAATCTACCCCAGGAAGTCACCTTTAACCCCAGTGATTCCTGGTGATGGCTTCGGCATTATTTCTGTGTTCTCTCGAAAAGTTCAGTGCATCCCAACAGCAGCATCCATTGTCAAAGGATTAGCAGAGAGCTATCACGTGAGAATACCCCATCATCACACTCTATCTCCATCCTTACCAGGAGGAAATCTACACATGGACCTTCCAAGACAGAGGGCCAACGTCGGCTTTAGAGAGGTCCTCTGAGACTAGAGGTTTCCAACCAGTCTTAGGAATTCTTTCCAGTTCTTTCCAGGCAGGTACTGTCCTTCAGGCTAGTTCTTCCTTAAACCCATGGCTCCATGCCTGTCTCACGGCTTTCTTTGGGCAGCGGACGGAAGGAATTACTTCTCCAACATGAATAAGCTCGAGCCTCCTGTCCCAACCAGCTGTCCCTTCTGTCAAGGTGGTGAAAGTCGCCGGGATATCTCAGCTTGCCAGACCCTCTTTGAAATGCACATGTTTTGT
>NW_008331810.1:37087-60734 GCF_000622305.1 Nannospalax galili
CGTCCTACGTATTCCTTAGAGTGATAATAGACGTTTCTCTCTTCCCTTAACTGAAAAGCAAGTTGAATGACCCGGAAATGCCCTGCTCTGTGGCAAGAAGCATCATTTGCTTTGACGGGAGATTTATCAACATGAAAGACCATGTAGAGAGAGCTTTTGTCATCACAAGAAAACTAGAAAATAGAGTGACATATTGATTTCCATTCTAAACTCTATTTTGAATTTTATCTAAACCACAAGTTGGCAAACATTTTATAAAGACTATGAGACAATATTTTAAGACTTTTAGAACATGTGTTTGCTATAGCAATGACAACTATTCACCACAACAGGAAAGGAGCCAGAACTGACCCATTAAACACAGCTTTACCACAGGGTTGGGTTGGGGCAGGGCACTGTTGGTATAAGACTCTTCTTACCTGAGAAAATCAGTCTCAAACCTTCATCATACGACTTGGTGAAACGTCCCTCATAGGCTCGTGAATCTGAACATTGCACCCCCACCTTGTGTTGCTGCTGGGAAGGATGTGAAACCTTTAGGAGGTAGAGCCTTGCCGGAGGAAGTGGGTCCCAGGCTGTGGCCCCTCAGGCCTTCCAGCCCATTCTCACTTCCTGTTCCTTGCTCTGGTTGTCCCAAGTGCAGATGCAACGTGGCCAGCTGCTCAGACTTCTGCTGTCGTGATTTCTCTGCTGTGAGGGGCTGTACCTGGAACTCTGACCCCGAGTACACTCTTTTCTCCCTCATGTTGTTTTTGTTAAAGTATGTTTGGCACAGCAACATAAACAGAAACTGAGACAGAAGCAATGTATAAAGTCTTCGAAGTGGTTCACAAAGAGTCAACGTGTGACCCTAGAATCCTGCTCCTAGATGCGTGCCTAAGAGAGATGAAAACATGTCCTGTTGTGTGGGTCTGTCCAGGAGCTATATAGTATCCCCATGTGGGCAGCTAATGTGCACACGTTCATTCAACAAGCATTGAGTGTCAACCATGTGTTGGACACTGGGACACAGTAGTAGATGGAATGGTTCAATGACTCTGCCTTTGTCTAGGGATTAGGGTTGTAGTTCATGGCAGAGTGCTCAAGCAGGAAGCACAAGGCCCTGGGCATAGTCTACAGCACTGAAGAGAAGAAATTAAAAGGTTCTGCTTTCATTTTACCTACAGTATGATAGGGAAGCAGAAGACCATCAACCACATAGTATTATACATACTATGTCAGAGAAGGATGTTGGAACTGTGATCCTGAAATCTCAAATATGATGGCTGGAGAAGGTGTCCTTGGAAAGGGTGGGCCTTGAATGTGCGTGAAGGAGGTGTAGGAAGTATTTAGACAGTTACGCTGGAGAACAGTCCCCATAGAAGGCCATCAGTTGCAATAGAGATAGGAATGTGCGCATTCCAAGGGCTGTAGAAGCAGGGGTCCAGATGTGTATGAGGTGTGTGTGGTTGCTGTGAGGGCATGACGTCTCTAAATGAGCAGGAAGCTGTAGAAGTGGCAGAGATCCCAGAGTGAGATTTAGGCTTTGAAGGAATCACTCTGGTGATTGCGTGAGGGAAGACAGCTGCTTTCCTATTTCTTCTCACAGTGACCAGGGCAGTAGGGAGGCAGGGTAGAGACCAGCAGTAATCTAGCCAGAAATACTAACATCTTGGTGTTTTGCATAGTGGCTGTGGGAGTCGTAACTCAATGGATGTTTCCCGAAGAAGAGAAGAGGTGGATGAAAGGATGTGATTGGGGGGGGGGCGTGGAGAATGAATCTGGTTAAATAAAATCAAGATGGATCAAAGAATGGTGAGACGAGAGATGGGTGGCAGGAACTGACAGGCGTCCTAGTCAAAGGGCTGTAGCTGTCAATCTACCCGCAAACAATCTACTGTCCGATAAGAGAATAACCCAGCTGCTGGCTTTATTATAAATAACAGCTGCATACGTGACTCGAGAGGATTAAAGTGCCTTGTTGGTTTGGTTTCTGAATAATGGAAAGAAAATACCACATCAACTCAGGGAGCAAACACATGAGAGTCTCTGAACCCAGGGCAGAACCAGTCATGTTTGCTTTCATAAGTGACCCTCAGGATTGTCCAAAAAACGTAAGACCATCATTTCCTTCTGCAGCATAAGGGAACATTAAAATCACTTTTTTCTATTTCATATGTTCGTTTCCTTCTCCCTCCACCATTTTTTGATTGTTAAGTTACTTTTGGATGGCTCAAAATGGCAATCTGTTGAAAACGGAGCCAAGAAATTCTAGGGAAAAAATAACGAATGGATAAATTTGGAAAAGCCTCCTGGAAGATACGTAATAAAATGTACATATTTACTTTTAAGAAATGTGTTTCTTGATTGAACTTAAAATATCCTTGAAAGTTGGCTTTTAGAAACACAGTCAGTATTTGAAATACTGACAGCTCATTTCAGAAGCTGAGGACATGGGACTCAGATATGGACAAGACGCAAGTCCCTGACTTTGTGGACTCGCTGCCTGGTTTGGGGAGGCAGGAAGTGAGGCGGTAAATGGGTGAGACTTAAAGTGTGTTGAAGTGAGGGGCACTGTAGAGACAAGACAAAGTGAGGTGCATTTGCACAAAGGTACTGATGTGTGGGAGCCATGCAGACATCTGAGAGAAGAGGGCAAAGCCAATGCAGAGGTCCAGAGGCAGGAGGCTGTTCAGAACTTGTGGCTGGGTGGATCAGTGAACGTGGGATAGTAGGAGGTGAGGTCAGGTCAGAAAAGATCAAAGGGTGTGGTGGTACCTGCCTTTGATGCCAGCACTGGGGATGCAGAGGCATATGTATCTTTATGAGTCTGAGACCAGGCAGGGCTCAAAACAAAAATTAACAAAAACATAAACAACAAAAAAGAGGTGAGCTCAGGTAATACGATACTTCAACTTCTTTGTCAAGTGACCACATTTAGATTCACTTACGAGAGGCACACTTCTCTGGGTATGTCTGTGAAGGTGTTTCCAGGGAGGACTGATGGAGGAGGAAGACTCATCTGGACTGTATAGCACAATTCTCAACAGAAAAAAGGGAGAAAAGGAGAAGCCAGCAGAATGCTGGTCTTTCTGTTTTCTGGCTACCATGATGTGACCCGAACCTTCTGAAACCATGAACTATTATAAATAATTCTCCCCTCCCTTCTCCTCCCCTCTCTCTCCTTTAACAGGGTCCCTTATAGCCCCATCTGGCCTGAAACTTACTAAGAAGACCAGGCTGATTTTGATTTCACAGAGATCCACCTGCCTCTCCCTCCTGAGTTCTGGGATTTAAAGGCGTGCGCCACTACCACACCTGGCAATAACTCCTCTTTATGTTATTTCTGTCCAATGTACAAAGGAAACTAATACAGATGGGTTGTGGCAGATGACATAGGAGCTCATGAAATCAAAGCCCTGGTGACAGTCTTCTTTAGAGAAAAGGAACACCAGTGGATTGATAAGACATGTTTAAAAATGATAGTAAAAAGACAATGTGTGAAAACATCTGCAAAGTATGTATCTGATCAAGGACTTATAGGTATGATATACAAGCAAGTCTGAAAGTCTTCAAAATTTATTCATATTGTAGCATTGATCATTTTCTTGTTTCTTTTTTATTGATACTTAATATTCCATTGTATAGATGTACCATGACATAAGCCAATACGATAAATAACCCAATTAAAAGTGGGGATGTTATCTGAATTGATGATTCTCCAAAGATCTATAAATGCTCAATACGAATAAATTACATTTCTGTAATAGCAAGTGACATCGAGTGTGGGAGGGTGTTTAGGACTGCCAGTTACTGCGGAAATGCAAATCAAAGCTGCAACATGACACTGCTTCATCCTCATTAGGATATAAATAATAAGAAGGTACTAGAATGTACTGACAAGGATGTGGACAAAAGGAGATTCTCATAGGTTGCTGGTGGGAATATAAAACAGTGCGTCTGATTTGTAAAACAGTCTAGAAGTTTCTCAGAAGGTTAAAACATGGAATTACCATATGGTCCAGCAATTCTGTCACAAGTATAGAACCAAGAGGAATGAAAACACTGTACACAGAAGCTTCATACGTGTGCTTACAGTAGCATTTTCCTAATAGGTACAACTTCCTATCAGCTGATACGACGCTAACTAAGATGTGGTATATCCACACAATGTAATATTACTTAGCACATAAAGAAACGCGGGAGGGATCAATATTAACAGATGAGTGAATCCTGAAGACATTATTCTAAGGACGGAAGCTGACATTATTCTAAGGAAAGAAGACCCTGTGTAGTTCCATTTATGTGAAATGTTCAAACAAATGAATCCACAGAGACAGACTACTGATTAGTGATGTCAGAGACTCGAGGGAACGATTACTTAGGGCTGGCTGTTCCTTCAGGGTAGCAAAGACATTCTAAAACAGATTGTGGTGGTTGTTCAGATCTGTGAATGTTCTAAAACCTACTGAATTGCACACTTAATTTATTCATTTTTGGGTTTGGGGTGTGTGTGTGTGTGTGTGTAGATGCCTGTGTGGGTGTGTGTGTGCATGTGAGTTTAGAGTCAAGAGGTCGGTGTTCTGCAGTTGTGTCTCCATTTCTTTTTTGAGACAGCATCTCCCACTGAACTCTGAACTCATCAGTAGTCTAGAGTGGCTGGCCAGCAAGACCTAGGGATCCTTCCTGTGGCTGTCTCTGACTTCTGGGGTTACAGATGTACCACCATATATGGACTTTTTGTGGGGTTTGGGGGCTCTAACCTGAGGTCCTCATGCTTATATGGTAAGTACTTTACTGAGTCATCTTTTCAGCCCTAGATTGTATATTTTAAATGGGTGAGTTACATGGTATGTGAATGGTATCTCCATAATGCTGTTAAAAAATATCCCCCACCCCCACCGCCCCAACCCCCCATCCCACTCCCAAGGGTCAGGCTGGTGACTGTAGGGGAGAATCTGCAGGGTTGGCAAAAAGGGAGGAGGGCGTTGGTGAGGAGGTGGATGGGGAAGGAATGGAGAGATTCTGAGTACATTTTTTTTGGTCTTTTTTGAGACAGGGTCCCCCAGTAGCCCCAGCTTTCCTGGAACTCACTATGTAGACCAGGCTGGCCTTGAACTCACAGAGATCCGCCTGCCTCTACCTCCTGAGTGCTGGAATTAAAGGTGTGTTTTTTTTACAGGAGAGCTAGAGGCTTAGCTGCTGGCTTGGATGTAGGGAGGGAAGGGGTGAGCCTGCCTTCCTACCAGGTTGGGAAGACTGGGGTACTCTGAGACAGAGGAGTGAGAGGTGGGGGTGATGCATGATTTGACATCTCGCTGGACCTACCCATGGCGAGGCAGTGTGCAAAGTATTCTGGGAAATGCAGACAAGTGTAGCCCAGTCCTTGCCTCAGGAAGATGGGAATCTGAGAACAGATTTTAGTCCAGAACGTAAGAAAAGTTAAACCAGGACAAGATCTTAATAAATGCCTGGGTAAGACACAAGAGGCATTCCAGAAACATACACAAGTGCCGACCGTCGAGATTCAAATCTCACCTCAGGGTGACTGAAGGAGAATAGTGCACAGCGCTGTGAATAGCCACAGGAAAGCCCTGCACTCAGGGAGTTAGGAGATAGACTCTTTGGCTCAGGCCAATTTTATACAGAGATAACAAGGGAGGTGGGCCTGGGGAAGGCAGAGAACGATGAATTCCCTTCTCAAATACAGAGGGGAAAACACTCGGCTATCATTTGGCTCATCGTAAGACTGAGCTAAACAGTTTGATTACAGATCAAAAATCATCGGCCTCTTGTGCCAAAGGAAATGCCAGGAAGGCCCACTGGCCTGCTCTGGCCCAGATCATAAGCAATGCTTCTGACAGAGTGTCTAGGGAAGGAGGCAATAACAGTCAAATGTTGCTACAGAGTCCCTGTGGAGAGGGAGCCAGGAGGCAGGGAAGGAGTTCACACAGTACACACAGAAGCTGGCCACCAAGGGGCAGGGAAGGGAAGCCTTTCCCTTTAGCACAGGAAAATCAGGAACTGCACACCTGACATGGAAATTCTTGGCAACAAGCTAAGGTCTTTCATATAAGATGAAAGACCAGCTGGAGCTGGAAGTTACCCATTTAAAAACACATTTGCCCATAGAACTTTTGTTTTTTATTATTGTTGTTTTGTCATTTGAGACAGGGTCTCCTGGTGGTCACAGCTGTCCTGAAATTCACTATGTAGACCAGGCTGCCTGGCTCTCACAAAGATCTGCCTGCCTCTGCCTCCTCAGTACTACGATTGAAGGCGTACACCACCATACCCAGCTTTATTTTAAAAAACAAAACAAAACAAAACTAAAATTGATTTTTACCATATCGTAAAATACGATGCATAGATATCAAGTATTGTTTACTGAAATACATCATCTGTTCAACATAATGTTGAAGCATTCTCTCACACATGCAATTTTGATATCATACAATACCATTGTTTTCTTATAAAAGTAATACATGTTTGTTGCCAAAAGCCCAAAAGGTAGGGAAGTAATAAAGTAAGAAAAAAATAGCATGCTGGATACTTGTGAGAGGCATGTTTATGAGAACCACCCTGTGGAAAATTAAATTCTGTTCAGAATATTGTTTTTTTAGATATTAAGAAATGTATGTGACAGTGTGCTCAGATGCTTTGCAGATTTATGCTTTATTGTTACCATAGAGTTTCATATTTTGTCAGACTCATAAATAAATAAAACAAACTAAAATTGGGACTATTTTCAGATTTTCCAAAGGATTCATAGAGCTTTCCTGTGAATTTATCTACCCAGCTTCTGATTCCCCTAATGCTACCCTTTTGAGTTTGTGGTAACAAGTCAGATCTAGGAAACCTGCACAGGACTGTTACCGTGTTAGCTCCTTATTGCCCTAGCCAACACCTGAGACAATCAGTTTATAAAGACAGCATGTTTGCTTTGGTTCACAATTTTGACGGTTCTATTTGTGAATGGTTGACCCCATTGCTTTGGGGGACACTAACATGTCAAGGTAGGAGCTTGTGTTGATTAGTTTTTATCAACTTGACACAATCTAAACCTGGTACGATGGTTTGAAAGACAACATCCCCTACAGGGTCCAAGTATTTGGACTTTTTGTCCCCAGTTGATGGTCCTGTTTTGGGAGGTTTTAGGTGTGGCCATGCTGGGGGAAGCCTGTCATTGGGGGCTTAGAGAGCTCTTAAGCCTTGGTGGGTTTCCAGTTGCTCTCTGCTTCCTGTGCCTGCTGGAAGATGCGACCGATCTGCTTTCTGCTCCAGCCACTTTTGCCATCACACCTCCCCTGCCATTATGGACTCTTACCCCTAGAATTGTAAGCTCAAATAAATTCTTCCTTCTATAAATTATCTTGGTTATGGTGTCCTATCACAACAACAGAAAAATAACTAATGCACCTGGTGTGATGGCTAATCTTGGTTGCCAAATGGACTGGATCTAGAATTAACTGAAATGTGAAAGACTTTCTTGATCAGATTATTTGAAGGTGGAAGACCCAACCTAAATGTGGGTGGGAATCTTCTGGTGAGAGCCCATGTGAAAGGCCATGGCAGAAGGGAGTGTCTGCTTTTTGCCTGTTTGCTTTCTCTCTCACTGCCAAGGCTATCTAGTCTGTTGCTGTGGCATTCATTGGCCGATATTAGAACCAACTTTTTCAGACTCCAAAGCAAACTGAAGACCAGCAGATCTCCAGGAATCCTCCAGGCCTTCAGAGCCATATTGGATTGCTGAGACATTCAGCCTCATAGATTACAGGGTTCTCGGCCTCTTCAGCTTGATGTAGCCATTGTTGGACTACTTGGACTTGATTCTGTAAGCAAATCTAATAAATCTCTGTGAAATCTCTCTCGTTTCATATGTGTGTGTGTGTGTGTGTGTGTGTGTGTGTGTGTGTGTTCAGTTCTGTTCCTTCAGGGAGCCCTACACTCCTGGGAAGAAGGAACATCGGATGAGGAATTTCCTCTGTCAGACTGACCTGTGGGCATATCTGTGAGGCGTTTTCTTGATTACTAATTGATGTAGGAGGGCCCAGCCTACTGCAGGAGGTGCCATCCCTAGGCAGGTGGGCTGTATAAGAAAAGTAACTGAGAAGGCCAGGGAGAAGCAAGCCAGTAAGTAGCATTTCCCCATGGTCTCTGCTTTAGCTCCAGGTTCCTGCTTCAACTTCCTGTCTGACTTCCCTCAAAGATGGCCTGTGCCTTAGAAGTGTAAGATGAAATGAACCCTTTGTTCCACAAGCTTGTTTTGGTCAGTGTTTTATCACAGCAACAGAGAAATGAACAGGAGAGGAACTCATGGTAGAGCAAAGCTGTTCACTTCATGGTTAGGAGTGGCTGCTTCCTCCAGGATCCTGATGACCAGAAGACCTCCCACAGGGACCCACCCCTTAAAGATTCTAATACCTTTCTATACCATTAGTTGGGGACCAGAGCCCCAACCCACGTGCCTTAGGAGAACTTCAAGTTTCTGACTATTGCAGGCTCTAGTTGCTAAGCTAAACAGACTTATTTGAACGAGGTTTGCATTTGGATAACTGCCATGCCTCCCTCACAATCATTTCTCACAGCAGGTGTGATCATTAGTTTAGAATGTCATCTTGACTGGATTGAGGGATGCCCAAAAAAGTAGAGCATAGAGTTTAGTGTGTCCCCAAGGGTGTTTCCAGGGAAGCTTTTCTTCCAGGGAAGCTTGGGGTAAGGATCAGCAGACTGAGTAGGGAAGGTCTAATCTCCTTATGCAGGCCCTGCCCAGTGGATCTGGGGCTGAATGCAGGAAAAAACGTAATCAGATGACTCACCCCAACCCAGTCCTCCCACTCCTCCTGATCTTGGATGTCAGAGCTCCATGTTCTCCAGCCTTTGGACCCATGGACCGAACCCAAGGCCCCTGGGGGCTCTCTGGCATTTGGCCTTGAACTGGGGCCTGTTGTCAGCCTCTCTAGGGTTCCAGAAGTGGACTGAGCCTTGCTACCCATTTCTCTAGGTCTCTATTCTGCAGCTGTACATGTCACTTGAGCCGTTTTTTCTAATGACCTCACTCCCATCCATCCTACTGTGTCTGTCTTCTTGGAAAACACCAGCCAGTGCAACAGCTATTAAAGATCTGAGGTTCACTATATTCCCTTCTTGAATAAAGTAAATTGCTTGACATAAATCACCTGCCTCAAGTTTCTGGGCCTCATTTTTACTGTGAAAGAATGCTACTGAGTGCTATTAAATATGTGCTTTTACGTGCGGTGGTTTAGGTAGCAAAGTTAAGCAACAGTGCAGTGGATTGGCTTCCTGGTGGTGACATTTGCCTTTATAAGCTAAATCCACACTGTGAGGTTACCAACCAAACTGAATCCTAAGAGGTCTTCAAATTATTATTTCTATCTCTTTATTCTGTTTTTGAAATAAAAAGAAAGGAGGCTGGAGAGATGGCTCAGCGGTTAAAAGCACTGACTGCTCTTACAGAGGACTCAGGTTTGATTTGCATCACCCACATGGCAACTAACAACTGGCAGTAACTCCAGTTCCAGGGGATCCAACGCCATCTTCCAGCCTCTGTAGGCATTGCATGACACAGGTGCACTTACACACATGCAGGCAAAACACTCAGACGCATAAAATAAAAATAAATCAAACTTAGATAAACAAAAAGAAAGGGAAGCCCCATCAGAGTCCTGGTGGGCACAGATGATGCACTCAAATGGGCACTTGGGGACATAGCTCTTTACAAAGCAATGGGGAAGTGAAAGGAGGATCTGGCTTTCGGCCATCGTGGGCCCTGTAGCTGTGGGGAGCTAGGAAGACCTCCAGCTTGGAGGGGATCAGGACAAGAACAGCTGCACAATAGGGGACAGCATCTCTGTCTCCAAGAAGTTATCAGTTAGGACTGTGTGCTGAAATAGACTCTAAAAGTAGTTAAATGTAAATGGCTATGTGCCCATCGCTCTAGATACTATTTACATTGACTGTACAGAGCTGAATACCAAGCAAAGTCAGATCTCGGCACACAGAGGGGTAACATATGTAGCTTTGGCATCAAATCCTATTGCTGATTTTGGCAACTGTTTGGCCTGACAGAATCTGGCCAGAGCTGTGCTAGTCTTTCTGGAATAAAAGAGTTGTTATGTTTGCTGTGGAGTGTGCTAGATTTCCTTGGTTGTGGGGCTAGCCTGTGAACGGATGCCACTGCTTACTATCCTGGCCCTTTCCGCATGCTCAGCCTTAGTACAAGGCTGATTTCAGCCCAGCATGAGTCTTTCTTCTGCATTCACACACTTGTTAGCTGGTTTCTATATTAGTTATTCTTCTGATTGCTATGACAAAGTGCTTGACAACAGCACTTAAGGAAGGAAAGGTTGATT
Source organism: Nannospalax galili (assembly GCF_000622305.1). Taxonomy (NCBI): domain Eukaryota; kingdom Metazoa; phylum Chordata; class Mammalia; order Rodentia; family Spalacidae; genus Nannospalax; species Nannospalax galili. The sequence continues at coordinate 47,440 of NW_008331810.1, forward strand.
CTGGCTCACAGTTTCAGGGTGCAGCCCATCATGGCAGGGAGGGCACGACAGCAGGAGCTTGAGGCAGCTGCTCACACTCAGCCCATCAGGAAGCAGAGAGACATGAGCACTGGTGCTCAGCTCACTCTCCCCTTTTTATCAGTCCAGGACCCCAGTCCCTGGAATGGAATGGCCCACATTTAGGGGCCTCACTTAACCTAATCTAGAAAGTCCTGCATAAACGTGCCTAGAGGTTTGTCTCCTAAGTAATTCTAGATCTTGCCAAGTTGACAGTCTTAACCATCACAGTTTTTAAGAGAATAGACGGGTGTACTTCCTCATTTCTGTCAATTCTTGGTGTGGGGCTTGAAGGAATTTCTCATTTCTAATCACCTTTCTTTTCACACTTTTCATACTAGCTCGCTGTTACCTCATTTGATCCACGGGGACTTTTGACAATTCTTTCTCATCTCTGCTGGGTTTTACATCATTGTTCCAACTAAGGTGACGTATTAGTCACTTTTCTGTTGCTGTGATAGAAACACTGACCTGAACAACTTATAGAAGGAAGAGTTTATTTGAGCTTATGGTTCTAGGGGAACCAGTCCATCACAGCAGGGAGGCATGGTGGCTGGAGGTGGCTGGAGCAGGAGCAGCAGAAGCTAAGCTCTCACATCATCACACAGGCACAGGAAGCAAGAGAATGACTACAGATCCAGTAAGGCTTAAGAACTCTCTAAGCCCACCCCCAGTGATGTGCTTCCTCCAGGATAGCTACACCTTCTGAAACCTCCCAAAACAGCACCATCATCTGGGGACAAAATGGCCAAATACTTGGAGTGTATGGGAGACATTTTCATTCAAACCAGCATGGGTGAGTTCAGCTAAGCACATGTTAGAGGAATGACGGGCTAGAAGGTAGTGTGAGCACAATCTCACATTTGTGTATAGAGACATTTTGGGCCATACAATATATAACTGCTGAAACTCCATTTTGATTGTGTTATTGAGAAACAAATTGGTAAAGCAGCTTTATGTTAGATACTTGATAGTGGGTTATGAGTTTATGATAAAAAAATGAATTTGGAGCTTTGAAAACATAAAAAAAAAACATTACTAGTGGTGTATTTGACCCCAGCAGGATCAGCCATAATTATCTCCTCAAAGGCTCAGGGAACATTGTGGAAGAAGAGGAGGAAAGAATCTAACAGCATAAGAATGGGGAGATGCGTGACAAAAAGATATCTCCTGTACCTGACATAGTCATTACACTCGTGAACCCAATGCACAAGACTTGCACAAGATTGGGTCCGTCAGTATTCCATCATGGATCTAGGAACTACACACAATTAATGCTGTTGGGGGGGGGTGTCACCTTCTCCTTATCCACAGATAAGTTACCCCTGCTCCACTGAATAACTTCCCACCATGGGCTGGACAGGTAATGCTAACTAAACTGAGTGGACCACACACAGAAGGAGAACATGAAAGTTGGAGAGGGGAATCATTGAGAAGTTAGGGGCCACTGGGAGAAGGAGGGGTATGAGGAAGAGGAATTGGGGGGGTGGGAATAACTGAGCATCATTATATAAATGTAGGAGGTTCTCAAATGATTAAAAATGGGGGAAAAGAATATGTTACTATATGGGGCATGCGCGCTCTCTCTGGGCGCACTCCCCCGAATGACACTCCCCCGCCAGATATGGGCGTGCGCTCGCTGGGTGCTCGGGGTCCCTGCGCGCACTCCCGGGATGGCATGGCGGGGCCGCCGGGGTGTGCGCACTCTCTGGGCCCCTGGACCCCCTGCCACACCTGGCTAGTCGCTGGCAGGTCTGGCCACAGGCGTCTCTGGCCGCGGCGGTGGGTGCCCTGCAGGCTTTTCCCGGTGGCTTGGGTCCCGTGTCTCTGGAGCTTCTGTGCTGCAGAAGCGTTGTTCTGCCGAATCCTGTCCCTTTCCACCCGTGTACTTTTCCTCAGGATGCGAGGTCCACTGGCCACTTGGGCCTCGCGGGAAGAAGTATGGGGACAGCGAAAGCTAGGATGTCCACGAGTCAGTAACGAGGGAGTGCACCCCCCGGAGAGAATGGGCCACCGGTAGTGACACAAGACTCAAGACTTGGCTTAGTCTTTGTTACAGCTTTATTCTCTGAGACCCTGCTCTCTGTGTCCCAGCTTTCTGCGTCCCAATTCTCTGCAGCCCAATTCTCTGACCATTAAGAGAAGACTAAGGCATTTATACCACTGGGGTAGTGGTAAAAGCTTTGGCTGTTAGATGCTTTGTGAGGCATCCTATTTACATATGGAAGTGGATTTCTGCCACACTGCTAGACTGTTGTCTGCCTGGAGAAATTACAGGAAGGCATGGTACCTTTCAGAGCCAAAGGCCATGTTTATGTTATGGCATTTGTGGCGGACACTTCAAAAGGAGAGACAGGAAAGATGCCAGGAAGACACCCTGCTTATGAAAGGAGCCCGCAGCACATGATCCCGAGCTGCATGAGCTGTCCGGTCGTGAAGGGGCTTCCACTTTGCATAACAGAGCCTCCCAACATTACTAGGCTTATAAATCAGAGAAACATAAAAATATGTAATATTCAAAACAAATTAGGGAAACTAATTCTTACATTACTAAGTAAACTGATGTCTGCACAGGGAGCTTTCTCTCACTGTGCTGTGGAGCTTGTCTTCAATTTTATGAACAAATACTAAAGGGAATATATATCAGTGCTACTCAGACATCATCACTGCAACAATAATGGCAACGACTAGGGACCAATTATGTCCCAGGCTGCGGCTAATCCCTTGATAGGATGTGCTCAGTTAGAAACCACAGGACATAGGTCTTGTAATGAACCCATTATTACACAGGCAATTCAGTCAGAGAATCAAAACATACTGTGATCAAAACAGGTTAGAGCTAAAATCTGGGATTGGCTTTTGTGTTAGCTACTTTTCTGTGGCTGTGATAAAACACCATGACCCAGGCAACTTAGAGAAGGAAGAGCTTATTTGGGACTTGGCCTTATGGTTCCAGAGAGGCATTGCAACAGAGGTGGCTGGAGCAGAAAGCTGGACCCTCACATCTTTAGGCAGGTGCAGGAAGCAGAGAGAGCAAACTGAGAGTGGGCCAAGACTATAGACTCTCAAGCCTACCACCAGTGAAATGTTCCCTGCATTTCCTAAAGTTTCCTTGCGTTTCCTTCTACAGCACTATCAACTGCCCACATGCTCAAATACTTGCACCAACAGGGGACATTCCCATTCGAACCACCACAGTTTTAATGATTTCACTGTCCAGGCTTAGAACCCACTTAGCTCTTCCCCGTGATTCACACTTACATAACCTTGGAAGCTGAGGTATGCAGGGGACATCTTGAAGACTTTGATGCATCTCACAAAATGGCACTTATTAACACGAGTGCCTAAAGCTTGCCTTGAAAATACCGACGGGAGTTTTTAAGAAATAATATTTACCAAAACTACACCAAAACCCCCAAAGGTTTAAATTACTAGCATTTTAGAGAGAGTCTACTGTGTGATTTGACAGCTACAAATGCTAAATAGCATATGGCCAGGTGTTTCATGAACATTTATAAAGGTCATGTATACAGACATGTTGCATTGATGATATTGATTGAGCTATTAAAGCTAGAGAGACAGCATCTGGGAAAGTGTACTGTTGACCATCAATCATCCCACCATGTCCCATGTGAGATAGACATATACAGATATCTTTAGAAGGAAGGAAGGTTTGAAGGGACTCTCCTTGGAGAGGGGTTTGGTTTGATTCTCTGATTATCCTTCCTCACTGGTTCTGGAACTTTGGTGTGGCCCCTCTGGGGACAGGGTGTTTGGATCAAAGCACACTGAAGAAGGAAAACTCTTCTTTATCTGTGCCCCTGAAAGCTGACATCATGCCCTTAAGCCTGGGCAATGGGCAGGGTGGGTGAGTACATCTGTTTAGAGATCACTCCCCTATTTCCTGGGTCCCTCTGACAGACCCCTGGGAATGTCTTGTCTATTTTCAGGGCTTATCACTGAGTCTTTCTGAAGACCTCTGGTGCCTCAACCCCTGTAACTTCCCTAGTCCAAGTGCAGTTGTTCAGATGTCCCCATAGGGTTTCAGAGGCTCCCTCAACACAGGTTGATGATATCCCATGCCCCAGGAGGGCATAAATGGGGTAACATACAGTTAAGGTCTCTGGGAACTGCAGGGATGACACTCTGTAGGTCCAAGATGTGTAGTGTGAACTAGTAAAGTAGACCAACCTGGGGGTAGGGTAGGGCATGGGAGGCACATCCCCCAGTGACCCAGGGGCACCAGCTTACACAGTGGGACACTTGCACTGACAACACTGGAGGGAGTTCCAAACTTCCTTCTTCCCAGAATGATCGAGGTGATGATGCAGTCAACAGTCAGGCACCAAGCATGGAGTCAGACGTTGTCACCAATAAGTTCTAGCTGTAAACATGCTGCCCAAATGGGCCCATGGGATTCCCCCATGCACCCTTTCTCCATTGAACTTGGGAGGCTGATAGATATCAACATAGCCACCTCATCCTAGAATGTTCTAGAAATGGCCAGTCGGGCTTTTTAGAAGTCTAAAGGGCAATTAGACATGTGTTCCCAACCATTCCCTTCTTTTGCTGAAGAAAACTTCTTCATAAACCCTCCAGTTTCTGCATGCCCCAGGCTTCTATGCCTTGGTGTCGAAAGGCTGGTAAGTGTGTGTTTTGCCTTTAGTTAAAGGATAAAACCACTGAGATTTGTTTCTTGGGCTGGCATCCCAGGTCTGTGGTACCTTGGAGGTACCTTTCAATACCCTGATGTACTTATTTGTTTGCTCATAGTTCATTCCTCTGTTGTGTCTCAAAGAGATTTGAGATGATTAACGATGAATTCATACTCTGTCTGACAATTTTGATTACAGGCAAAGACCTCATTGCTTTCCTCTTAATCCCTAAAAAGCATATCCATCCCCTTGAGAAACGGCTTTGATGATTCTCAAAGCTTTTCTGAGATGCCAATCAATGTGCTCAAGAGAGTGGATATTAGGGTTGTAAATGTATTTTTAAATCAATGGAGCTTTTTTCTCCCTTTCTCTTTTATGAACTCGTGTATAAGATGTATTTCTGGGCATTTTCTTTATAGTGAGCGTCTAGAAGATAGAGGTATTTGACTAACAGGAAGAGCTGTACAGATTCTCATTCATGCCCTGGTTCAAACCCACAAGGCAACACTTGTCTAGTTAGGCAATCTCTGCAGGACCAATCTTCTACTCCTTTTTTTGTTTTTAAATCTAGAATTCTGCAAACAAATGGGGTGCTGTGTCTTGCTGATTGTGAATGACATATTTATCATTTGTCTGCTTTTTATAGAGTTGCCTAATCAGTCCTCATCCAGTCTTTGGCGGTATTTTAGCTTCCCTTCTGTTGGTGATAAAGACCCCAAGTAAAACAACTGAAGGGAAGAGGGTTTGTTTTAGCTGCTGTTCCAACTTGCAGTCTGTCACAGTAGGCAAGTCAAGGCAGCAGGAGCTTGAAGCAGAGGGTCGCCTCCCAGCAGCAGTTTGAGGAAGAGAACAGTGAATGGATTCATGTGAGCTAGAGCTCAGCTGGCTGTCTTCACTCAGTACAGTGCAGGATGGCTTGCCTAGGGAATGATGCCCCCAGCAGCGGGTGGGTTTTCCCACTTGCATTAATTTACTGGAGATGATTCCCTACAGGTATCCCCAGAGATGCATCTCCTAGGTGTTTTGAGATTTCCTCAAATTGGTAACACTAACCAACACAGAGTATAAGGACATCGGGGAGATACAGAGTTTAAATAAAGCGAGAGCCAAAGACAGGCAGCAATCCCTGCCTTGCTCCAGGATGGGCACTGTGGGAAGACCAGCGAGTTGGTAATTCATCTCCTGAGTTAACCAGTCTCCAATGGGAGCCCCCATACAGTGGACTGGTGGAAAGAACTCCACACATATGCATCCCAAGGGTAATGGAGTATTGTTCATTTGGTTTTCCAATGAAATTATTTTGTTTATTAGATGTTCATGAAAATCCAGCTGGGGAACGTCTGGAAACTGAAGGTAAGCTGAGGTCCTTCCTGATTCGTTGAGTGTCTATTTTATAACGGACAACCCAGGACTCATGGTGTTTCACAGCATCTGGGGCCATTTGGCCCCCTTTCAGGATTCATTAAATTAGTTCAAGCTTTGTGTTTAGGTGATTCCAAAATAATTCAGTTCTCTTTGAAAAGTGAGAAATGTGTATAAATACAGGAAATACAACACTCTAGAAAGAAAGAGCTGGTTGATGGATGTCCCAGTAGAAGCTTTTCAACTGGTAGTAATACCATGCGACATCTGAAATACCGTTCGGATGGACGACGGGGCCCAGAGTGGAGCTGCCTTTCGGTGTTCAGTCCTTATCTGCCAATTCTAATGAAAAATACTGCAAATGCCCCAGCTGTTTTATTCCCGTGTTTCACTATTTTTTTAACCTTCATTTTAAACTCCCTAATTTTTTTTTTTTTTTTTTTTTTTGCCTTGCGAGCTTAATTAAGGCCTAGGGCAGACATTTCTGAAGGCAGGGTGATCACTTTTTCATGACACGCTGCAGTTGGAGGCCGGCCTCTTAGGAAGCGGGAACTGGGAAGCATTTGTCTTTTTCCTTCCACTTGGTAAAGGGATTGAAGGGCCAAGTCCGATGCCTTAGAACTCACACTGTTTCAGAGAGGCGCACTTGAGCACCAATGTGGCGCGCAAACAAACAGCAGCGTGTCGGATCCCTGACCATTTCCAAATGCTCCTCAGATGAAGTGTGCATTTCTGGGAATAGATAGCATTAATGATTTAGGATGCCTCTGTCTGTGTTGGATTAGTGTCCAGAAACTCTGGTCATTTTAAAATACAGTGATTTGGCACACAGTAGTTTTCCCTGATGCCATTTTTACAACACTGGAAATTGGGCAATACACTTTTCACTGTAGGAAAAATTAGGAGACATTAAAATGTCAAAAAATTCTCCAGCAGGGCATGGTGGCACTAGCCTAAAAAACCTAGCTATGCCGGAGGCTGAGGCAGAAGAATTGTGAGTTCAGGGACAGACTGTGCAAACTAAGCAAGCTCGTGCCTTGAATTAAAACTTAGAAGGACCAGGAGTGGAGCACATTGGAGAGCACTTGCCCAGCATGTATAAGACCCTGGTTTCCATCCCTCATACTACAAAACAGAAGCCCCAGTCCTATCAATCACCAATAACCACTAAAAGTAATCTGGTTTAAAAGGAGCTGCTTTGATGAGTGTTGAAAGCCACACTTATCTATGAATGTTCTCTGTTGAAAGCCACACTTATCTATGAATGTAAGAGAACATATTTAGACTGTAATAATAAATTACATTGGTTCATAAAAGGGGAACTAGTAGGTTTTCCTCTAGGGTCTATGACCTCTCCAACCATGGGTATTTGACTATGTTTACAGGTCCATGAATAGATTCCCTCCTATTGAGAGGGCTTGAAGTCCAATTAGATAGCTGTCGATTATCTCCAAGGTAAAAGTGCCACAACTTGACCAATCAAGATATTTTGCTGGGCTGGATATTGTGGTTTTCAGGCTTTACATTGATTGGTCTGTAATAACAACAGCAATTGACATGCCAATGTGAGTGGGAGAAATTTTACAGAATCCCGCCTCTAGATGAAGAGCTGTAGGCGATCAACGGGGGTGGAGGGAGGGAGAATCAGTTTTCTCCAGGATTGAGCTCCCTGATAGGTGATCTAATTCCAAATGGCTAGCCTTAAACACATGTACACACAAACACCACTAAATGGACTCAGTGCATTATATATAAATATATATATATATTTATAAATGTATATGTAACAATAATCAAAGAAGAAGACAAGAAATTGAGAGGGAATGGAGGATCATGGGAGAAATTTGAGGGGGAGTGGGAGGGTAGAGATGGTGTAAATATAGTCCTCATGTATAAAACTCTCAAAAGATAGTAAAAATAATTTTAAAAGAAAACTTAGAACATAATTGGTTTATATTCCTATGCTATTTGCTCAAAGACTATCATATGATACTTTTATCTGTTTATAGTTCATTGGTAAAACAAAAGCTCAGGAAATTGTTATTGCATATTTCAAATCTTGGTCTCCAATACTGTAGTGCCCACCTGTAGCTAAGGGAGACAACCAGCTATTGTTCTGAAATGATGGATAAATTTGTTTTCTCCCCCTATTTAGTAGCCTTTGAGAGGGAAGTGACCATGATTCTAACCACTCCAATAGCTATTCAAAATACCTGAAAGCAAATCCTGAATCCATCACTCTAGAGTCCAGCCTTGGAACAGAGTATGTTGCTAAGAGGTCCAAGGACATTGTGAGTTTTAGCTAAGAAACTGGCTATTTCTTTGGGGTCTTTTTATCTTGTGTCTAGCCAATTCCTACCTCCTATTCTTATCACACCGTCCTCTGAAGAGGTTACCCAAATTACCAACAGGGAATAGGGACACAGACTGCTCTGGCTTCTTCCATGTTGAACAGGGATGCAGTGTGAGGCAACTGGAGTACCCCTTCAGTGGGTCTATCTAAAAGACTCCCAAATTGCATAACTTTTGTCTCTAAGGGGAGAAGAAAGTCCTTGAATTATGAATGGGAGATGTGAAGGAGAAGTCATTAAAATAAATAATAATTCAAGATTTACTAACTGACCATGTACTTTGTAGGAGACCTGAGGCACTAGGGATATGATGGAATGTAAACCAGTCCTCACAGAACCATGACCTGTCGAGTTAGTGGGGAGAGTCATTGATGGAGCAGCATGCAACTGGGGTTAGAGCTGAGGTAGGAGTGGTGTCACTGAGAGGGTTGAAACATTAAAATAAATAATAATTCAAGATTTACTAACTGACCATGTACTTTGTAGGAGACCTGAGGCACTAGGGATATGATGGAATGTAAACCAGTCCTCACAGAACCATGACCTGTCGAGTTAGTGGGGAGAGTCATTGATGGAGCAGCATGCAACTGGGGTTAGAGCTGAGGTAGGAGTGGTGTCACTGAGAGGGTTGAAAGGGCTGGCTGGAAGAAAGGAACTTCGTCGGACACAGCTGGAGGATGGGCCCATCAGACAAGACAATGGCAGTATCTTCTTATGGCTAAATACTCCATCGTGCGTGCATGTTGTATTTCCCTTCTATGCCTCTCTGCTGTTGGACACCTAGGTTTGCTCTATGGCTTAGCTGCTGTGAATGGTGCTGCCAGAAACCTTGAGTGGAAGGATCTCTGTGCTATGGTGACTTGGAGTCATTTGGGTAAATACCTGGGAAATGTTCCACTCTCATCACTAATTGCAGGAGGACAGTTTCACACATAGGCATGCCTGCATATGATTCTTTAAACTTATTACTTTACTGATGTTCGCTTTGATTGGGTTTCCATCAGTTCAGACTTTCAGAAGTCCCAGATAAATTCATGATACTTCAGTGAGTTGCCATAATTAAACTGTGTGTGTATGTGTTTAATTACCAGAGTGTCTGTACAGTGAAGAGTACTTAGGAATGTAAGTACTCCATTCTGTACTTTTAAGATCCTGCACCTAAGACATGTGCAACAAAAAGTGAAAATAGACAAAGAGTCCATTCATAATGCATTACTGCAAGAATACAATCCCGAGTGAAAAGATAAACTGTGCAGCGGATAACGGGTGAATATCCAGAATGTACGAATAACTTCTACAACTCACCAACTACAATAAAAGTGGGCAAAGGATTTTAATAGCCATTTCTCCAAAGATGATATGCAAATGGTTACCACACATATGAAAATCTCAATATCACTAATTGTTAGGGAATGCAAATAAAACCCACAGCAAAATATCTCCTTACAACCACTATAATGGCTCCTATTAGTAAAACAAAATGAAAAAAATTAAGAGTCTAGAAAGTAGCAGTTTCTGGTGAGGATGTGGAGAAATTAGAATCCTGGTGCACTTTGGTGGTAATATAAGATTGTACAGTTGACACAGAAAAGCAGTGTGTTGATTCCTCAAGGAAAACAATTAAAATTGCAACTACAATAGGATCCAGCAATTCTACTTCTGAATATATAAGCAAAAAACTTGAAATAAGGAGCTTGAGGAAATAATTACCTACCCACCTTCATAATAACACTGTTCACAATAGCCAAAGGATGGAGGAAATAGAAATGTTTATCAGTGGCTGAATGAATGATCAGGATGTGGAGAACACGTGCGCGCGCGCACACACACACACACACTGGAGTTATTCATCCCTAAAAAGAAAGGGCATTCCAACACATGCTATAGTACAGATGAAATCTGAAGACATTATGCTGGTGAAATCAGCCAGACACAAAAATACAAGCACGGTAAGATTCCATTTATATTTGGTAACTAGAGTAATCAAACCCAGAGAGACAGAAAGCAGTTGCCAAGGCTTGGGGCAGGAAGAACAACGAGTTTGTTGGATACAGTTTCAGTTCTACAAGATGAAAACATTCTGGAAATTGTTCTACAACAATACGAATACACTTAACACCACAAGAGATGCATTTAGACACAGTGAAGGTGGTACATTTCATTTTGTGCACGTTTCATAAAAATATCAAAGGAATAATACAAAAAATGTGATGGACTGGTAGGCTGTGGATTCTTTGATGAGAAAGTCTGAAGGAATGGGGTGGTTCTTGTGTCCTCTTAATTCTGAACAGAGACCCCTCAGATGCTGCCACTGAAGTCAGAAACTGAGTTAGATAATCAAGGACTTCACAGGCAAGGCAGAAGAGTTGGTCTGAACATCACCCCCTAGGCTTTCCAACTAGCAGGGTTCGTGCCTGTCACCTGTTTTCAGGGAATTTAAAAAAGAGTTTTCAAAAATTAAGTCAGACTTGGGTCCTTGAGAGCTGTTCCCTTGTTCTTGATAGTTAATGGAGTCTCAAAATATAGAGGAGGTCTGTTCTGGAAAGATTCATTGCTAAGTGAGATTGAACAAAAATTTGAAATCCTTTATCGTTTGAAAACAGCACTGAGAGTGGTCTCTCTGTCATCGGGTGAGTGGATAAATCTTACAAAAGTATCAATGAATTGAAAGTACTAGAATCAGTTTTACCCACAACCAATGGCCATGTCTTTGATGGTTAGTTTTAAGTGTCAACTTGACGCAACCTAGACTCACTTGGGAAGAATCTCAGGGAGCGATTATCTACATTGCGTTAGCCTGTGGACATGTTGGTGGGAGTTGGCTTCATTAATCACTGAGACCCAGTCCTCTGTGGGCAGCACCATTCACTAGGCAGCAGTTCCTGAACTTTGTAGCAGTGAGGAAATGGAGGTGAGCACAGGCGAGCGAGCCAGCGAGCATGCATGTGCTTATTTCTCTCTGCTTGACTGTGGATGCCACGTGACTATCTGAAGGTCCTGCCTTGACTTCCCCACAATGAGAGACTGATTGTAACCTGGAACTCTAAGCTGAAATAAATCCCTTTGTCCCCTACATTGATGTTTGTCATGATATTTTGTTATGGCAGCGGAGATGAAACTAGAGTGCCAGAGAGATTACCCATCTGAAGTCTGTGAAGAGAGCGGGGATCCAGGGCCTCATCCTGAGCCTTCCAGAATAGACTATTTATTGTGAGGCAGCCAACAGGACCCAGGGGAGGTTCGAACATGATGGTGTCTCTGAACAGGTGGCATTTTGGTGGTAGTCTTGCTTAAGTGTTGTAAGAAACATGACCCAGAAAAATGAAATGATTACTGTCTGGCCTTTCAATGACATCAGTAAATTCCAGGCATTATATGCGGCACTGTCTCTGTACCTCTGCTCAATATAATGTAGAGACAGAGATTACGTTTGAAACAGAGGCTCACATGTTCTATTAATGGCCAGGCCAAGGCCTATGTTCACTACGTGGGGGGCTTCTAGAGACTTGGCAGGGAGCACAGGCTTGTCCTCAGGGTAGTGCCTCTATGGATGGCTCATAAATGGCTCCCCAAAGATAGCCACATCCTAGTCCCTGGAGTCTTGTGGCACTAAGCTGGATTTTGCAGATGTAATTAAGCTAAGGGTCTTAGGTAAACTGGTTTTTTCCTAGATTACCCAGGGATGTCATAACTGCATCACCTGCATTCTTATGGAAGGAAGCAATAAGAAATATGACTCCATATGGGAGACCAAGGGGACAGAGTGCAGAGAGGTTTAAATGAAGATTTAAAGACTTGACCATAATCAAGGACGGCTGCATTTAACAGAGGCTAGAAGAGCCAGAAAGGCGATGCTGCCCAGGCCCGTGGAGGGAGTGTGGCCCCACCAACACCTGAGTTATGCCTGATGGTTCTACACTTGATATTAGCCAAAAGGCAAGAAATCAATAATTGGGCATTCCCACTTTCAGATTCCTGGCTTCCAGAACTGTGTGAGAGCAAAGACCAATTGATTTAAGTCATCGACTTGATGCTTATTTTCCCTAGCAGCCACGGGAAGGCAACGTAGCCTCTGCCTGCCGCCTGTCCCTGTTGTTTGCCTGCTGCCATAGGTGGCTAACTGCAACAACACAGGCAGTGACAATAGGTCACAGGGTCCAAACAGGGACCCAGTGACATCAGGTCCCCCGGAAGTGTCTGCCGCATTGATGGGGAGGAAGACCGAGGTGCTTGTGTTCACGGCCACTCTATTAAGATGCTGTGAGTTCCATGTTGACACTCCCACTGTCTGGGAGTAGGAAGGCACTGGGGGATTGAAATCATCAGCAGCAGTTCACTCCAGGCTGCCCCATCACTCCCTATGCACAAGCCCTGGGGAAAGAGATGCTCAGTAAAAATGGCTCCCTCTTCTCCGACCTAACCTCCTGACAAACTGACCTCATGGCCCTTGTTCCGTCTTTTCCCTCTAAACTTACTCTGCCTTCTGTCTTTATTTCATTTTGCATCATCATTGTTCCCTGCTCTGTGCTCACCGAGGAGAGGTGGCAACACCCCTGGCTCCCTAGGTTCTCCTGACATCCCATTGCCATAGGAAACTTAAGCCCTGGTGTGCTGGTTATCTTTAGTTGTCAACTTGACACACCTGGGTTGAGGGAGCTTCGGTTGGGAAATTTCCTCCATTGGACTGGCCTGTGGCCATGTCTGTAGGGCATTTTCTTGATTGTTGAGTGATGTGGGAGGGCCCAGCCCACTATGGGCAGTGCCACCCCTAGGCAGATGGTCATGTACTCTATAAGAAAGCAGGCTGAGCAGGGGCCAGGGGAGCAAGCCAGTAAGCAGAGTTCCTCCATGGCCTGTGCTCCAGCTCCTG
>NW_008331810.1:60838-96842 GCF_000622305.1 Nannospalax galili
TGTGCTCCAGCTCCTGCCTCCAGGTTCCTGCCCTGAGTTCCTACTTTGGGCTCCCTGATGAACTGTGACCAGGAGATGTAAGCTGAATAAACCCTTTCCTCCCCAAGTTGGTATTGGTCAGTGTTTTGTAAACGCAACTAGAGCACCTTTGTCTTACTAACTAAAATGGTCTCAGTAACACCTTCTCCTCCTCTGCCCTTTTTGTCAAACCCAAGTTCTTTTGTGGGAACTCTGGAGTAACACTGAAGCTGATCCCCTTCACCACCCCCACAGGCCCTTCCCTGAGTTCCTGTCATCCCCATATAGCCCGCAGCGCCTCAGCACCATTTGCCGTGCTTAAATCTGCTTTTACAAGACCTTTGCCTCTAGTCTTCCCCTCCCTCCACCAGAAGCTGCAGGCTGTAGCCACATTTCACTCTAGAGTCCACCATTTCTGACTACACGCTATGATTCATGACCCCAAATACAGACTTTCCTCAGCATGGTTTCTTCATGGCTTTCCTGCCAGGACTAAGGGTAACAGAACTCTGAAGTGCCAGATCCATACTTCCCTTGACAACTGCAGGAAAGAAATAAGGACAGTGGGCTTCTGGAGGGTGGGCCGCCCTGGAGGTCACCCACCACCTTCATTTTCTGACATCCCAAGTTCCAGCCAGTCTCAGGAGCCACACGTTTGCTCCAAGATAGTCAACATTCATACTAATTAGAACTGACTTGTTTTCTCTTTTTCCCTAGAATATATACATTCATTCCTTGTTTGAGAAAATTTGGTTGACTTTTCTTTTTTTGTTTGTTATTTTTATTTTTATGTATCTGAGTATATTGTCTACATGTAGGTAAGTGCACCCGTGTCATGAAGTGTCCATGGAGGACAGAAGAGGGTGTTGGATCCCCTGGGACCAGAGTTATGGATTGTTGTTAGCTTCCATGTGGGTTTTGGAATCGAACCTTGGTCCTCTGCAAGAGCAGCCAGTGCCTTTAACCTCTGAGCCATCTCTCCAATGTCTGCATTTAGGAATTTTCTTAGTAGGCAATGTGTCCACCCCACAGCCAAGCCACCACTTCCTGCTCTCCCTCCTTAGTTGTGAACTTTGGCCGAGCAACCCCTCAGAGCACACATCCAGTGGCAGGCACTTTGTTTGTAAAGTCAAATTTACATCTGGGAGGCCCACACTCACACACTCCCAGTCCCAGCCCCCTGTGAAGCAAGCTTCGACACCCCAAACACACCTGCCCTTATGATCAACCAAAAAACCCAACACAACGTATTTGATGTATTTGGGTTTTCATGCAGAGTTTATGATGTCCGGAAGAGGGTTACTTACAAAACATGCACCCATGGGCTTTCTTCCCTACATCTCAACTCAGCTTTTCAGATTGGCCACCACCAGAGTGCCACCAAGATGGTGGACTCCTCCACCCCCCCATGTCTGTCGTTAGACCCGCCCCCTCATGCAATTGAAGCTGACTGATTGGGTGGGAGGGGTGACTCTCTCTCCCTGGGTCTATGGAGTCCCTTAGGGTTCAGACATTGAGCTGTTACTGGTTCCTTTGGAGGACACACCTGCCTAACACTGTGCTTCCTTTTCTGTGTGCAGAATGGTGAGAATCTGCCTGATGGTTATGGTAATTACTTTTCTGTTGCTGTGATCAAATTCAGGACAAGAAGTAACTTAAGGGAGACAGGTTCACATTGGTTCACAGTTTGAAGATTCTACCCTCACAGCTTGGAAGTCACGGCAACAGAACTAGACTTTAGTTGTGGCAGGAATGTGAGGGTGGGACGATTAGGAAGTAGGCTCGGCTGCCTTTCTCCTTTCTTTTTACTCAGCCCAAGACCCTTGCTCTTGGCACCACCCAAGTTCAGGCGGGTCTTCCCACTTCAGTTAATCCTCTCTGGAAAAGTCCTCACAGGCATGTCCAAAGCTGTGCCCCATGAATGCCCTGGGCATTACTTAATCCGATCACATTGACATTCTGGGTTAGTTGTCGCAAGAATACAGCAGATATCTCAGAAAGCAGTGTATTCCCTTATCAAAACAGGGCTGTTGGTTTGCAGCTTTTAAGTGGGAAAAGCAGGAGAGAAGATGATGAGCTATTTATAAATGCAGGAATGAGACGATGATGAGAGAGACTCCACAGTTCTGAGTTCTGGAAGGATCAGCTGTGAACCATCTCACAATGGGATCACTGTGTAGTCGGCTATGGGCCTTTGCAAGATGCTGGGGACACAGCCACAATAAAGCATGTAATGTCTGCAGCCACTTTGCCTCTGATCCTGAAATCACAGCTCCTGCGACTTTGCACAGGTTATGGAGTGACCTTGGCAGCTCGAGAAGGCACATAGGTGTGTCTAGGGTCAACTTTTTGGGTTGGGTCTGAGAAAGTGCATGGATGTGTTCAGGGTCTACTTTTTGAGTTCTGTGGCATACTTAGGTCAAGGCTATGGGAACAGAACAACTTCACTTTGGAAAGCCCAGCCTCCCACTGGCTTATGCAGAAACTCCCTGAATTCCCAGCCACACATCTATTACAACAGAGCTTTACACGTCAGATTCATAACCACAGGCAGCTGGGAGTCTATCTCTTTCAGAAAGTTTGCCACTAGCTCATAACTGCCCATATTCACCTCTGTTCCTTGGTTAGTATTTTTGTAAATTTCTTGGCACCCCTGGGACCATTTTGTCTGCTTCTATTTTTGGTGCATCGCCCCCAAAACACCTAGGGGGTGCTTCCACCCCGTAAAGCATAATGAATACTTATCCACAGAAGTTCTGGACACCTCCGGAAGCTTCAGCAAAGACTTCATAAACAAAGCCTAGCTTCCTATTAATTATACTCAGATATATGACTCATCCAGCAAGAGCACAAAATTAATTAGAAAAAAAAAAGAGAAGTAAAATTAGGTATGAGAACGTGAGGCAGTGAAATCATGTGACGGTAATGGGAAGGAAAATGGCTGCAGTGATGGGACTGAATTAATAGCGTAGCTAAAAATGTGTGGGTGACACACCCAGGACGCTGTCCCAGAGGTGAGAAACCCAGTTGAGATTAGCACTGACATGTGAGTCCCACATAGATAGAATAACGTGCTGTGCTTTGTGAGATGAGATGTCCAGCCGAATGCGTCCACTGGCTGGCTTTACCAATTTCTTTTTCTCATTAAATTATCTGGTTTACTTTAAGACAATACCTTCCCCACTCTTACAGATGATGGAAAAACTGGTACACATAGAAGAGACATCGTGGAAATACAAGAGAAATTTCTAGAATTGTGAGTTGTCCCTCATAGGCTCATGTATTTGAACACTTAGTCCCCAGCTGGTACACTGTTATGGGGACTTTTAGGACTCATAGGAAATGGGCTACAATGGAAGAGGTGTGTTGCTGGGGGACCAGCCTCTTGGATTATATTCTGTCCCCATTTCCCTTTGCTTGCTGATCCACTGGGATGGGAACAAACAGCTGAATTCTCCCACCACCGTAGAGTTGCATGCTGTCAGCCTTCTGTCACGATGGACTGTATCCTTCAAATCTTGAGCCAAAATAAAACTTTCTTGCCAAGCGTTGATCACAGCGATGAGAAAGCTAACAGATACAGGTAGGTTAGTCTAGAATCTTTCAGCAGCATAAGCAAAGAGGAAAAACCCAGCAATACAGAACACTGAGAACATTTATAAACCTCAGTTTCAGGTGTCCCTTGAATCAAAAGATTACTAAATTAGGGCTGAGGTGATGGCTCAGTGGGTAAAGCATTTGTTATGCAAACATGAGGATCTAAGTTCAGGTTCCCAGCAGCCACATAAAACCAGGCACTGCAGCACATGTCTGTAGCCCCAGGGCTGGTGGGGCAGGGACAGATGGATCCTAGAGGCTGACTGCTTAGACAGCCTCTCTGAAATGGTGAGCTTTAAATTCAGCAAGAGACCTTTCTCACAAAATAAGACAAAGAAGCAATTCAAGAAAAGCATCCCAACATCAACCTCTGGCATCCACATGTACCTGCATGGGTGAGCTCATCTCCCACACATACATGCATACACACATAATACAAAAGTCAAAATAAGTCAGCTAACATTCTTCTGCCAGTATCATTTTTTTTTTTATTATTTATCATTATTCTGTCCTCTGTCTTTCAAGTTGGAAAACTGAGACCTGGGAGCTGTGTAACTACCCAGTCATTGCTTATACCAAGAAATGGAAAGTTATGACGGATGGGGAGTGGACAGAGAAGCCAGAGCCAAGAAACAGCTCTTCCCAGAGAAATGGCCGATCTTCTTTTCCAACGCTGCTTCCTTCAGCAGTGAACTCTCACCATTGAGGGTCTAGAGTCTTCTGGATTCCGCTGGAGCCTGTCAGGGTATAACAGGGCGGTTATGAATGGAAGCCCAGCATTTACTGAGTGCCTGTCATGTTCCAGCATACCCCATGCAGTCTAGTAATCCTCACAGAGAAAACACAGAATGGCAGACGTGAACTTCCCCCGAGGTGATGGAGAAACTGGGATTTGAAGTTGTCTTTTGCCAAGGCTGAATTCTTCCCTCTGAGCCATGTTGTCTTATTGATCATGTAACTGTTCTCCATGCCTTACTTAGGTTTCAGAGTTGCGTTAGCAAAGGGAGCCTGTAACACATGGCATTGTGCTGTTTCTGCTCCAGGAACCATGTTTGTTAACTTGTCCCTCAGTCATGTTCTAAGTTCTACATAAACATCCAGGAAGATAGTTCAGGTAGAGCTTATTTCTCCTTCCTGAAAATTCATTCTCCAAGGCTTCTTGAAGATCTACTAAGAACAGGCCATGAGATGTGCTCAATGTTTATGAAAAACACATTCTTGTCTTCAGGAGGGTGTGGTGGTTTGTGAGAAATATCCCTCATAGGCTCAAGGATGTGAACCCTCGTTCAGGTGGCGGTGCTGTTTGGGGAGGTCATGGAATCTTTAAGGGGTGGAGCCTTGCTGGAGTCACTGAGGATGGGATTAGAGAGTTCATAGTCATGCCCATTTCCTGTTTTCTCTACTTGTTTTTTGCTGGTGAGGATGTGAGCTCTCAGCTTTTGACTCAGGACACTATGTTCCACGCCTTCCTGCTAAGATGATCCCTTTGGAACCATAAGCCAAAATAGGTCTTCTTTACATGGCCTTTGGTTGTGGTGTTTTATCACAGCAACAGTAGAGTAACGAATCCAGAGGTCAAGGTCAAAGGAAGAGGCATCTATGGACCCAGGGAATGACATGCACCTGTGTGGGTGTGGTGACACAGCTGAGCCTGAGAGCTGAGACAGGGCATTGCATCTTCATGAGCTGTGTGCTAAGTCCTTGGGGTGACTCCCTGTGTCTCCTCTTTCCTCTCTTGGGCATGCTCAAGTCTTCTGTTTCTATTGCACTTCAGGATAGAGCTGCTCCTTTTCCTGATCGTCTCTCCTCATTCTCTTAAAAGTTATTTATTTTATGAGTATATGTATGTATATGTATATGTGTGTGTGTGTATTATGTGTGTGTGCACATGCTGTAGCACACATGTGGAGGTTAGAGGACAACCTTTAGAAGTCTGTGTTCTCCTTCCACTCTGTGGGTCCCAGGGATCACTCTGGTCACCAGGCTTGACTGCAAGTCCCTTCACCCCCTGAGCCATCTCACCTGTCTCCATTATCACATTTTTTTTTACTGTCCCTCTTCCATTCCTGATCCATGTAGCTCTAAACTATGACCTGACCTGCTTGGCTTTGACACATGAATGAGATCTGACCAATTAGCTTATGCCATCCCCTTATCCAGAGAAAGGCTTGGAGAGGGGTCCATGATCCCTCTGAATATGCTGGGCTCCTATAGAGGACACCTGCCTGGGAAGGAAGCTGACCCAGAAGAGCAAGAAAAGGATAGAATTAAGTCCAGGCCCAGGTGATCACTTTACATTGAAGTCCGGCCATGTCTGACCAAATGTGTGACCTTCCATCACTCTCTAGCAATCTTTAAGACAACAGCAAGAGCTCCGGTAGTTAGTGTGATCCTGTGACTTTTCATGTCATTCTTGGGCAAATAGTTTATATGGGAAAGCAGGGTGACTGGCAGGGTTAGATCCATGGTGACCATCACTTACCACCCAACAGCCACCACAGAGGCTGCCGGCTGCATCTCCCACTTGTGCTTAGATAGGATGTATGCTCTCTGCCATTCATGTCAACAACATCACTTCGTTGGCAGAAACTTGTCAATGGTCTCTGGCGGCGTTCTAAGTTCTCATCACATGAAACAGCCAATGATCTCCGTCTACATAACTGTAAAAGTATAAAGGGGAAAACAGCACATCTCCACCTCCTGTGCTATTCATGCCTGGCCAGTTCTTTGCAATGACCACAAATGATATGAATCCAAAATACAGCAAACTTTCCATTGTGCTTTGAAAAGGATGATATTGCCTGCTTCAAATCTTTCAAATGTGCTGGTGAATAAGTAAGCTCATTAACTTTCTGCCTTTGTTTGCACAGTGTGGGAGTGGAGAGCTGGCTCAGTGGTTACAAACACTGGCTGCTCTTACAGAGGGCCGGGGTTTGGTTCCCAGCACCCACATGGTGACTAACAACCATCTGAAACTCCAGTTCTAAGGATATGATGCCCTCTTCTGGCCTCTTCAGGTATCTCATGCATATGGTACACGTGTACAGGCATAACAACTCATACACATAAAAATTCATTTGCAGTGTTCCACATATTAGATACGATAAAGAAATGTAAAGACACACCTAAAAATTCAATTCCCTGCTTATGTATTGGTCCCATTGGCCCCACACAAATGAGAACGTATTACACTATTGGTTATCGCAGGCTGCTGAGGGAGGAGTCATTATCTCCAGATGTGTACCCACTGGTTAGCCCACCAGGCTCCACGGGATAGTTCCATACCTGTAGTCACACAGACAAGACCTGGCTAAATTCAGTGTGTCAGAAACCAAAACCAGAAGACATGAACACAGGAAAGGGACCCGTGGAGGCTGTGACAGGCAGGAGGGAGACAAAAAAGGGTGACGAGACTAATCAAAATGTATTGTGCACATGTATGAAACTGTCAAAGTGCAAATTTCATTGATAAAAACTATATTGGCTATATATATGCCTATGTAGTATATTTTATGAAGAAATTTTATGATGACATAAATCTGTCTGCTGTAATTATAGCATCTTCTGCCTGCTAACTTAAACAAATCCTCCACTCTGTAAAGTACTCTAGATTTAATTTTTGCACTTGTTCGTACTCCTAAGAGGGGCATACATTTCTTTTAAAACAAGGGTTCCCTATGCAACTCCATCTCTCTAGGCTGCATGCCACACTCTGTGCCCACAGACAGGAATAATGCTTAAGTCATTAGCGCCATAAATCGCTTAGGAGACAAGCTAAGAGTGGTTTGAGAGATAAATCGAGTGGAATTGAGCAAATTAGGACTGCGCCTGTTGTTTTATTTATTAGTGGCAGTAACTCTGCCCTAACCTTCTACACAGCACTTAATCATTGATGAGGCATCTCTTCAAGGGGGTTTAAGTTGACTTCTTCCCTTCTCCTACACAGACACAAGATGCTCCAGGGGATACCAGTAGGTCACATGTTACTGTGGTTCTTACGATAGGAATGTCACCCTCCCCCAAATAAGAACTAATGAAGTCATCAATCTACGGGTCACAGCACACAGGTAAAGTCACTTTAAAGAGATTGGTTTCAGGCCTGCTGGTTGGTAACAACAGCCTTGTTGAAACTATGAGGTTGTTGAAAGAAATACTGTGCCTGTCTACATCGCTGGGGCCAGGCATCCATGTAGGTCACAGAGGGGACTGAGCAAGGTACCACCTGAAGCTGTGTGAACCTTGGGGAGGACCGTTCCCTATGGTCTTTCCCACAGACCTGGCCACAGCCTCTGAGGAGATGGAGAAAGATGGTAATGATGTGCTGGTGACACCTTCTCTCCCAAGCATCTCACTCATGCCCCCGCCCTTGCAATGCCACGGTCACCTAGGGACCATCTTATCACGAGGTAGCTTTTCCCTCCATCTTCTCACTAAAGCAAGACCTGGCTGGTTCATCTGAATTTTGATTTCCAGTATTCTTATAAAATTTAAAATATGTTATCAGAGCAAAGAATACATCATTTGTAATTTGCTCCTTTAGCTGTTTGGTTTCACAGAGTGCAGAGTGGCACTAGGCGCATACCAGTGCTGCAGTGCCATCACCATTCCATGTCACGCCAAGCACAAGCACAGGTCAGTGACAACTCCACCACCTTCTCCGCTCATCCTTGGCACTCATGACTCTACTTTCTGCTTCTGTGACTTGACCTATTCTAGAAACTTCATCCAGGTAGAATAACAGTTATCTGCTGTCCCCTTGTCCCTGACGTTTTGCATTCAGCATACTGCTCTCATTCGGGTGTGCCCTAGCACACGCCAGAATTTCCTTCTGTACACACGCTCCCTGAGTCTAGTCATTTGCTGGTGGCTTTCGCGTTATCTCCACATTTTGGCTGCTTTGAAGGGTGGTAAGGTGTGTATGTTTAAGTTGTCTTTCTCTGCTTGGATCTATACTTCGACCTGGGATTGCTGGCTTATGTAGTAGTTCTGTATTTAACTTCATGATTAGTTATCAAACTGAGTATCCCAAGGGTTGTACGAACCAGTTATGCAATACGGTGCTGTGTTAGTCTGTTTTCTGCTAAAGAAATACGTAATGTGGGGCTAGAGAGATGGCTCATTGGTTAACAGTACTGGCTGCTCTTACAGAGGACCTGGATTCAGTTTCTGGCACCCACATGGCAGCTAACAGTCACCCGTAACTGCAGTTCCAAGGGTCCAACACCCTGTTCTGGTCTACACAGTCACTGCACACACAGGCTGCACTTATATACACGCAGGTAAAACACACTTATACATGTAAAATAGAAAAAATATTAAAAAGTACACTACATAATACTGGGTGTTTTTTAAAGAAAAAGAGGCCACTTAGTTTATAGTTTTGAAGGGTGGAAGTTTAAATATCATATCACCACATGCCAGGGGTCCCCACATGTATTTTATCATAGCCAGGGAGGCAGGAGGAGGAGCTACATGATGAGGCAGGCAGTTGGAATGGAGCAGGGCAGTCTTATGACTTCCCTCCAGTTCCTATGGCTTAAATTCCCCACCACCTTTTAAATTAGATCACATTGGGGACCAAGCTCCCAACGCCTGAACTCTTGGCTAACATGATCAAACCACGTCCAAAACACAGCAGAGACCAACAGTTCCATATCCTTCTGAACACTCATTTTCTATTATTTTAAAATCATAGCCATTCTAGGGAGTGAGCATCTCAGAGAAATGCGACTTGATTTGATCTAATTTGTCCTCATATTGAACAGCATGTGTCTCTTCTATTATCTTCAAAAGTTTCTTGAGCAATTCTGATTTAGGATTTAGATGAAACCAAATGAAACAATCAAACCTGAAGGATATCTATGATTTGGAAAAGATTAAGGCACAAATAGCAGGCTTGCATTAGTCTCTACACATCTTCTAGGGGACTCGAGGTAGGCAAGAAGGGGATGTGGGGCTCTCTGTAGCCATCGGCTCCACAAGGACCATTTGAGACACAGGAATATCAGCATGTCAGCTTCTTCTAAGGCAAATTGTGTGATTGCTGGTCAACAATACGCTGGCAGATAAAGGGGAATTAAAATGTTAAAGAGGGGACTGGAGAGATGGCTCAGTGGTTAAGAGCACTGAATGTTCTTGCAGAGGACCTGGGTTCGGTTCCCAGTACCCACATGGTGGCTAACAACTGTCCATAACTCCAGTTCCCAGGGAATCCGACACTCCCTTCTGACCTCCACAGGCATTGCACGACACGAGTGCACTCACACACATGCAGGGAATACACTCATAAAGTTAAAGAGGAGGTAGCTCTCCGGAGTCACAGTGGAAGGATTTCAAGCTGCTCATAACTTATTTTTAAAGGCCTGACCTTCTATGACTAGATTTAAAACAAGCCAGCACTGCCCTTTCAGTAAGTAATAAAGATCACAGGCTGCTTGTAACTAATTGCAGGGTTAAAAATGGCTCAGTGGCAGGGACTTCAAACTGGCCACAAAGCTAGATGGTAAACTGGTGACAGTAAATTCAGCAAGTCCTTGCTGGCCCAAAGCCTACAAAATTAAAAGGTGAGCGAATGGCAGTGAACACCGTGAGCTGTCCCTGAGCCAATGGCAGTGAACACTGTGAGCTATCCCTGTTAGGCCCCAAAGTTAGAACGTAAGCTGACAGCAATAGATGTAGTTAGTTCTCGTTCCTTCTTATCTTGAACACAGTCTGATTTCTGGACCACACAGGGCGATGGCTACTGACTACAATATTAACGCCCCCAAATAGTATGGCTAAACACTTCCTCCTTAGTTTATCTGAAAGGGTGGCATGCTGTGTTTGCACGCACCGAATGAAGACAAAAAGGCGCAAAGGCCCAGGTGCCCAGTTCTTCCCCTTCCCGTCTATGCCATCTTTTGCCAACTTGCATTTTTATTCTTAGTGCGTTAAAAATTTAACCTTTTCTTTTCCTTCCATTTCCTGCTGGGAAGGTCTCTGGCTTACCTACTATTTTATTTTCTCTATCTAATGCCAATAAAATCATCTCCATATTCCCTTTTGTGTTTTCTGAGTGTGTTTATGGGTATGTTGTGCGTTCCTGTATATAGAAATATTTGTATATGTCTGAGTCATGTGTGGGTGCAGGTTTTGTGCGTCTGCGTGTGTGTGTACGTGTGTGTGTGTGTGTGTGTGTATGCTGAGGGCAGATTCATGTTGGATGTCTTTCTTGATTGATCATTCACCACTTTATATGTTCAGGCAGGGTCTCTCACTTGAACCTAGATCTCACTGCTTTGGCTAGTCTAACCTAGCCAGCTTGCTCCAGAGGGCCTCTATGTCTACCTCCTGGGTGCTGGGATTGCAGATGGGGCACCATATCTGCCTGGCATTTACATGGTTGCTGGTGATCTGAACTTTGGTCTTCACACTTGCATAGTAAGTGATTTACCTGCTGAGCTATCTCCCAGCTCCTTGAGTCTATCTGTTAATTCTTTTATCAAAGAGACCAAGTGTGTGTGTGTGTGTGTGTGTGTGTGTGTGTGTGTGTGTGTGTGTGTATGTGTGTGTGTGTACATAGTGTGAAGGCCAGAGGACAGCCTCAGTTGTTAGTTGCCAGGTACCATCTATCTTGCTTTTTGAGACAGTATCTCTCACTGGCCTGAAGCAGACCAAGTAGAGTAGGCTAGGCCATCAGTGGTTCTGTGATCTGTATTTCTGTGCCTCCTTATGCTGAACTGCAAGTGTGTACCACCATGCCATTCTTAGTTCATTACATGAGTTCTCAAGTCCGCATGCTTACAAGGCAAGCACTACACGGACTGGTCATACTCCAGCCCCCAGCAGCCTTTTCTATTTCCTTCAAATTCATTTCATTTCTTTCAGATTCGTTTCTTTTCATATTTCCATGAAGAAAAACTCTTTGGCGCATCAGCACAGCTTGAAAGACATCCTCCTGACAACTTCAGAGGTGTCCTGGCTGTGGACCTCTCAGGAGGCACTTGTTCTACTGGGCTTCATTCAGCCCCGCCATGTGTGCTCAGATCTAGACATCTCCAGCTGCTTCTGCTTGTACCTTTCTTTTAGTTCATCTGTGCTATAAGAACACCTTGGATTTCTAATCCTTAGGTTCATGGAAAAGGTTGGAGCACTGCCCGCTCTTGAAGAGGACCTGGGTTAGATTCCTGGAACCCACGGAGCAGCTAACAACTGTCCATAACTCCAGTTCCATGGGAATCTGATGTCATCTTCTGACCTCCATGGCCATTGGATAACAGGGGTGCACTTACATACATGTAGGCAATACATATACACATAAAAAATGAATAAAATATTTTTTAAAAAAAGCACCTCACCCACCCACTTTTGGCAGTGGTGGCATTGAGCATAGGGCCCAGGCCAACTCAATTAAATAAGGACCCAGAGGGGAGAAGAGAAATGGGTGGCGGGCCGGTGCTAGACTGAAAACTACTAGAGACTGACTTCTACTGGGTGAGGGAGAGTAGACTTTACATACAATCTCTAGATGGGCTGACAAGACTCCAGTGGATGAATTTATACTGAGGGACATTTGGGTACAAATGCTTGACAGGATGGGACTTAACATGTATGGCAAAATACATGAGGTCTAGTAGGGGAGAGGGGACATGGGTGGGGGAGGGGGTCTAAATTTGATTAAGAACTGTTTTATAAAATTACAAAAGCTCAATCAAAATAAAAAAAGATCTAGTCTATGGCAGTTCAAATTGGTTAATGCTAGTCATTTAAAATTATTATTAATATTTGGAGGCAATGTATGAGTTATTTTTCTTGCTGCCATGACAAAATGCCTGACAAAAGGAACTTTAAGGAGGAAGGGCCCAAGTTAGCTCACAGACTGAGGGTAAAATCCATCAGGGTGGAAAAGGCACAGTGACAGGAGCTCGGGGCAGCTGGTCACACTGGGTTCACAGTCCAGAGGCTGAGAGATGAACGGTGGTGCTCAACTCACTTTCCCCTTTTTATTCAGCCTGGGAACCCGATCCTGGTAATGGTGCTACCCACACACGGGGTGCATCTTTCCACCTCAGTAACCTAATCTGGAAACTTCTTCACAGACATTCCCAGAGGTTTGTCTCCTGGGAGATTCTAGGTCCAGTCCAGTTGACAATCGATGTTACCCATCACAGGCATGTCTTGCTATGTAGTCGAAGCTACTCTGGGACTTACTGTGTAACCCTGGGTGGCCTCAAATTCAGGATCCTTGTGTCTTCGCATCCCGTATGCTGTGATCGTGTGTGTGTGCCATCTTGCCCAGCTTCATTTCTGACTGGCTGCTAAAACATCACCTTTATTTTGAAGGGGAACATTGAGTGTTATTTACAGAATATTTAAGATGTAGTATGCCTTTGCCACTTGTTTTTTCTGGAACATGTGTCATTATAAAAAGGAAACACGCTTGATTTTTAAAACAAAAATTGGCAATTCTTTTAAGTAACTTGTCAAAATTAGTCAGCCAAGAAAACTCTATAAAAAAATGCCTGCTTATTTCAGAATCATCACAAGACAGTATCTGCAGTCTACCATAGTCCACAGGTTGTGACAGACGGACTCTAAGGTGTCCAGCCTCCCTTTCTCTTGCCATTTGTGGTTTATGTAATTAAGTCCCTCTGCTTGTATGCGTGTGGCATGTGTGGTGTGCTTCTATCCAGTGCAGTGTGGCATAGGTGACGGACTGTCACATGTATGGTGATACTAGCTAAGATGGTAACTTTCGTCCTGCTAGTGGACTGCCCCCATCCGTTCTCCACCTTGATACTGGTGTTGGTGAATCATGAGGTCAAATGGAGAGGCCCTTGTTACCAGGAGCTGCAGGTAGCTTGCGTCTGACAGCCAGCAAGGGGTTATGACCCTGAGTCCAAGAGCCAGTGAGGAGACTTGAATCTTGCCAGCAGCTGCATGAGGGAAGGAACTGGCCCTTCCCCCAGTAGGGTCTCAGGTGAGACCCCAGACCTGCCCTTGCCTTCAGAGATACTCTGGTTCAAAAGCTACAGGTAATCCAGGCCTGTATCTGATAAAGAAGACAAATATGCATCCCTTAAGCCACTAAGTGTAATGATTTCTTGTACAGCCATTGCCAGCTAAGATAAAGTTTATGTACATGATTGCAAATAACCTATGTGGCAACAGCTGGCCTTTGAAGGACACACACATAAATTTCATGTGTGTAGTGTTTTCTCTTATCTTTTCCAAGAAACATTTAAAGTCCAGTCATAGCAACCTGTACCTGGAGAGTCTCAACACTGTTTCTCCATTAACGATTGTTTGTTTTAAAAATTACTCTTATGGGGCTGGAGAGCTGACTCAGTGGTTAAGAGCACTGGATGCTCTTACAGAGGACCTGTGTTTGATTCCCAACACCCAGATGGTGACTAACAACTGTCCGTAACTCCAGTTCCAGGGAATTTCATACCCTCTTCTGACCTCAGTGGCATTGGGTGATAGGGATGTGTTTATATACATGCAGGCAATACACTCATACATATAAATAAAATAAAATAAAAAATATTTAAAATTACTTTTATGAAGACATCTTCTTCAATGAGTCTTCCAGTCAGTGGCTCATAAAAAGTGTCCCACATCACACATCCCTCTAGTGGGATATAACCTAGCACGATACAGTTCCACCTAATTAACATTCCAATATTGCCCAGTGAAAAACCTATTCATGTACTTTAATCTCCCAGATGTTAGTGGTCTGTCTCATAGATTTATCAACAAAGGTGACAACTGGAATTGTAGGTACATGCTGTTCCCTATGTATCAGGGAAGCTGATGACCCTGACTGGGATGAGCAAGTATTTCCATAATGAGCATTTTGTTGTTTTTTTGTTTTGTTTTGTTTCTTACCAAGCAAGAGTCTGCAGACCCTCACAGGAACTTCTAAGCCAATGCCATTAGACTCAGCAGAATGTTTGAAGTGTTGGGGAGCCAGTGTCTTTCACCTTAAGAAAATAAATCCATAAGCATTTGTTTTCAAGTTCTGGATTTCTAGTGTCTTAGCTTTCAGGGTTTAAGTGTCTTACTGTTTGTGACAGCATCAGCATCAATAATTACTCAAGCCTCCATTACACAGCTAGAGTGACTTGGTACACAACCACATGGCAAATGCCACATGCTGTAGAATCCTGTCCTCTGACCATAACAACCATCATCATCTTAATCAGAGCAACTATGGTTATCAACAGAACTTCGACAAGAATAACTTGCTGACTTTTCCTTATAGAAGGAGGAGGTGCAGAGGACCGTGAGACCCTCACCTGAGGTCCTGGCCACTCCTTCCCTCTTGTGTGTCATCAGCCCCTGTATACAATTCTGCCCCAGCTACCTATGGTCATGGGAGACACTAGAATATATATAGGGTGGAAAGTTAACTGAAGGGGAGACTCCATCGCCGTAGCCATGGAGACGTCATCATCCCAGCCAGGATGAGACTTTTCAGTAATACTGTTTGGAGATCACCCACACTCCTGTATGTAAGCCCTGGCCCATGCTCCTATAAGTAAGTCCAGTAAACTCACTGATTCACCAACTTGAACCTTGGGGATGGCATAGTTTTTCAGGTCTGTCACATGGGATGAGCAGAGACTTGTTTAAGTCTTTCCAGGAGAAGTTCATGCCATCCATGTGAGCCCATCTCTCTGATTCCATTCTCTCTTTTAACAGCAGGTCAGGCACCCCCTCATCTTGTTCACAGTGTCCCTATAGGCCCCTGTGTGACTTCACCATCATCAGCTTCTAATGTTTGGCTGGATTTCTTTCTCCTCCCTTTCCCTCCACACCCTTCTCAGGGTCTGCTCTGTCGTCTGCCTCTCCGCAGCTCTGTGTAGGGACACTCCTACCATGGCCCTGCTCTGTCCTGTAGATGCTATGTCATCCCTGTGTGAGAGCAGGCCTGTGTTTCCACCCACCATCTCACCCCAACTCCCTCATTGTGCCTGGCATGTAGAAGAATAAATGCTCAGTAAACGAAGCAGTGCATTTCAAACTTGCTTCTTGACGATGAGGTTTGCACCTGTGTTGGATAAAGCCACCATTGCTGTGATGTGGTCAGATGTGTCTGTCACCTGCTGGTCTGTGGAGGTTTTTTGTGGTGACAGTTCTCAGCTGTTTTCTTCATCCCATAGATTTTAATATTGTTATGCATTTCTACTCAGATGTGATAGTCATATATATATATATATGTATATATATATATATATATTTTTTTTTGGTCTTTTTGAGACAGGGTCTCCCTGTAGCCGCAGCTGTCCTGGAACTCACTATGTAGACCAGGCTGGCCTTGAACTCGCAGAGATCCCTCTGCCTCTGCCTCCTGAGTGCTGGGATTAAAGGCATGTGCCTTATTGAGTATATTATGATAATCCAATACATGTGCATTTTGTATGATGAGCAAATCAGGTAATAAATACTTTTGTGTTTACGTGTATGTGAACATGTGCGTGTGTGTGTGTGTGTGTGTGTGTGTGTGTGTGTGTGTGCTTCTAGAGGCCAGAGCTCAATGCTGGGTGCTTTTCTCAATCACTTCTCTACCTTACTTTTAGAGAGAGGGCCCCTCTCTGAACCTGGAACTCATGGATTGGCCTAGACTCACTAGGTAGCAGACTGCGGAGATCCTTCTGCCTCCCACTCCCCAGTGCTGGGACTACAGGTTTGCACTACCACGTCTTGCTTTCGTGTGCTAGGGACCAAGTTCAGGTCTTTGTGTTTGCTGGACGAGCGCTTTACCCACTGAGCTGTTTCCCCAGCTACAGCAAGCACTGTTGTTTTAATTGAGCTTTTTAAATTTCATACATTTCCCACTCAAATCCAGACACCCTCCCCGATCTGTGCCTCCCCGACCCTCCCCACAAAGCCCTATGCACTCAGCCATAAGCATTTTTATCTTTAGAAACATTAACTGTTTTATGTGTTTGGAATTCATAGTCTTCTAGTTATTTTAAAATATATTGCAAGTTATTTTAATCAATAGCTACCCTATTAGCTGTAGGAAAACATGCAGTTCCTCCTCTTCAGCCGTGTTGGTATGGCCCCTAATTAATTTCTCCCTGTCCTTCCTCCTGGCTTTCCTTCTCGGTCTTTAGTGACCTGCCCCCACATGGTCCTCTTACCAGATGATCTGCCTAGATAACTGACGGCATGTGGTTAATGGTCTTTCTGTGTCTGGTTTCTTTCTCTTGACATAACGGCCTCAAGTTCCACCTGTGTTTTGACAAATGACAAGTTTATTCTTTTTGTGCCTGAACAAAGTTCTCTACATGACACATTTGGCTACTGTCTTTGTGTTTGGTTGCCTCTGTGTGAGCGTGTGTATGTGTGCAGGTGTATGTGATATGTACCCATGTGTGTGGGGGTTTGCACACCTGTGCATGTGGAGGCAGGGGGAGGCATTGTGCACCCTGTTCTATCGCTCTGCCTTGTTCCTTTGACACAGGGTCTCTCACTGGGCCTGGAGTCAGTCTGGTGGCTGGAAACCCTCAGCAATCCTTCTTCTCCTCCCCCACAGCACTGGGGATTCAGATGCACGTGCAGCCGCACCCAGCTTTGCCTGTGGGTGTTGGGATCTGAACTGACATCCTCATGCTTGAGAAGAAAGTTCTCTTACCCTCTTACCCACTGAGCCACACTCCAGTCCTGTGATGGATTTTTCTTACCTATTCATCCGTTGCTGGACAACCTGGTTAATTCCATATCTTAGCTACCATGAACAGAGATATAATAGCCATGGTATTCATTCCGAAGTGGGGCTGCTGGATCATGCAGAAATCCTGTTTTAGTTCTTTAAGGACTCTCCATCTTGTTTTCCATAATGCCTATATTAATTTATATTTTCACTCCCCTGGTTTGCTTTCTGTTGCTGTGATAAAATACTGACTAAAAGCAACTTGGGTAGAAAAGGCTTTGTTTCATCTTGCAAATCCCAGGTAATAATCCATCGCTGAGGGAAATCAAGGCAGAAACTTGAAGCAGGAACTGAACCAGAAGACCATGGAGGAGTGCTGCTGACTTAGTTGTTCCCCTGGCTGGATCAGCTACCTGTCTTATACAGCCCAGACCCACCCGCCCAGGGATGGCACCACCCACAGTGGACTGGACACTTCTATATCAACCAGGAATTAAGAAAATGCCCCACAGACATGCCCACAGGACAGTCTGATGGAGGAAATTCCTCCACTGAGGTTACTCCTTCCCAGGTTGCTATAGTTTGTATAAAGTTGACAAGACCTAATCAGCATATGACCAACAGCATCAAGGAGCGCCTCTTCCCCACATCTACACAACATTACTTTTCATGAGTGCCACTCTAAATAGAGTGAGACCATCCCTTACTGTAGTTTTGATTTATATTTCCCTAATCATTTATAATATCAAGCATTAAATATGTATTTTATTTAATTATATATTAACACATTAAGTATATATTACATAATATATATTGTCATTCGTGTATCTTGTTTTGAGAAGTGTGTATTCACATCATTAGCTCATTTAAGTTGGATTATTAGGGGTAATTTTTGGTGCTTAGTTTTTGAGTCCTTTATCTGTTCTGTATATGAATCTGCCGGGTGAATAGGTTGCAAATACTTTCCCTGTTCTGCCACTCTGTGGATTGCTTCTTCTGTGTAAAGCCTTTTAGTTTGATATAATCAATTTATCTACTTTTGTTCCTAAAATTTGCCTGTGCCTTTGAGGTTCTATAAAAAAAAAATGGTTACCCACACCAGTGTCCTCAAGTAAAGCATTCCATGGTCTTGTTGCAATTCCATAGTTTTAGGCTTTTGGTTTTCATCTTTAATCCATTTTGAATCAGCAGTGGGAAGCTGGCTTCTAGGTCCATTCTTCCGCATATGCAAGTCCACCTTGCCAGACCATCTGCTGAAGACATGGTCCCCTCTCCTCTGTGTGTTCAACATTTTTGTCAAAAATCAGTTGGCTGTGTGTGCACAGAATGGGCTTCTGTGTTCCCTGTTCTGTTCCCTTGGCCTGTGTGTGGACTTTTATGCCTGTCCCATGCTGTCTTGGTCACTATGTAGCTTCGTGGTATGTTTTGAAATCAGATGTTATGCCATCCCTACTAGGTCTTTGGTGATTGCATGTGAATTCCAGGACTGTTTTCTATTCCTGTGAAGAAAGTCATTAGTATTTTGAAGCTTTCCTTGAGGATTGCTTTTAAAAGATGATTTCTTGCTTTATGAGAGTTAATTTACTTAAATGAGAGAATGTATCTATAAACGAGCCTGACTGGATGTGTACAAATGCATTTGGTTAGGGTGTATGGAGTACAGCTGATGACAGAAAGCCCTGGTGCTGTCCTTTTGCTATACAGTTCAACAGTCAACAGTCACCAAATAAGCAGGTTCTCCTCACTGCGCACAGTATGAAAGGATCAGTGTCTTGTGAGAGTGCAGTGCACTAAATGTAGGAGGTCACACACTGTGTGGTAACAGTTAACCCTCAAATCTCTGTCTTGACACAGTGGAAGTTTTATTTCTCATCCTCAGAAAGAATCTTGGCTTGGCAGGTTTTGTTTTTCTTTCTGTCTGTAAGATCGAAGGGAAGGCTGGGTTCAGGACCACGAGTCAACCCCATTGGTCAGATCCCAGTCACATGAGATTGGAACTGCAAAGGAAGGTAGGAAATGCGAATGGGTCCACTGGCGGTTTGAGTCACGGTGTTAAAACACCACAGACTGGGTGATTATTTATTTATTTATCAATCATTTTTATTTTATGTGTACAAGTGTATTGCCTACATGTATGTAAGCACACCTATGTTGTACAATGTCCACAGAGGACAAAAGAGGACATCGGATCTCCTGGAACTGGAGTTACAAATGGTTGTTAGCCATTAGGTAGGTGTTAGGAATCAAACCCAGGTCCTCTGCAAGAACAGCCAGTGCTCTTAACTGCTGAGCCATCGCTCCAGCCCCTGACTGGGTGATTTCTAAACTGTTAAGAGTCTGTTTGATTCATAACTGTGCAGGTTGAAGTCAAAAGCATGGTGCTGGCATTGGTGAGGGCTCCTGTTCCATCATAACATGGCTCATGGACAATTGAACAGGTATAATACTCAGAGAAGGTCAGGCCAGTCTGCATCAGAAACTCATTCTGGAGGTAAGAACATTGATGCCTTCATGAGGATGGAGCCCTGTGGCCTCATCACCTCTTAAAGTCCTCATTTATAACACTGGCCAGTGACAATCTCTGCATGAGTTTTAGAGGGAACATTCAAGCCAGAGCATTAAAGATCTCTACCACAGTTTCGGCCTAGATGTGCTAAGCACTAATAAAGTACAATCATATAAACAAAGGTGAATACTTCCTCCTTGTTACGTCACTGGATAGTTTTGTGTGTGCACTGCACTGGGAACATTTTGGTTTAAACATTACACTATAACAGTCATGTTTACATGACCCTTCACCTTGTTTTGTCATATGCCCTACAACAGACTAGCATGTAATATCTTGTGAATGATGGTGCCTTTTAAGAGAATTTTCTGGAAAACCAAGACCTACTCTCATAGACACACAGGATGTGTTTGTCACCCAGCTGGTCCATGATATTTGCCAAGCAGAGAGGAAGATGAGAAAGCCCCTGCCTGTGTTTACGTATTGACTGTACTGCCTCCAGATCAATTCTGTGAATTGTAAATGGGAATAATTGCTGGATTCGATGTAGATGATTCTCCCTGCTATGAATGAAAAAAGAGAAGTGAAAAGCATCCTTTTCAGGGAAAGAGAAAGCAATAAGCCCAAAATAACTGCAAAGTATGTGCTAAGTAGAGGCTCCAGGGCAATTGTTGACAGCTACATTGAATGTATGGATGGGACACCCAGTAAGAGGTAAGAGGGATCAGGAAATGCGGACAATACCCTACATTAAAACAATGCTGGGTGGTGACCCTGACATGACTGACCCAGAGGGCCACAGCCTGCTGGACTGGGGACTTCTTTTTCTTGGCATTCGAATGCAAATGTTCCCATTAGCCATTTTTCTGTGATAAGATCTGGCTGCTTCCAGGGGTCAGCCTAACTCCCTCTGCAGGCAGAGATGCACCTCTTGCCCTTAGTTCCAGGAGAGTGTGCTTCTGGGGTGTGCAATGAAGCCAGTGGAACTCTCTGTGATCTCATGAGGGAACCACAAGCCCATCTTTGCTGTACTAGACTTATGCTGGTACCAAGGAGTGTGTTCATCTTGTGGCATTTCATCTGTGGCCCCCAAGGTGGATTTGTTGTCCGCGTGGGAGTGGGTTAGTTACACTGAGAGTGGATTTATCATAGAAGTGAGCTTGGAGAGGCTAAAGAGATGTCTCATTGGTTAAGACTGCTTGTCCTGAAATCATCAGAACTGGGGCTTTGATAGCAGCATACCACAACAAGTTGGGCATCCCCACAAATACCTGTAACCTCAGCTCTGAGCAGGGCAGGGACAGGATTGCTGGGGTTTGCTGGTTTCTAGCACAATGAAAATAATCACAAGCCTCACATTCAGTGAGAGATCTTGCCTCAAAAATTAAGAGGGAGAGAGGTAGAGAAGGTCACCTGGTGCCTTCCTCTGGCCTCTGTGTATGTGCACACACATGTGCATACACTCACATAGACACAAACACGTAAGCAAATATTTTTTAAAATAGTGTTGCATTGATTCTTTGAGAATTTCATACACTGTATCCTGATCATATTCAGACCCCTCCTCCACCTCCACAACCAATTTAATACTGCCCCTCACGTCTTGTCCAAGGCCTATCCAGTCTAATTTGTGTTCCCCAAATGCTCTTGGATATGGATCCATCCCCAGGATCTGGTCAGCCTACCCAGCATCACACCCTTAAAGAAAACTGACTCTCCCTCTCCCAGCAGCTATCCATTGCCAATAGATCCTCAGCTAGGGCTGTGGGTTCTTGCCCATCTCCCTGTTCCATACTGAGATTTTGTCTGGCTTGGGCTTCCACAGGTCTTGTACATACTGTCACAAGTGCTGTGGGTTCACATGTGCAAATGCTTTGTGTCTGAAGAATGTGATTTCCTTGTATTCGCCCACCTTCTCTGGATTTTACAATCTTTCCACCTCGTCTTCTGCAATGATCCCTGAGCCTTGGAGGAGAGGGCATGATATAGGTCGTTTAGGGCTGAGCACCTTGAAGTCCCTTAGTCTCTGTATACTGACCACTTGTCATCTGCTGTAGGAAGAAGCCTCTCTGGTGAGAATTGTCAGATGCACTGAT
Organism: Nannospalax galili; assembly: GCF_000622305.1. Taxonomy (NCBI): domain Eukaryota; kingdom Metazoa; phylum Chordata; class Mammalia; order Rodentia; family Spalacidae; genus Nannospalax; species Nannospalax galili. Next base: position 82,698 of record NW_008331810.1, read on the forward strand.
CTATGGATAGAATAAGTCATTAGGACTCAGTTTACCATTATGCCCATTGAGCAGAACAATAGTAGCAGGAGCTTCCCTTTGGCCTGTGACCTGCCTAGCCACAGATTCTTGACCAACTTTTTCTAAAAGTGAGTTTGGGGGCTGGAGAGGTGGCTCAGAGGTTAAGAGCACTGGCTGCTCTTGCAGACAACCTGGGTTCGATTCCCAGCACCCACATTAGGTGGCTCACAACTGCCTGTAACCCAGGCTCTAAGGAATCTGACCCCTTCTGGTCTATGTGTGCAACTTCACACATGTGCACATACATAATACACATATACCCATACAGACACATAATTTAAAAAAAATAAAACATAATTTATAAATATTTTTATATATCTATTTTATGTGTATGAGTGTATTGTCTGCTTACATGTAAGTATGTCCATGTCGTACAATGCCCACAGAGGCCAGAACAGGGCATCAGATCCCCCTAGGAACTGGAGTTACAATAGGTTGTTAGCTGCCATGTGAGTGCTGGGAATCAAACCCAAGTCCTCTGCAAGAGCAGCTGGTGCTCTTAGCTTATGAACCAATCTTTCCAGTCCCCAAACCTAAATCTTTTTGAAGAGTGAGTTTGGGTCCAGGGAGAGGGCTCAGTGGGTAAAGTGCTTGCTGTGCAAGTGTGAGGACACAAGTTTGAATCCCCAGAGTCCACGTAAAAGCTGGGCACAGTGGTGTATGTTTGTGATCCCAGTGCTCCATGACAAAATGGGAGGTAGAGGCAGGAGAGTGCCCAGAAGTTCATGGACAGCTCTCCTGGTGAGCACAGCAGTGACCAATGACAGAGACCCTGTCTCACACAAGGTAGAGAACAATGCAGGGTTTTCCTCTGACTTCCACACAGGTACCATAGCACACGAGTACACACTCACACACAAGAACATGCACACAGAACACGCACAGGCATCATAGCACACACTAAAATCAAATCAAATAAACATAGAAGCAAGTTTGGCTTTCTACTTGGTATCTCTCAACCTCTTCTGCCTTCTGTCCTGTCATGTGACCGACCATATTAAGGCCCTCGCTGGATGCCAGCTACATACACTTGCAGACTTCTCAGCATCCTGAATCATGAGGCAAATACATCTCTGTTCTTTATAAGTTGCCTAGTCTCAGGCATCCTGTTACAGTGACACAAGTGGCCTAGGACATCGTGAGCCCTCACCTGTCTTTGTTTCCTACTTGTGGACTCTTCCAACTTCTGACAACCCCTAAGCACCATTATGTCTTCCAGTCAGGCTGTCCTCAGGCCAGGTGACTGTCACCTGCTACCCCTGGGGGTGGCACCTTTCCTCCTCCTAGGGGCAGGGCCAACCTTCCTGACAGTATTCGATGTTAGGAAAATGTAGCTAAGCAAAACCACAGTAAGGGGGGTGGGCATGATGTCCAGGGTTATGTCAGAGCCCCATCCAGAGAAAAGCATTGGGAACGATGGTTCCTACACAGTGCTTGATTGACTTAATGACCTTAGGAAAGCCCATCGTGGGTCTGAAACTTGAGCCTTCTTCTGTAATTGTGAATGATGAGGCCTGCCTTATCAGGGCTGGATTATAGCTCGGTGGTAGAGTTCTTACCTAGTGATTGAGTCACTAGGCTCAAACCCTCTACCACAGCAACAAATGAGCAAAGAAACCCTCCAACTTCCTGCCCCATCCCTCATAGTTATTTTAAGTGCTAAAGTGAGCCTACGCTGAGCACAAGGGACTCTGGGTTGTAAGCTGATGTCAGTGCTTTACAGTAAAAGGATGTCCCCATGCTGGCTTTAGTTCCTTTATTATTATTTACATGCTGTTTGGGTTCATAAGTGTCCTCTTCATTTTCTGTGTCTGCTAAAGGCAGACATCTGTTGACCTTATAGTCACACTTGACTGCCATTTCTCCTGCGCTCACTGAGGAAGAGGACAGGAGATACTTGAGTCTGGGCGATGACCCAGCCAACGCCAACTTGCCTGCTTAGATACTTCACTTCTGGGTATTCTCCCATTCTGCAGTTTGTGGGACTAAGGGTACCCCCAGAAAGCACACCGAGATAGAAGGGAGTCTCTGGACTCCAGGCAGGGTTGGAGAAGAGGTCAGGTAGCTTCCAAGAAAAGTCTGCTCACAAATACACTAGGTTTGTGCAGAAACAAGCTTGCTGTACTGAAAATAATTGCCACTCCACACAAGACTCATGTATTTTAACGCATCAGTATTGGTCTTGGCTTATGTACATGGTATAAAAATGGCTCAACAGGCATTCTCAAAAATATTTTATTGTTTTTATTTTATGAGTATGAGTGTATTGCCTGCATGTATATGAGTGCACCCACGTCATGCAGTGCCACAGAGGTCAGAAGAGGGCTTTGGATTCCCCTGGAACTGGAGTCAAGGATGGTTCGTAGTCACCATGTGGGTGCTGGGAATTGAACCTGGGTCCTCTGCAAAGGCAGTCAGTGCTCTTAACCTCTGAGCCATCTCTCCAGCCCCTCAATGGGCATTTTTATATAGGGTAATGACTATTGATATTCAACGTGTATTTTTATGATTTTGAGGAATCCCAATAGTAACTAATTGACACCCAGGGGGAGTATAAGAGATAATCTTAAGCACTTATTAAACTATCATTTCTAGTATATGCTAAATGGCTCTTTCTTCACTCAACATCTGCGTTCATTTTAAAAATTAATTTGAACTGAATGTGCATAATTGCACATAGGGTAAACAAGTGTGAGAGTTTGAAATTTCATCCTCTGTAATGAAGAAATCAAGGCAAATAGCATTTCCATTTGGAAAGTTATCCCTCTTGTTGGAGCCTGTGAACGCCTCTCCTCTGGGGTTTTATAAAATGCCCGGTAAATTCCTACACCTAAGGCTCAGGGAATATCGCAGAAGAGGGGGCAGAAAGATTGTGAGTGTCGGAGGACCAGGACGATGCCTGCTGCTGGACAGCGTCTTCTAAACATGACAGGGATGCTGAACCCATGAAACCTCAACAATATGGCTGTTTTAACAAGCCCTGCAAAATGACATCAGCCGTGGACAGGGCAATGTGGATGGGAATTTCACATGATGCCCTCCCTATGTGAAGAGCTACAGGCGACCAATGGCTGGTGAGAGGGAGAATCGGTTTTCTCCAGGGATGAGCCCCGACAAGTTACCCAATCCCAGTGGTCAGACCAAGACATAGGTACTGGATTAATTACTTTTCTGTTGTTGGGATAAAACACCGTGACCGAAGGAATTTATAGAAGGAAGAATTTATTTGTGCTTACAGCTCCACAGGGATTGGTCCATCATGGTGGAGAGGTGTGGTGGCAGGAGCTGGCCAGAGCAGAAAGTGGAGCACTAACATTCTCAAGTAACCACAGTTAGCCATGGTTAACAGAGAGCCATTAGGCTTCTGGGAAGATTTAAGAACTCTTCTAGCATGCCCCCAAGTGACGTGCTTCCTCTAGCAACATCTCCCCTCCTAAAGTCTTCCAAAACAGCACCATCAACTGGAGACAAAGTGTCCAAATACTTGGAGCCAAGTGGGGACAGTCACATTCAAACCACCACAGGTACATACAAGTACATCTAAATGGGCTCAGTAGGTTGTTTACACACACCTACACACACACACACACACACACACGTGCATGTGCACATGGACGCACACGTAACAATAATAATTAGAGGTCAGGAACTTAAGAGGAAGTAGGAGGACTGGAGAGTTGGCTTAGTGGTTAAGAGCACTTGTAGAGGATCCTGTTGTAGAGGATCTGGGTTCAATTCCCAGTAGCACATGGTGTCTAACTACCATCTCTAACTCCAGTTCCAGGAGGTCTGACGCCCTCTTTTGACCTCCGTGTGCATTGCATGACATGGGTACACTTGTGTACATACAGCTAATACACTCATACACATGAAATGAAAATAATAAATAAATAAATAATAGGGAATGGGGAGGAATAGGAATGGGGAGAGGGTGGAAACTCTGTAAGTACAGTGCTCATGTATAGCATTCTCAAAAAGTTAAATTTAAAATACACGTCAAGTTGTTATAAACCCTACTGTAAAGGATCAGAACTCATTCCTCCTGAACAACTGTATTTCATGCTCATGAGGTCACAGTTGGAGCCGAGGTTGAACGACAGCTCCCTTTGAAGGTCAGTCCAAAGGCGTGCTGGCTGTCTTTCTCCGACACAGTCACACCAGGGATTTGAGTCCCAGCGGGTGAGCAAAGAGGTTGAACTCAGGGAAGAACGGAAGGAGGATGTGGAGTTTGAGATACATGTCAGATTTCATGCTACTGCCCACAATGACTGTTTTGGAAAACTACAATAATAAGACAAAATAAAAATCAAACAAAACACTGTTCACTGTGGACAGTCACTGAATTTGGAAGCATTTAGGAGATTGCTGAGGTGTGCTTTTGGGTGTGTTCGGAGGAAATTTCCGGACAGGATTAAGTGTGGCGGGGAAGACCCACCTGGGTGTGTGTAGCGCCTTCTCACGGAACGGAGGTCCTGATGGAATAGAAGGGTCAGAAGAAGGAAGGCACCATGGGAACAGCTCCGTTCCATCCTGTGTTCTCCCATATGGTAGACTGGCACCTCTGAAGCTGTGAGCTACAATAGACACCCCATGTTGTTCACGTAGGTGTTTTGGTCACAGTGAGGAAAGCTAACTAGCCATTCTTGTGACAATGAAGTAGAAATACAATGAAAAGACAAAGTACACAACTGATTACCAAAAGCATTGATTAATTAAAGCCTCTGGGCGGGGTGGAAAATGCAAGGGCATGACAATTTTTAACTTGTTTAAACTCTCATGACCTTCACATCACAGCTGAGGTATATTTTATTGTACCTGTTGCAAACTCAAGAAAGCATTATTATTATTAATATTATTATTGTGCTGCCTTGATATGTGAGCAGGACAAGGGGCAGGTGGGATTATTAACTTTTGTTGGAGCATCTAATAGGTCCTTTCCCTTCATGAGGAAAATGATCAGTTGGAGGATTTGATCTATCTCCCCACTTGTTTGTTCTATAAATGTCTATGTTGTGCCCTGTATATTCCAAGAATTTGGAATAGAGGATGGAGTTCTTTTTTAAAAATATTTTATTTGTTTCTTTTATTTTATGTTTTGAGTGTACTACCTGCATTCATGTAAGTGCATCCATGTTATGCAATGCCCATGGAGGTCAGAAGAGGCGCCGGATCCCCTGGAACTGGAGTTATTGACAGTTGTTAGCCACCACGTGGGTGCTGGGAACTGAACCCAGGTCCTCTTCAAGTGCAGTCAATGCTCTTAACCTCTGAGCCATCTCTCCAGGTCCCCTCATCCCATTTTAAAGGCAGGAACATTGAGGTACAGGAGTTTAAGACCTTGCCCATGGTCTTGAATCTGGTGATGGGCCTGGGATGCCAATCTAAAGGTGAACTCTGATCCTCCAGGCAACATTGGATGTGGGTGGCTAGGCACAAAAGAGGCATCCTTTCCAGGAGTTCCTGGTGTGACCTCCAGACAGTCTCACCCCCTGGAATGAACAGGAGGAACCTGTGTTCAGTCCTTTCCACCCTGTCTGAATTGCCTGCTGGAATGATATTACTGAAGGTTCCTCTTCCTGTGATGAGGAAATCGCTACGATTTCCACCAAAATGCCACACAGTGTCAGAAACACCCGAGAGCTATGGGAATAGTCCACGTGATGCTGGCTTAGTGACACAGTGAGCTGCTGGAAGTGTCCTACTTTAACAATGAGCTCCCTGTCCAGAAAAATCACCCCAGACTGTTTGCTTAGCCATCAAGCAGTCACTTGTTACGAATGCCTGTGTGTTTCCCCCAGGCATTAGGAGCCACATGTTGCTGCCATCACTGTGAATTCATACCAGCTGTGATGAAGATGAATAGGCAGGAGAAGGCGTTCTAATAGGTCCATGCAGACTCATCGCAGCTCCCGACATCTGACAGGCTGATTTGGAGGGGTGACTTCAGGGCTCTGGCTGGCAGTGGGTGGAGAGAAGAGGGGGCACGGCTTCTCTGGGGACCGGAAACTCGCCATTGGTGTTCTCTGCAGGGAGGACACCAGTTTCAGTGTCTAATTTTGGTGTCCCAAGCCACAACTGCATGCATCTCATAAGATCATTTAGGTAAAATTAATTCTGATTGATTGGGCCAATTCCGGGTTTTCACTCGTTTGCGGTTGCTGGCTCCATCTGTAGTAGCCCTGAAATAAACATAATGGAAAGACATTTGAGACCTGAGGCTGGCTGGCTCTGCCTTAGTCATTAGTGCTCCATAATTTGCTCTGGTACGTCAGAACCGTGGATAGCACTGCACATCCTCTGGGAGGGGAAAGCTGTGGGCACTGGCATTGTGCGTATATAGCTAGCATGTATTTACTCGGCTTTATAAATTTTGTGAAACTAAAGCTTTGCTGAGCCGGATGGGGTGGCACATATCTTTGATCCCAGCACATCTGAGTTGAATGCAGGAGAATTAAAGATCAAGGCCAGCCTGGGTTACGTAGCAAGAGCCATCTCAAAACAAAACCGACCAAACAACAAAACCAAGCAAACATTCAGTGGAATGGCACTGGCCTAAATGGACAAGACCTCTGGGTTTGATCCCCAGCATCACAAAAGTAAAAAACAAACAAAAAAGGGAGGGAAAAGTAGTTCATGGCATGATCTAGAAACGGAATTTTAAGGAGCTCTGTACTTTGAAAAAATATAATACATCTTCTTTCATATTTAGAAAATATGAAATTAAACTCAACAAAACAAACTTTAAAATGTTAAATAGCAAAGTTGTAAGAAATTGCAAGGGCCACTTTCATGTTCTTTGTATGAGGGCAGCTGAGAGCCATATTTAAGAATTTTCCAAGTCTAATTCTGGGATTCCGAGAGAGTTGCAGTATATGAAAATCTAGCAGCCCTTTCTATACAGAAAACAGCATGGAGATTCCCCATCACTGCCTTCTCCGGTGACAGGGTTAGTGATGGGGAGAACAGACTCGTGCCATGGGGGAGTTAAACTGCATTATTTATGAAGAATAGCATATAACATTGAGAACAGTGGTCATCCCTTTATGTCCTAGTGAACTTGGAGCCCAGAAAGACGAGCAAGATTTGCCAAGAGGAGCAGTGAAGAAAACAGCCCCCCATAAATACTGGCTGCTGTTTTGTCTACTAGCATTTAAAATTATTTTTACTGGTACATATTTATTATACATTCCTTCAGGTACTCCATGCACTTTGACACGATTCATCCCCTACAGTCCCCTTTTCTCCCCTTTCTCCTTCTGTCATTCGATCCCCTCTTCTCACAATTGCATTCAGATCTCATATGTATGTTCTATATAATATATGACCTGAGTATGTCACAGCATATGAAAGTCTGGTATCCCTTTTCTATACAGATAACAACACGGTGCTTCCCCATCACTCCCTTCCCCTTCCTTGACAATAGTGTTAATGATAGAGATGTGTGTGTGTGTGTGTGTGTGTAAAATATAGGCAAACAAATGAGAAAATTGGTGATATTTATCTTCCCAAGTGACATTAAATCACTTTAGTCTACTTTGTGTACGCCAGTCTGTAACTTGCTGGTGGTACTAGGAATCTCTCTGTTTGAAATGGCCCATAAGTCTTGGGGTGCAGTGACACTTCTGGCCACTTATAGAGGGTGCTTTCTATCCTGCCTTCCCCAGGTCAGTGCTTACCATTGCATCAGCCCCTGTGTGGTCCCCTCTGCACTGCAATAGTCCTTGGATGTCCCCTGATATCCTAACCTGAGTCATCTGTTCCAGCTGAAGTCAACAGTCAGGACATGCGTGCGCGCGCGTACACACACACACACACACACACACACACACACTCACACGAGGCTTCCCTAAACAAGGTGAATTTCTCGAGACTCAGTGTCAGTTCTGCCTGAGAGGTTCCAGCCACAGCCTGCTCTGGGATTTCACAGACAGATGCCAAACTCTGCTGCCTGGAAGACAGTTCTGCTGCTAACTCTGCTTCTCTAAGAAAACTGGACTGATAACTAGCCTCAGAGGGACTCTAAATCATCTCTTCAGGACAGAAAGGAGGGAGCAGGAAGGTGGCTGTGGACCGCTCTCCTCCTGTCATGGACTGCTCTGAACATGAGTTTATTGAACTAGTAGATGTCACTTTGGAAGATACCAAGAGGCAAACTGGGGTGAGCTGGTCCTCTGGTGGTACCCATTCTCACCTGATGGAAGCTCCACTCACTTCTATTCCACTGTGTGGTGTATTATGACTCCACAGACTTGCCCATACAGTCAGGTAGGTAAAAGAATCAAGATGCTCTGAAAGGCCAACACAGAGACTATAGGAACACAAACTGTTATAGGACGGGTTCATAAAAACATCACCAACACCACTTTAAAAAAAGTAGCAAGGTAAATTTTAATTTTCGACCGGCCGGGCTGTCTATCTCGGGAGTAGAAGCAGCCCTGATGATTGTCAGGTCAGAGTTTTTATAGGATTACAGAATTATTATTAAAACAGGACATTTGTGAACCAATCAGTTTTGGACAACATAGCAGAATTTTGACTCTATTAATCAACAACCAATCATTATACAGACAAGTGATACAGTCATATAACTTGGCATCCAACTTTGTGACCTTAAAACTAGCCAACTATTTTAGCCATTATAATAAGACAGTCAAGATAAATGACTTCTAGGTGGTCATACAATAACAGGATAACAAGGGGTCTTATGCCCTGTGTCAAGATGACCCAAGATAGCAAGTGGATTACAGAAGCGAAAACAAGCTGGTTAGTCAGATGTATAATGTCTGGAATTAGCACATTCCATGATTCATGGCTAGGACAATTTTCCAAGGCCCAGGGTTGCTCCCCTTTTCCTTTTGGTGTGGAGCAAAGCTGCTGCTAAAATGGCTCTGAACAAAATGGAGTAACAGGTAGGTTTGCTGAGCCAGTTCACAAACCTTCCAACTCATTGCGTCCCTTCTGCTCTCTGAATTGGCTTCCCACACTCCAAGGGGACAGATCTGTCTTTTCAGTCTCCCAGATTCCTCATCATCAATGTGTCTGCAGTCTCCAGGGCTGCTCAGCACCAGTTCCCAGGAGAATGGCTGGGAGCTCCACGGTGGGGGTGGACCACCCTATCTCCACTAGTCTGTATGGAACTGAATTCTCCTTCCAGGAAGAGCAGCCGGCAGTGGAGAGGTAGGTGGCAGGGACCAGCCTTTCCCGCTTCTCTTTCTGCATCCTCACTTAGGCCAATTAGGACCAGAAGAAAGGTTGGGCACCAGGATGCAGACAGAAGTTTAGAACAGGCGATGGAGGTTTAGCACTTCATTACCCTCATGTGAAAAAACAACATTGCCGTGAACTTTGTAAATATCCTTGACTGTATGACACGAAAAAACAAAACTGAAGACAAGCATTGGTTTGGGATAAATTACCCACAAAGTGGTTTTGGCTTGAAATCTCTGGGTCAATACTAATTGCTTTTCTTTCAACTACTACCTTCCTGCAGAAACAGAGGGTTTCCTAATCTTTGGATTTCCATGACGTCACATCAGATTCCGTACTATGGAGGCACACATGCACACACACATGCACACACACACACACACACACAGAGTATACAACATATGCTCAGACATACAGATTTAAAAAGTATACAACACATATGCACATAGAGTATATGCAAACATACATGTATACATGTATGCACAACGTATCCAATACATATATGCACACAACTTATACAACACATATAAATGTGCGTATACAATGTGTGCGATATAGATGCACATAAGACATATGCAATACAGACACAGGTATGCATGCACACAGTATGTACAACATAGCACAGACATGTGCACATATGGGAATACATGCTCCCTACTCCTTCCAACCACCCAGCAATGCTATGCAGTTCTGCCAGACAGGCTGTCTCCCAGAAGCTCCTGTAGCATCAGCGAGAAGCTGGGGCCAGGAGGAGCCACAGGAAGGCACATGATCACAGCCAGGACACGAGACAGGTCCTTTTGAAGCCAAGCTACCATATGATGCCAGTGGTTTCCCATATGGGCCCACGTGGCCCCTCAGTGGGAGTCACTGTGACCGGCTTCTTCAAGGTCTGTAAATAACACTCTTTCCCACTGTAGCTGTGAGTCAACTGAGAAACAGACATGACAACCACACAGATGGCCGCCAGAAGACCAGCTTCGCCGCTCATCAAAAGGGAGGCGCTTGGATGTGGCCCATGCACTCGGGGTGAAGGCTTCCTGCTTCTGCGTGCCCCTTCTGCCCTCTGTTTTGGGGGCATCCCATGAAGGTAAAGCTAGGTCTTGAAATCACACATTTTACCCAGATTTCTGCTTCTCACTCATCTTTTGGGAGGAAGAAAGAAAAGAAATCTAATTTCACTGCTTGTGGTCTTCCAGTAGGTCATCTTCAGCCGGCCGTGGAACGTAAGTCAATAGCAGTCCTCACCAATGAGACGTCCCCGCTCTGTGGTGAGAAGTCAGAGCAATGGGAGACTAATATAGTCACTCAAGTGGTACATCTGCATTCAGGGGAACTGGGACTAGAACATCCTGGCTGTGTGCACTCCCGTAGTGAACACTGGCATTCAGCCAGTAAGGCCCCTGGCCAGGGAGGGCTCACTGCCTGTGCTGCTGGGATGTGTTACTTGGAAAACCCACTCCTCAGTAACCCATTTGGTCTTGAGGTGCCTTCCTGGGACCGTTGGTGGCCAGGATATATTTTGATACCAGAGGCAAATATGCGAGTCCAAATATTGAAATATTCAAATTTATATTGAGCCGCGCTGAAATCAAGGCTGGAATTTCACTCTTTTATTGTTTTGTATGTTTCCTAGCTGGTTTACCAGTGTAGCTCATATGAGATTCAGAGATGTGAGTAATGTCAACATTAAAGTGATCTGGGAATAAAATGTCAGCAATTCAAGGTTGAATTTCAAGCACATTTTTATTAAGTTCTTTTCAGTAGGATAAAGCTACATTGCACTGCAATGACAATCCTCAGACCCCAGTGGCTTCAAACAAGAACAGGCTGTTCCAAGGACTTCCCTGATTAGCTGGGGATGCTGTTCTATGGCCCTGTGGTCTTTACACTGGTTCCTACCAGAGTGCAGCCACCATGAAACAATCCACCAGCCGTGTTCTTCAGGGTGGCTGAGGAATGTAAGCATACCTGAGATCACACTACTCAGAGTGTCACCTACAGGTGACAACATCCCTTTAGCTCACACTTCATAGGCAAAGCTAGTTATGTGGCAACCCTTAGCTCAAGAGGACACAGAATCCCACTTCTCCCCAGTCCTAGAGCCTGCGGTCAGAAATAGCACATTCTAGGGATCAGCTCCAGTTCCCAGGGAAACATCATGGGACGTATAGTTTAAATATCCTCATATATTAATGTTCAAGTAATCTGTAATATAGCGTTTTCAATTATTCTTTGAGAATTTCATACCTGCACACAATGCATTCTGATCACTTGTGCATCACCCCAACTCCTCTTGGATCACCCCCCAATTTCTCTTGGATCGCCCGCCAACTCCTCTTGGATCACCCCCACATGCCTCTCCCAGTTTCACATCCTTTATCATTTTTTGTTTGGTTTCATGATTTATTTATTTTATATGTATGAGTATATTGTCTGCATGTATGTAAGGGCACCCATGTCATGCAGTGCCTGCAGAGGACAGAAGAGGGTGTTAGATCCCCTGTAAATGGAGTTAAGGACAGTTGTTAGCTGCCATATGGGTGCTGGGATTTGAACTTCTAACAGTGTTGTTAACCCCTGAACCATATCTCCAGGCTCATCCTCTATTTTTTAAATAACCCACTGAATCCAGTTTGTATTGCTCATGTATGCATGGGTTTGGGGCCACCCACTGGAGCATGGTGGACCTGCCAGGGACCATACCCCTGAAGAAAATGAACTCTCCCTCCCACAAGAGCCATCCACTGTCAGTAACTCCTCAGCTAGTCATGGGGGCTTGTGAGACCCTCTCCCATCCATGCTGGAATGTTAACTGTCTTGATCTTGTGCAGGTCTGTGCAGTTTACCACAGCTGCTGTGAGTTCACGAGTGCAGTGGCCTGTTGTCTTCAGAAGATAGTTTCACCCGTCTTCCCTGGTTTCTAGCTCTTACAACTGCCTCCTATCCTGCCATATTCCCCAAGATTTGAGGGAGTGGAGTATAATATAAATGTCCCATTTATCGCTGAAGTCTCACCATACTCTGGTGAAGTCAACTGAAGTCTCTCCTTCCTAATCTCAAATGCGTGTTTAATGACACTAAAGCCCTCCTCCATTTCTTTCCTTGTTCATTAGAATGCAGGGTTCTTTAACAGTCATATGTGAATTCGACTGTCTTCCATTCCAATGAACTTACTTCATTTGGGGTTTCAGAAGCTGGTGTTGATCTGTTTCTTCTCAACCACTTTAAAGAGTAGAAAGGCCATTAGACTCACACAATTCTCCAAGTGCCAACCCTGCCTTATCAACTTGCCTCAAGGCCTACAGGGGCTGCTATCCAAGTCAGTGTGTTCCTCTCAGAATACCATACATGGTGAGCCCCCAGCCTGTGTGACTCGTGCCTTTATCACATGGAAACTCCATGGGAGCAGGTTAGTGTACAGAATGGAAACCATGAATTATCCTCGCTTCATCTCCGTCGGATGCCATCAGTGTCAAGGGTAGTTTAACCACATGTACATCTCCCCCCTAGGAGGATAATGTACCATTTCACGGCATGCATTTTCTCCTTTCTAGGGGGCAGCACCCGAACAATCTATGAGACGTGGCCGTCTTCTTGTAGGAGAGTGGAACTTTGCAGAGATGACAGCCTTTCCTCCCCATCTCTTTTCCTTTTCCTGGTATTTGGAGCCCCTTAGGCTGCTCTGAGGGTTGACCCTTGTGGGATGCTGATGCCACTGAATCTTGAAGCCACATATTCTGCCTGGTGGCCTGGTTACTTTGTCTCTTGCTGTGGGACTGAGGAGGCTGTGGAACTTAACTCCTGGGTTCCGTCCTTCTGGTCATCACACTGGATTTCCATTCTTGTAATCCATCCTCAGAGGAGCGCCAACCAAAAGTGTCTGCAGATATTTCAAAGTCTGACCTCAGAATACTAGTTGCTGTCTTTGGCTGCAGCTCAGCTCAGAACCATCTAGGCACAGGCTGTGTTCAACCATGTAAAGTCACAGAGTGTAGGTGGTGTGATGGTTGATTTCATGTGTCATTTGGGCTAAACTTTAGCACAGGTTTTTTTTTTTTCACCCCCAAGCAAGTCTAGATATTACAGATAGTATAACTTTTAGGTAAAACTAACATTTACATATGTGGACTTTGTGTGAAGCATCAGATGACCAGCTGTAATGCTGGTACGGCCTCATGTTATCCGTTAACAAATACACAGAGGCTCCCCAAAGAGGAAGAAATTCCACCTCGAGATGCCTCCAGAGTTTATCTAGAGCATTTGATAATCTGTAGGCCTCCTGCTCACTGTCAAACCCTGTAGTATGTTTGGATTCTGTGTCCCCTGGGATCCCCCATGGGATCCAGTTTCCTAACATGGCTCCATAAAGAGTCCGTAAATCTCTTCCACCTCCCTATCTCTCCTTCTATGCGTCTGTCAGCTCTGTTGTTTCTCTTTCTTGGAGAACCCAAGCCAGTCAAGGTGGTTTTGGTGTGCCACCTGGTGTCGTGGTGTCAGTCGTTCCTGGGGACTGCAGTGGACAGCAGGGTCAAGACTAGAGTCTCTTTCTAGAAGAAGACCCTCTGTTACCTGATTCCCAATCATCCCATTTTCTCTTAAATGAGGAATGTGTTAGGCTGAGGCACACTTTGTCTGAACAGGTCATGAGCTCCTCCTGCCTTGGGAAAAGCAGTGACATTTCTGACAGGTGAATCTGTTGGATTTTGTCACACAACTAAAAACAAAACAAAAATTAGATCCTACCATTCATTTATTTTATTTTCAAGGAAAATTCATCCAAACGCTATTATTTCTTTGCTTACATTTTAAGTATAAACAATCCCCAATTTTACTCCTTTTTTATTTGTTCATGAATCAAATCTATTATATATATAT
>NW_008331810.1:96894-140817 GCF_000622305.1 Nannospalax galili
GTCCTGGAACTCACTTTGTAGACCAGGCTGGCCTTGAACTCACAGACATCTGCCTGCCTCTGCCTCCCGAGAGTTGGGATTAAAGGTGTGCGCCACCATGCCTGGGTAAATCTATTATATTTTTATGAATAAAATCAGTCTGGATATTTTAAGTCTTTTAGTTTGGTAATGCTGGAGGGGTGAGATGTGGTAGTGGTGGAAGGATGAGTTAGGGGGTTGACAGTGTTCCTGGTGGTGTAGATGATGTGGAGGGGTGATGAAGTTGGTTGTGATGGGCTGCGGAGATACTGGTAGCCGTAGTGGTGGAAACAATAAATACTGGTGATGGTGGAGTGATGGTGATGGTGATGGTGGTAGTGATAGTGATGGTGTTAGTGATGGTAATGGTGTTGGTGATGGTGGTAGTGATGGTGATGGTGTTAGTGATGTGGTGCTGGTGGTGATGGTGATGGTGTTAGTGATGGTGATGGTGGTGGTGATGGTGGTAGTGATGTGATGGTGTTGGTGATGGTGATGGTGGTGGTGATGGTGGTAGTGATGTGATGGTGCTGGTGATTGTGATGGTGTTGGTGATGGTGATGGTGTTAGTGATGGTGATGGTGGTAGTGATGGTGATGGTGTTAGTGATGGTAATGGTGTTGGTGATGGTGATGGTGGTGGTGATATGATGGTGTTGGTGATTGTGATGGTGTTGGTGATGGTGATGGTGTTAGTGATGGTGATGGTGGTGGTGATGGTGATGGTGTTAGTGATGGTGATGGTGGTAGTGATGTGATGGTGATGGTGTTAGTGATGGTGATGGTGGTGGTGATGGTGATGGTGTTAGTGATGGTGATGGTGGTAGTGATGGTGATGGTATTAGTGATGGTAATGGTGTTGGTGATGGTGGTAGTGATGGTGATGGTGTTAGTGATGTGGTGCTGGTGGTGATGGTGATGGTGTTGGTGGTGGTGATGGTGATGGTGGTAGTGATGTGATGGTGTTGGTGATGGTGATGGTGGTGGTGATGGTGTTAGTGATGTGATGGTGTTGGTGATTGTGATGGTGTTGGTGATTGTGATGGTGTTGGTGATGGTGATGGTGGTGGTGATGGTGGTAGTGATGTGATGGTGTTAGTGATGGTAATGGTGTTGGTGATGGTGGTAGTGATGGTGATGGTGGAAGTGATGGAAATGATGTCAGTAGAGATAGAAGAGTGAAAAAAGTAATGGTTATGCTGGTGGTAATGAGGTAGTGATGGTGGTGGAGATGGTGGTGCTGATGGTGTTAATTGGGGTGATGGTGATGGTGACAGAGGTGATAGTAGTGATGATGATGATGGAGGTGCTGGCCGTGGTGATGGTGGTAGTGATGATGATAGTGGTGGTGACAGAGGTGATAGTAGGGATGATGGAGATGGTGGCAATAATCATGGTAATGATGGCCATCGTGAGGGTGGTAGTGGAAATGCTGATGGGGGTGATGTTGGTAGTGGTGGTGGTGAGCTGTTGGGAAAGGCAGTGGTGAATCGTGGTAGTGTTCATTGTTTTGATGGTGATGGTAGAGCTGGTGGGTGTTCATGGTGGTGACAGAATGGTACAGGTATTGATGGTAGAGTTGTTGATGATGGTGATAGAGTTGCTGGTGGTAATGGAATGGAGGTGATGGAGAAGACCGTGGTCATAATGGTGATTATGGCGTGGCAGTGGTAATAGGGGTGGTGGTATGATGGAGGTGTGGAAACAGAGGAGGTGGCGCTGGAGATGGGAATGGCAGTGGTGGAGGAAGAGAAGGGGATGGTGATGATGGTGAGGATGGTGGTGAGGAGACTGAGAAGAGGTGGCTGTGTGGAGACACTAGGAGTGGTGGTTGGAATTATGGTGGTGGGAGGGCCACAGTTATGCACCACCCCAAAAATCTCTGCACAAGGCCTGGCAAGATGGCTCATGGGTAAAGGTTCTCACCACCAAGTCTGACCACCTGAGCTCCACCCCTGAGCTCCACATGGTAGGACGGAACCTACTCCTAAAGGTTGTCCTCTGACCTCTGTATGTGCACTGCAGCAAGTTCGTGCATGCACATACATGTGTACACTCATGCTCACAAATTGTAAAATAAATAAAATATGAAAATGAAGTCTCTTCACATGGTGCATGGTAATGAGGGGTCAGTGTCTACTCTTACTGGCAGACATTCCCACTGGAGTCCTAGACAATGGCATTGTTCCCTTGTCCTGGTACCAACAAGACAGCAGAACCCAACACAAGGGCATACTTTCTCTGAAGCAGACAGAGCTAGGGATTATAATTTAAAATGCCTGCTTACACATCTGTCTGAGGCGATCTAGAGAGGGGCAAACGCTACCTAACACCAGTGTCTCAACACACAAGCAGACCGCCGCCATACGGTCCGGCACCAATCGCCAACAGTCGGCACAGCAGCATGCCTCTCTGCAAGCTCCTTTGGGAGTGGATACACACGAAGTTCCCCCCTTATACAAAAGCAGCTCTGTCCCCATAAGCAGCAGCTGCTCACCTTGAGTCTGTGCCACTTGGGAATGTGGCGGTGATAACAGTGGCAATGGGGAGCAGTTCCCCACAGTCACTTGACCAGAGTTCTCCAACCACCTCCTCACTCTCACACCCCGTTTGCTCAGTGGTTCCCAGTTTGTGATTACACATGCACACCATGTGTAATCTATACATTTCTTGCACTGAAGGTGGAGATGTTAGAGGGTTGATCAATAATGCTCTTCTCCCCCAAAGTCATTTCCTAACCAACCATCAGAAGACAGAACTATCAGTCCCTCCCAGATGGCATTGAGTGGGAGGTGATGTGCAGGTAGTACTAAGCTGGGCTGCTTCCTGCTCTGCCCCCCAACTCAGCTCTCCTGGGACTCGTAGTTCAGCGGAGAATAAGTAAGTCCTCTTTCTCGACTGCCTTTTACTGGACTCGTTCTAATGAGTTGCACTTTTTAAGCTGTGAGGAGTGATAAAAGGACATTTGCTAATGGAGCTTCTCTCTCATGAGGAATGAGGCCCAGGCACATCTCCCCCATCAGGCCCAGAGAGAAAACACAGCTTTTTGGTAAGTGATTGGATGTACAGGCAGAGAGGGGCCCAGAGGAGGCAAAGCTCCACTCTCAAGCTCAGTAGGGACATCTCAGATGTATGGATTCCTGGGACCTTCTGCCCAGGCCTCCAGTTGTATTTCGAGGATGGTGTAATCTTGTTGAGTGACTGCATGTATGGCTTTGAATCTCTGCAGTGTGGTGATGAGAGAGGTTCTCCAAAGCCGTGGGGCCCAGCAGTGACAATTACAGGACACATTACATATATATTACAATGGTGTGTGTGCAGGGTCTTTGTAGCTCCACCCACCCTTTTTCTTAACACATTTTCTGTCCTTTGAAATCTTCATAATCTTCTACCGTCTATGTATTACACAAATACAACACCCAACTCAATGAACGAATATAATTATGTTGTTACTGCAAAGGTGACTTGCCCTCTGAATTGCCATCCACCAGATTATAGATAAATATAGGACAAATGAAGCTGATTTGATACGACAATGGTGATATGAACGTTGACCAAGGAGAATGAGGAAGCACAGCAGATGTGGGAGCAGAGCTGGGAGCTGGGAGGGAACTCTGCTTGCCTTTGCAACCCCAAACCCACACTTCTTCACACATGGTGGTGAGGTGGAGGTTTCACTTACCAAATAAGTGTTTCCATGCCCAGTCTTAGGATCATCGTATAATCACGCCTCTGAGAAAAATGACATTTTGTCACTTAAATGTATATATTTCAAAGCTAATGGGAGCAGCTAAAGACTGTGATGATGATCAGTTTCATATTAGGAGTTGAAAATGTATGAATACTTAGTGCTATGACTTGAAATATAAATTTAGTTCTCTACAGGATAGAAGTTCTGAAAAAGAAAAAAAATGCACCTAACCAGGGCAAATGCTGTTGGTGGGGAAAACGCGCTGTAATCTAATCAATGTAAATTGCTCCGAGCACTCGGTTGGATGATTACTTCATCTTTCGTATCATTCTGACACCACACCATTAATCTATTAAATGCAGAAAGAAAGCTGAGCAAAACCAGATTTCTGTCTTGGAGAGAAAGTTGAGTCAGTTCAGGACAAATTTCTATTAGTTTTGTCCTAAAAGTCATTGGAAAAACTTGTAGAATGAAGAGTACTTACAATGTGATCTTTCAAGTATGCGTCTAGCGTGAGAACAAGGCGGTTACAATTCCCCCTGTAAAATATCCTTTCCAAAACCCTGCAACTAAAACAGGCACACTCTCCATGTTAATGTGATAAAAAAAAATTCGAGTCTTGGGCTGACGGGACAGCTCAGAAGGTAAAAATGCTGGGCGTGCAAGTCTGACGACCTGAATTTGCTCCCTGGAACCCACATGAGAGGGCTGGATATAGTGGCAGGCACCTGTAATCCCAGCACTTCTGTGGCAAGATTAGACACAGGAGAAGCAGGTGGAGGCTTATGTGCCAGCTAGCTGGGAGTACCCAATGCAGGATCAGAAACAAGCGAGATCCTGCCTTAACAAGGAGGAGGGTGAGGACCAACTCCTGAAAGTTGTCCTCTTAGACACACACACACACACACACACACACACACACACGCACACACACACATGCACACAGGCACACTAATGATAAACAAAAAATCAAATGCTATAAAAGCAAGACTTTGTGAACAGTCAAACACTTGATGGCAGTCAGGTCCCCTTTTGTTCCAGAAAGGATAAAAACGGAGTTATCCAGTGTTCATACAGAGGGGTTTTCAGGGGTGACTCACAGCAAGACAGGTTGCTAGTATCAGCTTCTTAAAGCTGCTTTAACAAAGTCCACAAACTGGGGGAGTAAACAATAGACATTTACCATCTGGGGGTTGTAGAGACTGCAAGTCTGAGGTCAGTGTCTGACGGGTTAGGGCTCTAAGGCTGGAGAAAGCATCTCTTTGGATCCTGGAAACCAGTGTAACTCTAATATCTGCTGTCACCATCATTGAATCTGTGTGTGTATCTCTGTCTCTTTTTTTCTTTCTTTCTAAATTTTCTGTTTTATAATGACAACAGTTATTCTGAAATAGGGGTCCACCCTTCTCCAGTACGACTTTATCTTAACTAATTACTGCACGTAATAGTTCTGCATACAACGTCCGACTTCCAGGATCCTGGGGCTGAGAACATCAGTAGATGGATTTTGGGAGGACATGATACAACCTAATGCACCACCCATAATGCTGCCTGGGGACTCAGAGAACACTTCTGTCTTATCCCTGTGTCCTAGACAACTCCTCCTCTCCTCTACCTGGTCTTGTGTTTCATTTTCGTCAATTGCCCACTCCTAGATGCCACCACTGTGGTAGAACTGTGTGGTTTACCCTTGGAAACAACCTTCAACCCACCCTTGCCTCCTGCTGATCCTCCTAGAGCCCAATGTACCTAAACTCCAGGCCAAAGATCTGACTCTTCAGTCCTCAGGAGTCCAGAAAGGGAATGTGCGTGTTCCTAAAAACCACTGTCTTGTGTCCAGACATACAGGGACAGCAAGTCCTGAAGGAGGAGCCAGGGACTTGACCTAGGCAGGCTAAGGAGATCTTTGGGATATGCTTTGAACAAATTTAGGGCATGTTCATGAACACATTGCCCTAAGACATCGTTGAATTCAGAAAACATATGCTTCCCAAACACAAAATGCTTGGCTGAGATAATTTTTAGTATCTTATGCCACCTGGAGAAAAAGTCATGTCTACAATAGCCAGTCTGTCAGAGAAGAGGTCTGAGAGACATGCAATCATACAAACACTGCAGGTTACAAGCAAGCTGGGCGTCCCTGGGGGAAACCGGTAAAGTATGTCTGGGGATTTAAAAGCCAAGTCCTGGAGTTCAAATAAGGAATCACTTTTGACAGGGGGTTTTTAGTGGAGTCATCTACTTTTCTTGAGTGTTTGATTAGGGCCCCATTAAGATACCAAGTGGCAAAGAGCACATTTTTCTAGGACTGTTTTACAAGGTCTCCTGGTCAGGCACCTGTGTTCTACATAAATACGTATCCTCTGTGTACTGGTTCATTTTTTCAACTTAAAACAAATTAGAGTCACCTGGGAAAAGGAACTCTTACGGCGTTTCCTCCATCACACTGGCCTATGGGTATTTTTCTTGATTGCTAATTGATGCAGCAGGGCCCAGCCCACCGTGGGGGGTGCCATCCCTGGGCAGGTGGGCCTGGGCTGTGTAAGAAAAGGCAGTAAGCAGCTTTCCTCTGTGGCTTCTGCTCCAGATCCCTGCCTTGAGATCCTGTGTTGGTTTCCCTCCATGATGGACTGTAACTTATAAGATCCCCCAGTTGCTTTTGGTGGTGGTGTTTATCATAGCAGCAGAAAGCAAACTAGAACACTCTGCTCTACGAAGAATCTGGGTCATTTCAATTATGGAAGAGTTGGGTCTCCATTATTTAAGCTACCACTGTCCTGAAGTATTGTATGTAGTATTCTTTATCTTGCTTCAGAGGTTATGACCTTTACTGACCTTGGCATATGGTTTTAAGGAAAGGGGTGCTTGGTTCTCAAATGTTGAATTTAGTTATTCGTAACAATTTTTTTTTAGTTATTTGTAGCTCAATTTTCTGGCAAGAAGTGATTCTGGAAAACCAAATAGGGCAGAGAACTGAGAGGTGAACATCTCCAGAACATTAAAATCCAAATCATACTTTTGTTTGTGCTAGAATTATGTCCTCCCTTTAAAAACAGATGTTATAAATCAATCATAGTTTAATCTTAAGCTTCTTAATAGTTTGTCACAGACATGATGCACATCAGTCATTTTGACATGTTTTAATGTAGTTCTGGTTGTCTGAACAAACACTGGCTTGTGTGTAGTTGTCAGGCTCAGAGTGTAGTGCATACATTTGAGTTACTAGTTTTAGATTATCTGTCTTATAATATAGTTAAAGTGAGGCAAGAAAGCAAGAACCACTTGGCCAGGGCCAAGCACTCCCCTTCCTAGACTCAGGCAATTAGGCCCTAAGCCCATTTGTCGTTGAGTGTTTTCCTTACTTCCCTTTGAAAGTCATCTCAACAGTTCTAAAATTGTTCACAAGTTTAAGTGCATAGTCTCTTGTGAAACTGGGACAATCTCTTAACTGTGAGTTCCTGCAAAATCAGAAAGCAAGATACAAACATCCAATACAGAATGGCACGGGGTGAACATGTCCTTGCCAGAAAGGGGGAATGGGCATATAGAAAGGAAAGACTGGGCCAAAGCAAAACTGGAACCCAGTAGGAAAAGTCCCATATCCTGCAGCTCCACGTCCCCCACCTGGGGCTCTTAGCAGTGTCAGCCAACAACTTTAAGTAACAGTTCCCCTCTGCCACCTGCAGCACACATAAGCTTTCTCTTGGGCAAGTACCAATCTGTGTCTGCAGCTTTCCTCAGCAGTAACCCTATCATCTTGACCTCCCCAACATCCTGAGATCTCTGCTGAAACTTAGGCTTCATCTTCTCAGGCCTTCCTTTGGGGGAATCTGACCTTGCCACACACTGGCTGGAATGACTTTCCGGAACCTTGGTGCAAGTCCCTGTTTCCACGTTACTATTGCATTTTGAGTGTGTGAAAAACTTGCGCCGACTGGCCCACACTGCCAAGTTCTGCCCCCAGCTCCAGATGTAGCCTGCCCACCTTCCACCACAGCTGTAGGGGGCCTCTGCGTGCTTGGGTGACTGGATCTGAGGGCACTTCTGTGGTAGTTGCTGTCTAACAGGGAGCTCTTCCAGCAGCACTCTCAGTACTTTGTGTACTCTTGAATGAATTTTCATCTCGTATGTTGGTGCCTTTGATGGGCGGCGTTTTGTATGCAGGCTCCTTTCGATTGTCCCAGAGGTTTGTCTTTAATGATGCTAATATCTTTCACAACTATTCTGCAACTTTGAACTTGCACACACACCTGTCCTCATATCTTTCTGTTCCATTTCCTGTTCCCTTTCCCTGTAGTCCCAGATAAGATCAGTAAGAGGTAACCACTCCTCCCCCAAATTAGTCCATGACTTTAGATTCAACTTCTCAAGTTCTAAATTCATAGGCAGAGAAGCCAGATTCTATCAGAATATAACACAGATGGCCTCCAGCCTAGCCTCCGTAGAGTCTTGTTCACTTTTGAAATTTCCTGAGCCAGGCCTCTACTTTCCACTTCTGTCTCAGCATTCTGGTCTTCCACACTCCCTCCAGAATGACCCATTGAGCTCTGCTTGTATCATTCAGGAGATTCACATCATATGGTCCACATTCTTTCTACACGTTAGTTCCAAAGGTCTATGGACCACACGGTCGTATGTATTTCAGCAATAATCCCACTCCTGGGAAACAGACTCCAGTATCAGTTACTTCTCTTCTTGCTGTGACAAAATACTGTCAAAGCAACTTAAGGAAGTAGAGGTTTGTTTTAGCTCATGCTTTAAGTGTTTTGCCCATCATGGCTGGGGAGGAGGAGCACTGTGAGTGGTTTAACTGCACCAACAGGAGCTCGAGGTGGCTGGTCACATTGCAGCCGCAGTCAGGAGGCAGAAAGAGATGAAGGATGGTGTGCCATCCACTTTCTTCCTTTTATTCAGTCTAGGACCCCAGCCCATGGGGTGGTGTCACCCACATTTAGGATTGATCCTCCCACTTCAGGTAAACGTCTCTGGCGATGCCCTCACAGAGATACTCAGGGTTTCTTCCTAGGTGATTCTAAATCCTATCAAATTGATAATCACGATTAGCCATCGTCCCTTGGAAGATCTCTTGTTCCAAAGTGAGTGCTCTGCTGTGTCAGCCTGAACTTTTCAGACCCCTGGTTTGTTGATGAAAGGAATTTCACCAAATCTCAAAACTGGAATAATGTATAACATTTTCCAGTTTCTTTGTCCCTCCCCGTCATTCGTTTTTCTTACATGTTTCCTACTTAGGACATTGTTTCTCTAGTAGGGGAACTAACAGGGAAAGTAAAAAAACCCTGAAGAACTTGGAGGGAAAGGAGTGACTTTGCATTTTTTATAGTCTCGTCATAAGTGTGGTGTGGTGGTTTGAATGAGAATGTTGCCCATAGGCTCCAAGTATTTGGATATTTTTGTCCCCAGTTGGTGGTGCTGTTTTGGGAGGTCTTAGAAGGTGTGGCCATGCTGGAGGAAGTGCATCCCTGGGGGTGGGCTTAAAGAGTTCTTAAGCCTTACCGGATCTCATATTGCTCTCTTGTTTCCTGTGCCTGCTTGAAGATGTGAGAGCTTAGCTTCCACTCTTCCTCCAGCCACTTCTGCCACCATGCCTCCTCACCAAGATGGACTCTTACCCCTTTGGAACCATAAGCTAAATAAACTCTTCCTTTTATAAATGTCCTTGGTCATGGTGTTTCTATTATAGCATCTGAAAAGTAACTAATACACATGGTTTGTACTATTAAAATTATCCTTGATTTAAATAGTTCCTATACTTAATTCAGTTGATGGTGCAAATGTTTCATGGTCTTCACCTTTCACATCATGTCCTCAAACACTGAGCCAATTTATCGATTCATATGATTAATTATTTTTATAGTCATCCAGGCAGGCCTATGCTCCTTGGATGTAATTACTTCTTTATCATGAGACATAATCTATGGGGTGGTGGTATGGACTGAATGTTTGTGTCTCCTCCATTCATATATAGAAGTCCTAATCTTTAAAGTGACAGCACTTTGAGATGAGGACTTTAGAAGGTAATTAAGGTTAGATGAGGTCATAAAAGCGAAGTCCTTATATGAGAAGAGGAAGAGAGGCCAGAGTTCTCTCCATGTCAAGTGAGTCTAACGAGCTAGCTACAATCCAGGAAGATAATACTCGTGAGAACCTAACTATGCTGGTTTTCAGATATGAGATCTGGGCTGGTACTGCCAGAACTGTGAGAAAATAAGTGCCTATTGTTTAAGTCACCTACTCTGTGGCATTGTGATGTGGCAGCCTAAACTAACCAAGAAAAACTGTAATACATTGCCTCACTCACTGCTATATATAAAGCCACATGAGCAATCCAAGGCAATTGAAAAGTTAATTCTGAAGGTGTATCCTATGCAGAAAGAAGAAAATAAAAATAGTTTGTTCATATTGGAGGAGGCTCTCAGGTGAGAGTTCTCTTACTGTTGTGTTCCATTCCCACAGGCATCCCTCCATCCCTATAGGCATCTCTCCATTCCCATAGAAGTCTCCTAATTCCCATGATGTCCCTCCATCCCTACAGGCATCTCTCTATTCACAAAGACGTCTCCTAATTCCCAAGATGTCTCTCCATCCCTACAGACACTCCTCCATCCCCACAGACATCCCTCCATCCCCATAGGCATCTCTCCATTCCCATAGATGTCCCTCCATCCCTACAGATGCTCCTCCATCCCCACAGTCATCCCTCCATCCCCGCAGGTACCTCTCTGTTCCTATATTCTCATCTCTCTATTCTGTCCTTTACATCTCTTCAAAAGCTCAGGTTTCAGTCCTGTGGTTAGAAGGAATTCTTGCTACTATCCCAATAATTCATCCCTTGATTAAATTTCAGATTTAGGGTTTATTGCTTATGATCCAAGAATCCTGACTAACACATCTACCTGCTGTACCATTTAATAGACAAAGCCTACACAGATCATCACTTCTGCCCACATGGTTTATTATGTTTTTATTTTATGCCTGTCACTGTCTAGTAAACTTTCAAAATGAAGGCAATAGTTTTTGTCACATCTGAGTCATTGATGTTTTAATGAATTTACTAAAAGATGATGTTAATTAAAATTTCACTGATAAAGGTGTACATGCAAAATAATCAGAATTCTCCTGCCATGTGTTGGATTGCTCATTGCAATGTGGAGGTTGCTGGAGAATCACAGGAAACAGGAATGTTATATGAGCATACTTCTGCATGAGATCAGAGTTAACAGACATTACACAGTTTCCTTATAGATTATAAAACTAGTAGCGATTTGCATAAATTACTAGAAAACTGCCAATTACTTATGATCAGGAAATTATAAAAGGCCTGTGGTATGGGTCCAGACTCTGTAATTGGAAGAAATGAGGTAATTTAAGAAGAAAATTGATTTACATGGCTGTTTCCTCAAGCTCTTCTATTGTCACTGAGTACTAGTTTAAGTATTACTTGTTTTTTAATTTCCATGAGCCCTGTAGACATTACACCTTCATTTAACTCAAAAAACGGGATGTGGTAAATTGAATTCAGTGTCAGAGTGGTTAATCTTTCATTCCCAAAGATAGACTGAGCAAAGACTTGATTGGTGTGTTTGGAATAAAATATATGTTTATTCAGTTTCTTAACAAAACTATTGTGCCACCTCCTTTTTGGGTACCGTGCCTTTGACCACGCACGCAGTGCACAGCATGGCCCTTTGCCAGCTAAAAGGCAGAGTGTGGAACAGACACAGAAGTGTACAAATGAGCAATAAATCAAGTCTCCAAGACCAAGCTATGTGCCAGAACCATAAGGCTCTGAGGAGGCATGCTCCATCCTGCAAGTTCGGGGAGGTAGTAAAATTTTCAGGAAGACATTGTTTTACAATATTTATTTTATTGAAAAAAGAGAAAATGTCACTGTTTCTTATAACTATGAATCTCAAATTTTGTATCAGTTTCATCAGTTGGCTGCTCAGGGAGAAAATCAAACAATGATCCAACCCCAGCTTTAAAACCTAATAATTACAACAATGGCCTCATAACAAACTATGGGTGCAGTAGTAGCACTTTTATCTTGGGAATAATCAACAGCTTTCTAATTGAATGTAAAGCCTGCTCAGTGGGGAATAGGTGGGAACTCATGTGTGGGACTGTAAACATAGCCAAATACACATAGCCAGAGAGGTCATAGAGTCTAGAGAAATCCCTACATTTGTCACATCCCCAGATAAATGTACTTATATTTACAAACAAGTATACTAGCCACCACTTTTAAAAGAAGCTTCTTTTTGTAACAGATGGAGACTTATAGAACTCTGCAGCTGCTCACACACAGAGAATAACTCTCTGTGAGATGCCCAGCCCTAAGGGGCATACCTACAATGGATTTGCAGAGGACCTGGGTTCAATTCCCAGCACCCACATGACAGCTAACCACTGGTAACTCCAGTTCCAGGAAACATGCTGCCCTCTTATGGCCTCTGTGGAAATTTCATGCACGCATGCACTTACATATATGCAGGGAAACCACTCATGTATATAAAAATAAAAATAAATTAAAATTTTTGTAAAAGGAACAAAGCCAGAATGAACCTTAAGGTGGAATCTTAGGGAGACAGTGGAACAATTATTAAGGTGGAAGAAAAGCAAGAGTGTGGCTGGAAAAGAGAAGAGTCAATTCAACGTAACGCATTGGGTTTGCGCTGCTGGCTGACAGTTGCAGCCCGGAGAGGAGTTCTGGGCAGATACGCCTGGGAGCTGGCAGCGTACAGGCAGAATTAGAAGTGCACGGTGAATGGGCTTGCCAGAGACTGTGGAGGGAAGAGAGGAGACACCCAGGTTTGAAAGACAGACGTGCTCAAGGGGACATGAGGGTACAGGTAGGCCCAGGGCAGAGAAGCTGCAGGGAGGGAGGGACAGCAGGTGCGCCTGCTGTATTTATCACTTTGGAATGAAATGAGAAGAGGAAGTTGGTGTCAGTTGTTCGGCTGCGTATGCCAGTCTTTAGGCTACTTATGGAAAGAAACAGGGCCTTGGGCCCATCTCCACGTGGCATGCTAATGTGTCCTGCTTTCTCTCAACTCCAGCTTATGCCACCAGAACGAGGTCACGTCACTGAGAATGTTCTTTCTCCCTGCTGAGCACAGCGCTTCTTCACCCTCACGCCACTGACGTTTCAGATCAGATTGTTCCTTTTCGGTGAGAGGCTGTTCTGTGGATTAGTGGCAGTCCACCCGATGCAGTACACAACTGCTTCCCCAGGCTGTGGGTACCAGAAATTTCCCCAGAAAATGAAAAACATCCTCTGGGAGGCAAAACAGAGAGTCATTACCGTAGATAGAGATTAAACGGCACCCTTGTAAACATTCATCAAGAGAGAGGCACAGAACAGAGAAACAGAGTGGAGATGAAAACTGACTCAGCTATAAAACTGTCTCAGCAAGGTGTATATGGTGATGGAAACCAAACAGCCAAGCCTTGCACGCCTAAACTGTTTGAGCAAAGAAAGTCATTCTTTTCTCTAAAGCAATCAATGATTTGTCTCTACAAGGACAATAGAAAGCTGTAAAAATCAATAATAAAAAAATATTGCTTGTGGTGACTGGCCATAAGTGTCCTAAGTTTAAAGAAGTAAGAGCTCACAGCAATGGTCATTTATTTGGGGCGTGTGGTAAGTGGGACCCATTTGCTCCTTTGACAAAAGTCTTCTCGTCGATCTACAAGAGTTGCTTCTACTCCAGGCTTAGAGACATGCCATCTGTTCTCTGCCTTGTCAACATCAAGTACTTCTGGTTTTAAAGGTAGAAGCAAACTGTTTTCCCCTTTGGCTGGCTTTTTGCTTTCTAAACTCTGAGGGATATTCCTGGTTATTTGCAGGCTTATTTTACTTTTTTTCTCTTGATTACATCTTATTAGATAATGCAAGCATAAGTCACTCGGGCTGCATGATACCGTGATTAGCTATCAACATAGCCCAACACAAAAATCATAAACTCACTTAAAACATTATGGATTTTTTTGCAAGCACTTTTATATGAATGTTTCCTAAAAAGTAAAAATAAAAAGGTAAATGGTAAAAAGAACAGAGGTGGAAAAGTCAATCAAACTTATGATACATTCATAGAGCTAATAGAACAATATAAATCTGTAATGTGGTTGACTGACAGCTCCAGCACAGAGAACCAGAGGCCTACACAACTCTATTGGGGGATTTCATCTGCTTAAATTTAAGCTCCTATATTTACCAAACTTACTGTATACTAGAATGCTACAATATCAGTTGCTTAAAGTTTAAAAACTATGAATTTTGGACTGTAATCATTGTTTCCCTTTGAATCATTTCTCTAGCGATACTTATCTACCCAAAATCTCATGCAGTGTTCCTGATGGCTGATCCTGATGGCTGTCACACTCTGAACTGTCCTGTGTCACCTGTGGGTTAAGATTAGTAGAAAATACATATATATCACACACCTAGATTTCATGTATTGTTAATGATAACATCTATTCCCTTTCTTATATGAGATATTTTAAATCAAAGTAGAAGATGACCTCTCAAAATGCTTGCTCAGCACGGTCAACCTGCAATCTGAACATCATACAATTGGAATTTTGAATTTCTTAGAGCAAGAACTTAGGAAAACTCTCTTAAAAGAATTGTAATTTTGGGGAGCTGGGCGATTACTTATTTTGATGTTTTAGCTGTTTTCTGTGCATAGCTAGATATTAATGGGGGACAGACAATTTTGACAATCTTTTATTTGGGGGGGGGGGGCTTTTTGAGACAGGGTCTCCCTGTAGCCCCAGCTGTCCTGGATTTACTATGGAGACCAAGCTGGCCTCCAACTCACAGAGATCTGCCTGCCTCTGCCTCCCGAGAGCTGGGATTAAAGGCATGTACCACCACGCCCAGCTCGAAAATCTTTTGGCAAAATGATTGGAAACTAACAGTTCTAGCTCTGAGGTGGATAAATTCTGCTCAGATAATCCTAATTAATTTAGCTAATGGATACTTTGCAAATGTAGAGTGAAGAGCTTGTCAGAATGGACAGCTAAGTATTGTTATGTGTAGCTATGATACCTATCAATGTATGAAGAGGCCTGGAATCCATGACCACTATCTTTAGACCACTGTCTGCTTTGGTTCCTGTGAAAAAATACTGACCATGTTCTGTTCTCCACTCAACGATGCTGCCTCAGCTGTGGACGTTTGGACACCCTCTCCCTTAATTCAACAGTCGCTAATAACTTTCCGCTCCACCTGCTCATGTCCCTGCTGATGATTTCTCCTCATCTACTAAATTTGATTTTCTGTTGCTGGACTCTGCCTTGCATTTCTGTAAGGGCACAGGCTACGTCAGCCCACTCTTACAGACGGTACCCATTAGAGTGAACATAAGGCAACAGGAAATATGCTAACGCCGTTATAGTTGTCACAAATAAGTAGAGACCGGATGAACCTGCAGAGCCTCGCGCCTCTCCCTTCTACCCCGCCCCTTCCTTCTTCCTCTTCGTCTTTTCTCCTTTTGAATTAGGCCTAAGTGCTTCGGTGCAGCAGAAAATGTGCAGGCTACCACTGGGGTGTGCGGTGGAGCGGTGGTGGCCCAGGGGCCTAAGCAGGGTGACCACAGGGAGGGTCCAAACAGGAACGGGAAGGGGCATCAGCTTGTACACTGTAGAGAGCGCTGGAGCCCAGCTGTGTCCACACCAGCAGTGAAGAGGGCAAAGGAAGTTGCCTCATACCTGCAAGGCTTTGAGCACATGTGTGTTTTGAGCAAGTTTGAAGCACAGTTTCTCATTGGAGAAGTGATTTCTAGAAATAGAAATGTACAGAGCGAGAGTAAAACTCTGTGGTAAAGGCCTGGAATTGGAGATGCTGGTGGGAAAACACATTTGTATGTGCATGCACACACGTGCTTACATACATGCCAACTGAGTATCTATACACAGTAAAAACTGCAGACATAAATTTAATAAATACATACTTATAAAGACAAATCATAGGTATCAGCCCATGTGTATGCACACGTACTACACACGCACGCAAATGCAAACACACCCATTCCTGGCATCCCTCGGCCTTGCTTGAGAGCAGTGATTCCCATAAAGAGAACGTTGCTGCTGAGTAGCACTTATTTGGTAGTCCAGAGGCCCTGAAGAGAAGAGCTGTCAGTGTCAGGGCACGGCAGGGAGAATGGTAAGACTGGATCAGCAGTCCGTGGGTACACTAGGAAACCACTAAGTAAAATTCCAATAACGATGAGGAACATAGTACAAGCTGGAGAGTACTTTCCAATGGAACACTCAGTAATTACAAAAATTAAAAACGGCACATATTTGCAAGCTTTGCAAGAAGCCTCTGAATAGTTTCAGAATGACTGATAGACTGTTTGATGTGTATGACCAGGCGAACATCAGTGTAAATGACCCAACATGCATGAGCAGCTCAGTGGGATGGGATGATGAAGACACAGCATTAACTCTCTCAACTCCTCCATAATCCTTTAGTGATTTAGACTCTGAATCTAGGCAGGAGCACAAATCCAATTTCAAAAGTTCTGCCAAAGACCTGGCCTGTACAGTCTTCAAAATTTTCAAGGTCAAGAAGTCTAGGTTTGAGGAACTGTTCTGGGCTGAAAGAGACCCCTAGACTCCCCACATGGATCTGCTGAGACTTCACTGGAAGGTATATATCTTTTTCAGTATCTAAGATTTGAAAGTTATGTCAGGGTCATGAAGGAAATAAATAATGAAACATTCTGAAGAGAAAGGACATGAGGACAGACATATGTACTCGACTGGTATAGAAAACCAAACCAAACCAAACCAAACCACTGTCATTGGTACCAGACTTTGGTGTAAGTTGTAACTGTGTCTACACAGGAAGGAAGGGTGGACTGGATGGAGGGAAAATAAAATAATCAAGAAAGAAATGAACATTGAGGGTTTCTGAACACTCCTCAATATGGGCAGAGGGGGCACTGCCACAGAGGGATGAGGGACATTTGACTGTTACCTCCTGTAAGGTGGTGAGTTGACAGTGGGATCACAGGGAGGGGAGGACACTTTCTCAGTCTACAGTCCTGATGAAGAGTGCATCATGAGAAGAAAGAGCTATAAGGACAGCTCAGTAGCCCTCCATAGCTCTTCCTGGTCAGTATATGGGAGGCTGGACAGGGTGGCTCTGCCCTGTGCCTTGTTTACTGTGACAGGCTGTAGACCCACAGTAAGAGGGGACCAGACGACACTACAAAAGATTCACTCAGCCCCAGCAGCCGTGTAAACAATGAGGAACATAAAGCCCACCAGCCAATCCCAGCTCAGGTGCAGAGGGGAAGCTGGGCCCAGTGGCCTTCAGGCCTCCACCCCAAGCACTGGGTGCCCCAGTGTGCTTCGAAGCAGAGGGATATCAGGTGTGTTCACATCCCCAAATCAAGTATTTGCCTAAAGGAGAGGCTGTGGTTCCCCTTGTTTAAGTTAGAGCCGCAGAGATGTTTGTGCATCAAGTTCAAAGCTTGTCTCCGTCTGCTTGTCCCCTGCTCTGTGGATATTGGAAAGGTTACAGGAGGGAGGAACCTTTGCATGGCAGTGTCGCGTTTGAGCCTAAACAATGCTCATGCATTGTTACCACTGCTAATAGCAATTAACACGCATGATGGTATATGAACCTTTCTGTAAAGACCAATTTGTCAGGGAGGTGTCTTGTTTGGGGACCACATGGATGCCAGTGAGCCCCAGAGAGAAAATGCCTATTCCTGAGCCCTGTGCTTTCTAGTTCTGAGTAAGGCCATTGTAAAATGTCCCTAGCCAGTGATTTCTTAATGGTAAAACCAATGCGTGTTTCCACTAGACCAGTCACTGTGGGCTAGTGACCCTTGGGAGGCTGTTCCGTGATTAAATTTGTAAAAAGAAAACCAGGCGTGCGCTTTGTTTCCACATAGTAAGTGGTGGCCTGAGCTTCCAGCCTGATTCCCAAGCCTGTGGTCAGAACATTGTGAATTCTTGTCTCTCACAGTCCTGGCTGCCTGCAGCTGCAGGAACACTGATTGTGGACTGCCAGAGCTCCTGAGTTAGCATGTCTACATTTCATAATGATTTAAGAATTGTAGTGGTCTCGGAAAGATTATTCTGTACTCTCAGATCATTGGGACAGTGATCTCCATTTTCCATTATTACACATGTGTTCTGACCTAATCTAGAAACCCAGACACCCCGCCAAATAGGTAAAAATTATAAACACCAGGTGCATTAGGGCCTGAAAGACCAGAGGAAGCAGTTGGTGAATGAGTCCTCGGTCATCCATCAGCGTCCTCAGGGTGCTGGCACAGTTATTACGAATGTTCAAAGAAGCAGATGCTGAAGCCCCTTGTGTAAAACAGCAACACGGCATTCACCTTAAACCTGCGCACATCTCAGTTTAAATCTCCTCCTGGGGCTGGGGAGATGGCTCAGGGGTTAATTGCCTCACAAGTAGGAGGACCAGAGTTGGTCCTCAAGGTGGGTACCTGCCTCAGAAGGCAGAAACAGAAAATGACTAGAGCACGCTGGCTCGCAAAACTACCCATATGAGGGAGTTTTGGGTTTGACTGAGAGACGCTGCCTCAGTGACTAAGATGGAAAATCAACAGAGGATGATCCCCAATATTAACCTCAGTTTTCCACATGTATGTGTACATATGTGCATGTGTATACATCCACACATGTGCCTACACATGTACAAACATGCATAGATACACATGCACACCATACATACATGGCAAGTGGAAAAATAATCACTCTGGGTGATTGCCCATGCTTACACAGTGTAAATTCTGGGTGAATGGCTGCTCTGTATTGTCTGGAGACAAACAGGGAAAGTCTGTGCGTTCCCTGTATGTTCATGGGCACAGTTACTTTTTTTCTGATGTGTTTGATTGAAGGGTGGATAGAATCCATAGATACAGAGGTCTAGCACAGGGAACATCAACTATGCATACTTCACATGCCTGAGAGAGGACAATTTCAGTTGAAAATGTTTCCATGTCATCACATAGAATCAAATAAAACATTTGAAAATAGCTTTTACAAAAAAGATTGATTTATTTTTATTTTATGGGTATGAGTATTTTCCTGCCTATATATACATACACACACACACATACACACACACACACACACACACACACATACATGCACCATATGTGTGCCTAGTGCCCATGGAGGCCAGAAGAGGTGTTGTATTCTCTTGGAACTCTAGATACAGATGGTTGTGAGCTACCATGTGGGTGCTGGGAGTTGTACCCGGGTCCTCTGTAACAGCAGCCAGTGCTCTTAACTGCTGAGCCATCTCTCCAGCCCCTGAAAATAATATTTTAGTAAGATATATGAAGCTTCTTTCACTTTATTTGCAATTTTGAGCTAGTGCCAACAACGTTCACGTATTAGACTAAATGGCCCACATCAGTCACACAGTATTTTTTCCTTTATTTAATTGTTGTACTAAGAACTAAGAATTGTTATGCAAAGACAGAAATAATTTACACACAAAGTTTTTAAAACTACATAGACCCATGGGAAGGACCTCTTAGATGGAGCTGAGTCCAGGTCAAGTCTTCAGTCAATGAAAGTGGTAAGCACTTACTAAAAGTTCTCTACTCTGAGAAGGGGAAACATGGAGTGGGCTGCAGGTAGTGAGTGGCCAGGCCTGGGCTGAGTCCTGCTGACTCATTGTCTGTGGAGTTTTGCCTGAAGATTCCACAGCCCTCCTTGACCCCCTTGTGAGGTGGGACTTAGCGCAGCTGCAGTCACTCTAACACGTCACGCTTTCCCATATGTTCTCTGCATTTCTTCAACTTCTATAAAAGCTCAGCTGAGGTGGGCTCAGCTCTCTCTGGGTTCTTTTCGGGAGGTGCAAAATCAAATGTTGAAACCCATGAGGGAGTCAGTCAGCACCCACCCTGCAGAGACCGCAAGGCAACAGGGCTGCACCTTCTCCCTTCATCCTCAGGGTGTGCCGACCTCTGGACACTGCAGCATGACGTTGTTGTTAGCAAATTTTATGCTCAAGAATTATACAATGCACAACTAAATTGGAAAAAAAAATCCCTCTTGTTTTAAGGAAGCATATTGTTTTTGTGTTGAACCGTATTCATAGCCATTGGCCTTCTATAGTCTGTGGGCTGCAGTCTGGATACTTCTCGCAGTGATTTTAGACCTGTGTGTACACTTCTGGATCCTTCCATTTAGGCAGGAGAGCAACATGTCCCAGATTCTTCAGGGGAATGTGCAGTTAATCAAAGCATGCTGACTGGCATAACGTAAAGAATTGAAAACAGGGTTTCTGAAATTTGTTCTATGTAGGATGTTTCTAAATGTCCTGCTGTCCTTTTCCGTTTACACTCGGTGAGGGCTGGTTTTGAGTCCCAGTTGCTCTGTATGACAGAACTACCAGCGACTCCCCGTCGAGGGGTTGAAGAAACTGGGGAAAAGCCTGACACTGTGTTTGCTCAGAAAGCAGGTTGGATTTTCAGAGGTTGTGTCTTTATTTGGGTGGCAGAGAAACAAGCCCTCCTAGAAAACACCTGGTGCCTAACTAGTCTGAGCACTGGAAACTGAAACTGATTCTTTTTCTGGTTTTTGATGGTGTGCCAGGGAGTTTGGAGGCTCAAGATAAGGAGGTTAGGAAACTGGATTCAGACTCAGGAGAAGAGCTGATGTGTGGATACTGCAAATGGTGACTCTGTGTTGCTGGGTTCACAGAACTTACCAAACCAAGATTAAAGTAACACCCGTATGGTTTCTTTGCAACCTCTGTGCCAGGTGATTCTTCTGCTCCGTGAGACACTGACTGGGGTGCTCTACTGGAGTCAGCTGGAACCTGGTCTGGGCTAGATATCCAAGAAGTCTTCACTAGTCTCCCAGGAAAGCCAGGTTTATTTTGGCTTACAGTTTGAGGGTGCAGCCCATCATGGTGGGGGAACTGGAGAGATGGCTCAGCTGTTAAAAGCACCAGCTGCTCTTGCAGAAGACCCAGGTTTGATTTCCAGCATTCACATGGCAATTAACTACCATCCTTAACTACAGTTCCAGGGAATCCAATACACTCTTCTGACCTCCATGGGTGTTACACCGACACAGGTGCATGTATGTACATGCCAACATAACACTCATACACATAAAATAAAAATAATAAATATTAAAAGAAAGAGAGCTGAGTACCAGCATTCATCTCTCTCTCTACTGCTTCACTGTGGATTTCATGTGACCAGAGCTGTCTCACACTTGGGTTGTTACCATGACTCCCCCAGCAGGATGGGCTGTATCCTCCAGCTGTGGCCAACATAAACCCTGCTCTCCTAAGCTGCTTCTTTCTTTCAGCAGAAAAGTAACCAATAGAGCACATTTGCCAGCATGTGCTGTTGACCAGTTTATGTGGGTTTAGTCATTCTAATAAACAGGTGGTGGGACCGTGCTGCAGAGCTGTTTGCTTCTCTCTGTGACCAAGGACATAAATCATTTCTATATCCTTACCTGCTGTCTTGGGTGACATGCCCACTGAGATAATTTACCCATTAAAAACATTAGGTGGCCATGTTCTTTCATCTTCCTCTTCCTCTCCTTCTCCTTCTCCTTTTCCTCCTTCCCCTCCTCCCCCTCCTCCTCCTCCTCCTCCTTCTTCTTCTTCTTCCACCACATTTTGTGCCAATGATGACACATCCTGTCTAGACAGCATCTCCTCCACCTGGTCCTCCTCCTCCTCTACTACCTCCTCCTCCAGCTCCTTCACCTCTTCCGCTTCCTCCTCCTCCACCTCCTCCATCTCCTCATCCTCCTCCTCCTCCCCCTCCTCCTTCTCCTTCTTTTTGGCCTGAGATGGGCTCTTATCATATACCTCAGGCTAGCCTGGAACTTGAGATTTTCCCATCTTGGGGTCAGGCAGGCCTGTCTGACTTCTCAGTCTTGACTTTTGAGAGTTCTTTGCACATTCTGGATACAAATCCTCTGTTGGAAATGTGATTTGCCAGGTCCCTCCAAGTTTATACATGGCAATTTTAATTTCTTTTTGGCCTGAGATGGGCTCTTATCATATACCTCAGGCTAGCCTGGAACTTGAGATTTTCCCATCTTGGGGTCAGGCAGGCCTGTCTGACTTCTCAGTCTTGACTTTTGAGAGTTCTTTGCACATTCTGGATACAAATCCTCTGTTGGAAATGTGATTTGCCAGGTCCCTCCAAGTTTATACATGGCAATTTTAATTTCTTAACTGGGTCTGTTTCAGAGCACAAGCATTTTATTTTTAGAAAATCAATTTATCTTTTTTCTTTTTTGGATCATGCTTTTGATATTATATTTTAAAACTCCCTATAACCAAAGGTCATCAGTATTTGTTTTGTTTTTCTAGAAGTATTATAGTTTTATAATGCAAGTGAGTCCATTATTCACTTTGAGTCACGACTTTAATAAGATATGGGTCAACTTTTTTCCCTTATGGATGCCTTGCCATCCAGTACTGCCTGTTAAAGGAACAGCCCTTCTCTCTGATATTGCTTTTGCATCTTTGTCAGAAGTCAGTGCTCTGTTCTGTGGATCTATTTCTGGGCTCTCAATTTTGTTTCATTGATCTAGATGCCTGGCCTTTCTCAATGTTACACTTTCTTATTGCATCTTTATAGCACTGTGCAAGACCTCCAACTTTACTCTTTTCTGAAATTGTTTTGTCTATTCCAGGCACTGTATAGTACATGCATGAGAGAGAGAGAGACAGAGAATGAGAGAGACAAAGAGAGACAGAGAGATATAGAGACAGAGGCACAGAGAGAGATAGACAGAGACACAGAGAGACAGATACACACATGCAGAGAGAGAGACAGAGACACAGAGAGAGAGAGAAAGAAGCAGACAGACACACATACACATACACACAGATTCAACAGAGGAAGCCTTCTTGGATTTAGATTGTTATTGTGTTTAACCTGATCAAACAAGGGAGAGCTGTTGTCTTAGCAATACTAAGTCTTCTAATTTTTGACGTTGTACAGTATATTTTTCCATTTAGTTAAATCTTTTATTCTTTTTCATCCAAATTTTATGCAGATCTTATGCATAACTTTTTCAATGTATACCCAAGTATATGATTTGGGGTGCTAATTTTGATTTCATATATGCATTTGGTATTTGGCCTTGTGTCCGTGTCCTTGATGAGGTCCCTCTGAATCTAAGCCCTCTCTGTCCTTCCATCTTACTCTGATTTTGTAAAGTCTTTGCAGCTTTCGGGTAGATAGTAGTGTCTGTGGATGTGCAGAGCTCTATTTCCTCCTTTGCAACCTTTCTTCTTTCTGTCTCTTCCCGGCTTCTTTGACAGACTAGAGTGCGATGCTCAAGAACTAAAGGAAAGGTGGTATCATCCCTTGTGATGTTCGTGGGGAAAGACAGAAGGCCACGGTTAAGGACGAGGACTTCTGCAGTTTGAGGACTGATTCCTTTATTTTGTATTTCTTGTGAGTGGCTCTTGAGTTTGTCAAATGCTTTAACTGAATCTGTGGAGGGGATCTTTTTTTCCCTTTTGGATCTATTAAGATATGAATACATTGATTGATTTTTTTTTAATATTAAACCAGGCTGACCTTGAAGCAAACCCCACTTGGTCATGACATATATTTGAATATCATTTGGGAAAAAAAATCTTTATAATGTGCAAACCAACAGCAGCCAGAGTACTGCTAGGAATCTTTTTATTATATAAGTTTTTTCTAAAATAGGTATTGTGTGTGTGTGTGTGTGTGTGTGTGTATGTGTATGTGTGTACGCACAGGCATATCTTTGTGCCAGTGAAGATGTATGGATGTCAGAGGACAACTTGTAAGAATCAGTTCTCTCCTTCCTCTATGTGGTCTCTGGGGATTGAACTCAGATTGTCAAACTTGGTAGCAAGCTCCTTTACCACTGAGCCATCTCATCAGCCCATGCTGGGAGTCTTAAGTTTTCTTTCCTGGAAGCCATACACAGCCGGTAACTGACAGCAAAGCATCTGGGAGGGAGGAGGCAAAGCATAGCTTCCAAATCGCCTTTCTGTCTGGCCCTGATCCCTGGAAAAACGCTAGTCTCGACCACCCCATTGTTTAGTAGACATGTGAGTGCCATCTCCCAAGACCTCGGCCTCATTATCTGATCAAAAATTCATCTGGGTGCTGCTGTGAAGGGTTTTGCAGATGGAATTGTGGAGCCAAATCACCCTGAAGAGACTGACTTTATAATAAAGAGTGATTATGTAGACCTTTTGGGTTTTGATTTGCTTTCAAAGTGTTTTAAGGTATCTGTTTTGTGTGTTTGCTTTGAAAGCATTTTGGTTTCGATATTCGGTTTGTTTTCTGGTTACTTTCAGACCTCTGAGGCATATTTGATTCTGACATTTTGTTTGTTAAACTTGCTGGGTCTTCACATCTTAGAGAGATAACAATATAAACTCTCTACCCCCTTCATGATTATATTTCATGTAATTGTGTCTGTGTGTCTATGATAATTGTTTTCATGTATTTGTGTCAAAACACTTCAAGTTTTTTAAATTTATTTTTATTGTTTGCTAAAATTATTAGTTTCATTTTATTTTTTGGCATGCCAAATTAAAACGCAGATTCATAACTATAAGTATTTTGTGATGTATTAAAAGGACTGATAAACTTGGCTATTCCGAACATCTTAAAACCCATTAAAATGACCTTTGTGTCTACTGTGTTTCACAAAACCCTAAAATGCTAATTGTTTATACAAAATAACATTCTTTAGAATCACAAAGTAAAAATTTTAGCATGTATGGCAGAGTGCAACGGGTTCAGTGGGGGGATAGGGAGAGGCATGGATGGGGGGGTCTGGATTTGAGTGGGAAATATAAGAAATTTAAGAAGCTCAATAAAAAAAGTGAAAACATTTTTAAAAGAAATATATTTTAAAGAAATATTTTATTTATTATTTTTATTTTATGTGTATGAATATATTGCCTACGTATGTATGTGCCGTGAAGGTCAGAAGAGGGCATCAGATTTCCTGGAACTGGAGTTAAAGGATGGTTCATAGCTGCCATGTGGGTGCTGGGAATTGAACCTGAGTCCCCTACAAGAGCAGTCAGTGCTCTTAACCTCTGAGCCACCTCTCCAGCACCTAAAGATTTCTTTAAGCTATAAAATTTTATGATATATATCTTCTAATTAGGATTCCCTTCCAAAGAAGCTCTAAAACTATAATAGGTAACAAAATCATTTCTTTTTCAAAATATTCTTAATATGAAACTGTTAAATGTAAGGTTTTTATTAAAACTAGACGACATGGATATATATGCTTGTTAAAGATCTTTATGTTGTTTCCTTTTCGCATTAAGGATTACAGAACATAACTTCTCAACAAAGAGTATTTACAATACTTTTGTTGCTAACATTTGCCTTGGGTATGATTGTGTGCGCACTGTCCACACGTGCTTATGTTTTCAAAAATAATTTTCTTGCATCCAAATTAGGTTATAAATAAGTGCTCATGTAGACTGGAGCTGTTAAATTGCCCCAGTTTCCTTTTGGATCATAGTAAAACTAAAATTTTAAGGGAAGAAGCCCCAAAGGGTAACGTTAGCTTGTCACCGTGTCCTGTAGGCCAACTAAAGGGACAGAATAATGGCAAAAGGCAAAGAGAGGCTACTAAGTCAAGGTGACCGCTTTGATTAGTAGAGGTCACTAATGATCCCAGGTCTTTCTTAGGGAGAATTATAGGGAGTTTTTAAGATACACATAATTATACAGTTTTGGTTAAGATGTTATCTCCTTGATTCTTGTCTCAATTCTAGTTCTTATTGCTTGAAGATATAAGCTCACTTTAAGAGATGCTTTCCTGGCCAATTTGAGGTGAGAATTGTGCTTTTGCACTGACAATACCTTCATCTGATTATGTGAACCCTCCCCCACTTGATAGCAAATAATCTGCCTCACAGTACACTGGTTTAAGAGCTCTTCTCATCTAAAAACTACTTTAACTACTTTTTTTTTAGAATTGTGTTTGATCAAATATCTGGAAGCTGTGGTCCAGTCAAGTTTATCCATAAAACTGAATGTCTCACCTTGCCGCACACATAGCCCTACATGCCTAGTCCCATGGGGCAAGTTCTCCTCCCTAAGGAGGAATCTCTTTATGAGCCCAAAAGCATATGACAAGGGTCCACAAGAGTTTAATTAGTCACCAGCTTTACTTTCTATCCCCCTAACATGAACATGGGACCTGAAACCTTCTGCTGTTCATCCTTTAAAAATGGTTACAGGAGCAAATGGCTGTGCTTACTGTTAAGTACTGCGTTAGCTTTCTGTAACAAATGCCTGGCATATAGTTCTGGAGGTTTCAATCTATGACCTAATTGCTTTGAACATCATAGTGGGAGCACATGGCAGAGTCAAGCTGTCAGGGGAAAGATGATGAGGAAGAAACTGTGTTCTCTCAGCCCCCTCCGAGGGCACGAGGGCACGGGCACACAGCCAGTGACCTGAGGACTTCCCAGTAGGCCCTACCTCTTAAAGGGGACACTACCTGGCTGCAGGGGCAGAGGCAGAGGTCCTACCTCTGAACACATGAGTCTTTGCAGAACATTCCAGAGCTGGTTAAAGCAAGTACTATACACATGGCAGACTGACACTGTGCATTTAAATTAAAACTCAAGAAAAGCTGGTAAACATTGAAGTCTGATTTTGTTCTTGCTCTATAAACAAGTTAATTTCTTGTGTGTGTGTGTATGTGTGTGTGTGTGTGTGTGTGTGTGTGTATGCAGGTATGTGTACATGTGTGTGGAAACCACAAGTCAACCTAGGATGTTATTCCTCAAACATCATTCAATTTGGTTTTTGTTTGTTTTATTGTTTTTTTGGGTGATTTTGTTTATTTATAGAGTCTCACTGGCCTGGAGCTCACTGGGTCGGCTTAGGCCACTTGGCCTGTGAACCCCAGGGGTCCTCCTGCTTCTGCCTCCTCAGCACTAGGAAACACACACCACCATAGTGGTGGTGTGTTTTTTTTAATGTGGGTCTTGGGACTCAAACTCAGATCCTCATGTTTGCTGGGCAAATACGATCCTGACTGAGCCATCTCTCCAGTGGTAAACAAGAATTTCTTTCCTGAGACGTCAAAGAACCCCAAGCCTCTCCATGGTTTCAAACACTTCCAAGAGTGCCTCCCAGATAAATGACATTGTGTGCCCTCTGAACTGGAAAGTGAAATGGTCACACTCCGTGGGCGAGCAGGCCTGAGCAGCTTGACTGGGTGTCCCAGTCAAGAAATGACAGGGGCCGCACTGAAGGAAAGGAAAAATGAGAGAAATCTAAATAAAAACTTCAGGCTGAGCCTACCCAGAATAAGAGGATTCCATTTCCTCTCGGCTATTCTAGGCTTTGCTCCCCGAAGCATCACAGTCATGCATCCTGATAATGAAAACGTTTGGAGCCTGACTTAGACACAAAATTGTGCACACCGCTTAGGCTGCTCAGTGCTTTCTTCTCGGGAGGGCTGAGTGCTAAACTTCGTCTCTGTTTAATTGATTTTCAGTTGGAGTTCATTGAAATCACAGGCCTTCCCCCTGTTTGGCTTCCCTCTCACCCACCCTCCTCCCTGCCCGCAGGGTGTTGTTCAGGCAGAATTCTGACAATTACAGACCCAAGCTTACTGTTGTCAGCATCCTATTGCTTGGAGTTCATTACCGTTTCTCAGAGGTTGTGTCAGGCAAAGGCACCCTCATTCTTTAAGGGAGGAAGCCCCAGACAGACAGTTGTCTAGGCAACAGAAAATGCACACTGTGAACTAGGGAGGAAAGGCCGGTTCTGGCTGCCGGGAATCTGTACACTGTTAAAGCGTCAACTTAATTTGGAGGTTTGGCAAAAAGATCGTTTTTTTATGGCTAATTATAAAACGCACCCTGTGTGATTAAGGATGATTGATGACTGCCCACTGAAGGTGGTGTGGGAATTTAAGGCTGTTTTCAATGTGGATCAACCTCCATTAAGTTTGGCTAAAGATCGTTGGCTTTTTTTTTTTTTTGTCATTCTGCATAATGGGAACAGAACAGCTCAGTGTGTGTCTCTGTGTGTGTGTGTGTGCATGTGTAAACACACAATTCCAAACTCATATTATTTGAATCTTTCATACTTTTTGCTTTCAAATGTTCAAAACAAAGTCAGAGGTGCTGTGCCCATACATACACATATACAGTATTATGCATTATATAAAATATGTGTTTAGGGGACTTTCATGAAGTCCTCACTGGCCACTGTTAAGACCTGTAAATTCCTCCCACCAGGTGTGATTACAAGATCAGAATTTGTAGGTTAATTTCAGCTGGCTTGTTGAGGTTCTAGCCCCTGCCTTTCAATTTATTTGTTCTCTGATACATTTGCCTGAAATTATTCTCTCATCACATGATTTATTAACAAAGTCAAAATGAAACCTCCATGTTAATTTCATAAGACACAGTGATGAGGGATGAAGGGGTCTGAGTATAAGCAGTGACGACCGTGGGCCCATCTCCTAACAAATGTGTTCTTTACAAAATAGCCAAGTGTGCCTAGGGCACACACCTGTAATCCCAGCATCCGGAAGCCTGGGGCAGGAGGACTGACATGAGCTCAAGACCAGTCTGGGCTACACAGCAAGACCTTGTCTGAAAAATGAATAAAATACTCAGAATAATGTTTAAGATGACAATTCCTTTAAATTTAACTTACGATGAAGAGCTGATCCAGAGTGGAAGTGAAGAATCAGAAATAGTTCTGAATTAGGCAGATCGTTGGGAGGAGGCCCCAGACTAGATCCTGCCCTTTGGTGGGCTGCCCATCCCTCACCCCCTCCATCCCTGACCCCTCCTGAGGGCTCCTGGTGGGAATTTCAAACTTCCCGCTCTTCTCTCCCTTGCTTTAGCCAATCAGGTCCCTTCATATGCATGAACCTACCAGCTATATGCATCCCACCCTGTCCAATTCAAAGGGGAAAAGGGTAGCCCAGTCTGTCCCACATCCTGCCTTACAGAACGGAAAAGCCCAGACTCTTCCGGGGAGGAGTAGGCAGTGCTCCAGCTCAGACCCCTTGTCATGTGGGGAGTCTGTCTCTTTGTTGTGTGGCGTTTTGCTCCTGCTTTGGTAAACCTCGGCTATGTGCTGTGACTGCAAACAGGCCCCAGGAACAGACCCTTGGTGGCATCAAACATAAAAGGATGCACAGTGTCCATCTTGCTTGAATGTTCCCCTCTAGGGATTCCTCCTTCCTGGAGTTGGAGTGGACATGATCAAGTGTCTTTCTTCCAGCTCTTACTCTGGGGAAAAGAAAAACAAAACAGCCTTGAGTGGAGGAAATTCAATTGCCCTAGAGAGCGAGAATGATCATCTCTCTCTCTGCCTTAGGCTGATTGGCCACAGGGTAAGACAGGGTTTGTAGTCTCTCTAGTCTTCTCCCCTCAGCTCCATGAGGCATTGAGGCTAAGCCTCTAGAAGAGACGGTGCTGTGCCAACAAGCCGCACTCAGCCAGTTCATCTCAGCCCTATGCATCTTCAGGAAGATGTGTGAACAGCATGCTTTCCTGAAGGACAGACGGCCCTAGGATTGCACTTCATGCCTGGGGCTCATCTGTGCAGTCTGAGGCTGGGAGGGTGATTACCTGGTAAACAGACGAGTCACTGGGGTTGTTGGGTAACTCAGCAGCAACAGCAAGCAGCCTTTTCATTTCCTAGGCGGCTCTGGGGACATCATTGCTTCTCTTTATGGCATTTCTACACATGTTGAGACAGGTTAATGGAGATGTTCAGGATATTAAAGCTGGAGCTTCATAAAAAGACAGAGTATAGCTAACTCTTGAATCTGTTTCCTTTCAAATTGATTTCTCTCCCTGCTTTGGAAGCAATGGAAGCCCTGGGATGGAAGACTGGCCCAATCCGAGAAACACAAGTGAAGTGAGACGGCTGGAAATCCTCCAGATAACCAGCTGTGATGCAGAGGCTCAAAAACACAGGTCCTCAGCCTAGGGTAGCACTTCCCAGTGGGCAGGGCCCGCCCACATCACTCAGCAATCAAGAAGATGCCCCACAGACATGGCCACAGGCCAGTCCAACGGAGGCGATTCCCCAAATGAGGCTCCCTCAACCCATGTGTGTCAAGTTGACACTAAAGCTATCCAGCACAGACATGTTCTGCCCCAATGGTCATCACTGAGGTTCCAAATGTCTGAGGTACATGCACTAAGCCCTCGCACTAAGAGGAAACAGAGAGGGGCTGGAGAGATGGCTCAGCACCGCCTGCTCTTTCAGAGGACCCTGGTTAAGTTTCCAGCTGCCACACAAAGGCTAACAACCATCCATAATTCCAATTCCAAGGGATCCAACGCCCTCTTCTGACCTGTGCAGGCATTCCACATATGGTGCACTTATACACAGGTGATAACCTGTCTCAAAACAACAACGATAACAACAGCAACAACATCAATTGTGTAGATGTGTGGGAGGCTGTTTCTGGGCATACTTGAGGCTACATGGGTGTGCGTGCGTATCCTTACGCCAGTACTATACTCTTGTGATTACTTTAGGTCTGCAATAAATATTGAAACAAAACAAACAAACAAAACAAAAACACCGGTCCTTCTGGCGCATACTGAGTTCCTACTGTATGCTGGGTGTCGTGAAACTTTCACTGAAGGCAGTAATGGCAGAGGAATAAAGCAGGACGAGGAAAGGCCTGGCCCAGCTTCTCAGGGATCTTTTATTCTAATGGAGAAATCTGAAACAAATAATAAGAATTACCAAGAGTCCTGGGGCTGCAGAGGTGGCTCAGCAGTTAAGGGCACTGGATGCTCTTGCAGAGGACACCTGTCTGTAACTACAGTTCCAGGGGATACAGCACCCTCATCTGACCT
This sequence comes from Nannospalax galili, assembly GCF_000622305.1. Taxonomy (NCBI): domain Eukaryota; kingdom Metazoa; phylum Chordata; class Mammalia; order Rodentia; family Spalacidae; genus Nannospalax; species Nannospalax galili. The sequence goes on from NW_008331810.1 coordinate 127,484, forward strand.
CCATGGGCATTGCACAACACAGGTGCACTTACATACATTCAAGTAATATACTCATACATATAAAATAAAAATAATAATGTATTTTTTAAAAGAATTATCAAGAGTCCTGCTCAAAGCATGTGCACCTGTCATAGAACTCAGAGGAGGGAACAAGTCAGCGGTGGAATTCACTGGAGTTGAACGTAAAAGAAGGATGCCTGTGGCTATTCTCCTACACAATGAATCAATAGCTTTCAACAGTTTCCCAAATGAGTTGTTAGGCCTCAAAGGACTAATGACAAATAAAAAGCAAGAGGTTGGAAAACTGGAAACATGGAATCAGAAAACACTGTCTTAACACCTGGTACAGGGAGCCCCCAGCTCCCAAAGCCGGGTGTTCATCTTGACGCTACACAGCATCACCGGGGGCTCTTTCTTGCTTCAATCTTTCCCTGGTATCAGTATCGACTTGGATTTATGGTTGTGAGACTCAAAGGAAACAGCATGAATAGAGAGAGTTCATCAACTCTGAAGTTCCCAAGTGTTTAGTAATTGTCTAAAAATGAGATATGGCAACCTAATTTAATATCATGTACACATTTATCTTTTCTACTTCAAAATATCTGTGCCACCCCAAATGCTAGACGATGCTATACTTCCGTAATTCTTCTGCCAGTAAGCCAGCACATAGAGTTACCACACTCCAGATGGAAAGATTTGCTATCAGTGCATGCCCATGACTTCCTCCTAGTTCACACCTGGGTAGGACATCCCCTAAGATGACTGACTCAGAGGAACAATACAGGACACAGTCTAGCAACACGGTTAAGTAACGCCATGTTAGAAACAGCATCGTACTTTTCAATGCGGCCTGAATGGTGTGGGATTAGCTGCTCTGTGACGGTGTGATCGTGTCATACATGTCTGTGATCAATCTAGCTAGGAAAGCAGGCTGGGGAAACCAACAGTGGTAGTGATGCAATGTGCTCCTGGGGTTCCCCAGACTTGTTTCTGGAAAGAGTCAATATATTCCACATGCTTAAAGATGGGTTCTGTGAAGAGCCGGGCGTGGTGGCGCACACCTTTAATCCCAGCACTCAGGAGGCAGAGGCAGGAGGATCTCTGTGAGTTCAAGGCCAGCCTGGTCTACATAGTGAGTTCCAGGACAGCTGGGGCTACAGGGAGACCCTGTCTCAAAAACCCCAAAAAAAAAAAAAAAAAAAAGATGGGTTCTGTCATCTTTGTAGCTGATTGGAGACATGTGGGCACATAAGCTACAGCCCAGATATCCAAATGAAGTAAAGCACAATTCATTTCCAAGAACTGGGTTTTGAGTCATAGCACTAATGGCTTGACTTGATGGGGCCAAAAGGAAGAGATGTTGATGGTAGCAAAATCCTTGCATCTAAATTTCCAAGATGAGGCGTTTGGAGGTAAAGAGCACTGGCTGCTCCAGTTTGGGCCCTAGCACCCACATGCTGGCTAACAACCATCTATAGCTCCAGGGTATCTGACACCCTCTTCTGGCCTCAGTGGGCTTTGCACAACATGGGTGCACTTACATACAAGCAGGCAAAACACTCATATACATAAAATAAATATTGTTTTAAAAGGAAAGGGCACTTCTCTAGAATAACTCCTATTGACTCAAAACACACAGCTCTCACCTCAAAGGGGATAAGAGATAGTTTATTCTGAAGCCAAATATGAGTGACCATGGCCAAGGAGCACAGATTCAAGTTAAGTCAAATACCACGTTCCAACATGGTAACAGTTTCTTGACATTTTTATAGTAACAAAACAAAGAAAATCATAAATCAAGACACTCTTATTTAAGTTTTATTTATTCATTTATTATGTGTATGGGTGTTTTGCCTGCATGTAGGTAAGTGCACCCACGTTGTGCAGTGCTCACTGAGGCCAGAAAAAGGTGTCGGATCCTCTGGAACTGAAGCTACAAATAGTTTTTAGCTGTCATGTGGATGCTGGGAACTAAACCCAGGTCCTCTACAAGAGCAGCCAGTGCTCTAACCACTAAGCTATCTCTCTAGTCCCAATCAAGACACTTAAAAAATACATTGGTGGAGGCATGATTTAGGCAAGTTACAGAAGTAAAGAAATCTGTGCTATAGGGCTCAGATTCTATATTATGACATTGTTAGCCTTTGGATTGGTGGAAGCTAAGGGTCTATTTGCACATTCCAGGATGATTTGCCTAGTAGTCACAGGATGTTAGGTCCCACAGAACATTGGGTGATAAATGGCTATTTAGAGTGAAGATAGACCAGGATATTTTTGACTCCCAAATGGCTAACCACAGTTAATCAGCCTTGTGGAATATCAAACATAGGTTCAGTCTTTGTCTCTGGGAACTTCAGCTGACGTTCTCCTTACTTGCCAAAGGTAACAGATTTGTGTCTTTGTGAGATTTGTTTTGGCTTCGTGTTCACCAAAATGCCAGCATTCGGTGACAGATGAACAAAGAGGCTGATAGTGTTGGCAAACTGACCTTGAAGTTCTGGACTCCAGAACTCTGAGAAGTAAATTTCTGCCACCTCTAAGCCACCCAGGCTTGGGAACTTTTCCCTAACAGCCCAGGGTGACTAAGGGAGGTTGAGAGTCAGAATTCTGAGATTCTCTGAATCTGGCCCTGCCATTTGTGAGCGCTTCACAGAATTGCTGTAGGTCCCTCACCTAAAAGGGGATAAGAACACTCATCCCGTCAGTCACCCAAGAGCAGCCTCACTGCTGGAAAGCACTTTGTGAACTGTTACATTTGTTTGGTTATTGCTTTGAAATTTTTAAATGTCTACATAAAATTTTCCGACTATTGACACTTAACTCCAATCTGTCTATAGACATATTTTATGGACTGTTTGGCCCAGCGTTTAAAAGGGAGAAGCAGGGAGAATAATTATTCAGCTATAAAGAGACAAAAGTCTCTTACTAGAGACCAAGCACCTTTGGTTAAGAACCCAAAATGATGGTGGTGCTCCTGTGCTCAATGTGATGTCATCTGATGTTGTAACTCTCTCTTACTTACAAAGCCTGCTCTTTACATTTTTGCTTCTAGTATGCTTGTTCTTTAGTAACTTAAAAAAAAAAAAAAAACTAAAACAATTTACTGTTCCTAGCTCCAGATGCCTCCCTGGGAATTCTTAGAGATTTGCTTTCTGTGTAGGCCTGCGTGACCCACCTGCTTCGTCAGCACCTCCAGATGTCTGTGCCTCTTCCAGCCATTCATTCCAGGAGCCGGCACCCCAAGCTCTTCCCACATTCTGCATTAACCTCACCTTAGAAACAGCAGATCCATTTCCATCAGAGCCAAAAACAGTATCCAATTTTACATCCATTAGGTAATGTGCTGTGATTAAATACACACCCCATGATGCTCTTTGCTGGGCAAGCTGCTCCCAAGGTCCCCAAGGGCATCAGGGAGATGTGCATCATCAGTAATTGTAGCTCAACAGATTTGGAGACTATGACAGTTAAAAAGTGATTCTCATACATGTGTGACCTCATTTCACCCCCACCTATGTGAGTAAGAGAGGTGTTTTACACCCATTGCTCATTCAGTGTTTCCTTCCTTATGTAAAGTGAGAAAATGTAACAGCATTTAATGGAGGTAAAGTCCTAGGCTAGTAAGCCCCGGGGTGTGGACTGTATCATTTCCATCCAAACTCAGGCCGTTTTCTTTCAAGATTTTCTCCTTGTCCTTGGTTTTGTCAAACCTGGAAGTGGATGCCTGGCTATGTTTTGTTTTGGTTGTGATTCACCCTGCTTCCAAGTTCTGAACTTCCTGGATCTGTGGTTCAGTGCCTTTCATTAATCACCTATTTATTTTGGACAGCTCCCTCCACTGTACTGTCAAGTGTTTCTTCTGCTCCTTCCTGCTTCCTTCTCCTGTCAGTATTAGCCAAGGGCAGCTTTGGGGATTGCCTGTACTCTCCAGTGCTTTGTTTTTACCCTTTTTTCTTTGTTCTGTTTTATGTCACCTTGCATCTTGGGAAGTTTTCAGTCTCATCTTCAAACGGAGCGATTCCTTCCTCCTATGTGTCACCGGCTAATGAGCTCAGCAGTGACACTCTTCTGTTAGTGTTTGATTTCCAGCATTTTCTTCTGTCTCTTCCATCTCCGTCTGTGTTCTGATACTGCTGGCCTGCCCTTTCAAGCTGTCCCCTGTCGGTGTGGGTAAGGAGTTAGGAAATTGGGGGAGCAGGCAGATTCTCAAGGAAGTAGCTTAAAATTTTCAAATACCGGTCTTTCACTAAGCAATGGAAAAATCCCAAAGCTGATTATAAGGTATTTGAAAGCACTTCCATTCCTTTGCAAGATTAAAAATAAGCTAGCATGGGGCAGCTTACAACTGAGCAAAAGCTAAAAAGTAAACTGATCAACAATAAATGTAGTTAGCTATTTCCTATCTCTAACACACATCCTGGGTTTAGGCTACACAGAGCAGCACCCAGCTGACCACAAAGTCAAACCAATGACAATAACACATGGTTAAATATTTCTTCCTTGGTTTAGGCTGGGAAAAGGTGGAACACTGTCTTCTCACCCACAGCACACATCACCCTAAAAGAAGAAGACATAAGCTCTGCGGTAAGAACTGCAGCAGGCAATAAAGTCCTGGGCTCTTTACTCTCTTCCTGGTTGACCTGCCTTGCCCTATAAGGTAAACTAAATAAGACATCAACACACTGACTTCTCTGGGGAAGAAGGAGGCAGTGGCAGGAGAAAGCCAAAAGAGCTGTGGGGCTAAGAGTCGGGAGTTGCACACTGACCACAGCCACAGACCCTCCAGCTGAGCACCTCTCTAACCATAAAACAACAGGTGCTTTCTGGGAGTGTAGGAAAGAAGCCCCAGAGATTACAACACTCTCCCAACTTTTTCTGTGTCCTGTCTAGTTCCAGATCTGCTATGCACAAAATCATGGAGACTCATAAAATTTCAGAGCTGGAAGATTCTTAGTCTTGTGTAGCATAGATTGGCCTCCAAATCCCTATGCAGTTGAGGCTGACCTTGAACTGCTGATCCTCCTTCCTCCAGTTCCCAAGTACTGGGATTACAGACATGTACACCATGCCTGGCCTTGTTAAAGCCTTTTAAAAGAAAAACAGGCTAGGTGTGATGATGTACATCTTTAGTCCCAGCACTCAGGAGGCAGAAACAAGCAGATCATTGTGAGTTTAAGGCCAACCTGGTCTATGAAGTGAGTTCCAGGCAAGCCAGGGCTACATAGTGAGACCTTTCTCAGCAATCAAACAGCATTTTAAACAGAAAAAAATGAAATATGGAAGGAAGGTGAACCAAGGCCCAGAGAAAGCTATTTCAAAGCCAGAGTCAGCTTTTGACCGAAGTGGGTATGTTTCCACTTTTAGGAAGGTCTTTTGCTTTTAAATTTATTTATATTTTCATTCTTTTCTACGCCTTGACTTCTTTAAGAATGAATGTGTGTGTGTGTGTGTGTGTGTGTGTGTGTGTGTGTGAGTGTGTGTGTGTAGTATGTATCTACTCCTTAGGAGGATAGGAACTGGTCCTCTATATTACTGCTTAACTCCTACAGACTTTTATGAAGTTGAAAAATATTGAGAGAAGGATGCACTAGTGTACTCTCCACCCCTGTTCCGCTATGTTCCATGAGCCTTAGGTGTACAGGCTCTACTGCAGATATGTCACTTAGGACTGGGCATCTCTCAGACACATATTCTCTGTGTGTGACCAGTTGTGGAACTCCACAGTAGCCTCCATCTGTTGCAAAAAGGAGCGTTTTTGATGAGTGGTATATGGTGTGCTTGTCTATAAATGCAAAGATCCATATTTAGCACATGATAAGAAATTTCATTTGTCTAGAGATATGACAGAGGTAAGGTTTTCTCCAGGATCCATGTCCTCTCTAGCCGTGTGTGTTTGGCTGTGTTTACAGTGCCACCCGTGAGTTCATTCCCTTTGAAAGGGCTTTAAGTCTAATTAGATAGCTATTGATTTTCCCCTAGATAACAGCGCCACTGCTGCACCGAAATAGGTGGTTCGCTGTGCCAGTCATTGTGGTTATTAGGCTTTCAGGCTGGACTGGACCATTGATTGACTTTCTCCTTTAGCAGCTTGTACAGAAAGAAAAGAAAGGAGGAAAGAAACAGAAAAACAGTAGTGAAAATGGGCAAAGTAAGCAGGCAGCACCCTTTTATTTCCTACCTACTTAATCACCAAGGCATTTCATGAACTTGTCAGATTATTTCATGAATCTGCCACCACCTCCACCACCTCCCATTCCCTTGGTGATGAGGTGAGGAAGAGGAAGGAGGAAGGCATTCACAAGTTTCTTGTTTGCCGCTGAAGGATGAGGGAGGCTTCACTGAGACAGACAGAAGAAAATATAATAAACCCCAGTCCCAGGAAGATGCGGACTCAAGATAAGCTGCCTGGGCTCGAGTCATCTGAGGATACCTTCGCCTGTCATGTTTCTGTTTGGTTGGCCTGAAATGTCACACAGCCTTTTATCTATTTTGTTGACTTGAAATGTTACACAGCCTCTTGTCCTGTGTGCGGTTATGCTGAGCCTTAGCTGTCAGAGTGGGAAGGGATCTGAGTCTCCTTAACACTCTTCAGGCTGTGCTGCTCCTGTGAGTCCTCAGGGACCCGTGGGGCCCTGCCGAGCCTCCGGGAAACACACTGATCTCAGTCATCTTACTTTATATTGGACCAGAACTTTGATTCTTACATAGCAAGCCCTTTCTCTTATGGAACTGAGATCTATTCATTTAAGTCCATGCACTGGACCTAATTTTCACATACAAAATAAATATATTTGGCAACTGATGTACTAACCAAAGTTCAAATTTTGTACTAGTTTGATGTACAATTGATGTACTAGTTTGTGAAAAGAAATCAGATAAACTTTGACAACGTACCTTTTATTTCAACTATGAACCTGAGTGATCAACCTCAGCGATCTGAGCTTAGTGAAACTGGCCTCTAAAGAAGGCTGACAGGACAGAAGCTTGGACATGCGTTAGCACACAGAAATGTCTATTTCTCTTCAAAACGTGAATGAAAACAGGTCCCTGTGGACATTCAGGTAAGGAATCTGCTCTGCCTTATGGGGATTAAGGATCATTTTCTCATCTATAATGATAAATGAATCTTAATAGGAGAAAGTTGGAAATTATATTAAAGGCAACATTTCAAATTTCATCTGTTAAAGACAAATGGAAACTGACAGCTATGAGTGGGTACATTTGGAGATGCCCCCTGGATTCCTGAGGCCACAGGCAAAATGAAACCCCATATACAGCACATCTCCCCACACACATACCTACAATAGAGGCACAGAAAGATGTTTAACAGAAATTAACAGTCAAACCGAATAATTATAATGCTGTATTATAATAAAGGCTGTATGAATATGGTATTTCTTTTCTTTCTGACTCTGTCTATACTTTCTCTCTCTCAATATCTTACTGTTTTACTTAATATTCTTCTGATGATGATCTGAGGTGATAGTTAAACATTTTGTGGCTTCTCTTTGGTAAATCTCCAGCATCTCTAGTGATTGGGAATTTTTATTCATTAAATAAGAGATCCCCGAAGGCAATTGCTGCCATGCCAGGAAGTTCATGTGAAAACCAAGCTAGTCACTAGATGATGAGGGGGCGGGGCAGGTCACTTAGCTGCCATGGACACACTGGGCGAAGACATGGTTCATATCACGGACTGGAAGGAACACAGTAACAGAATATTCACCCCAATACTCAGGACAGTGTACAATTTGAAACCTTTGAATTGGTTATTTCTGGAATTTTCTATTTAATACAGAATTGCAGTTGAAGGTGGGTAACTGGAACCTTGGGAAGTGAAACTGTGGATAACAGACAAACATGAAGCACGTCATACTGTGTATTTGAAGAGCGTCTATTGTATCGAACTGAAGTCAAAGTTATCTAAATGTTTATCTGGCAGAAAGCCACTGAGCCTCGGATCAGAAAAGCAGAATTTTTAAAATTAAAGGTGTGGAGACATCATTCGTACTGAACATGATTTGGGGAAAAAGTTTGTTCTAACTGCAACCAAACTCTGGCCCCACCAGAGCCAGAAGCAGAAGGAAGTGGGCACGGAGAAAGCTAGGAGGGGTGATTAGAGATGGTCCAGGAAGACCAGGCTGAGGCTCCTGACCAATCAGAACTATGGTGACGCTGGGCAGCAGGAGTGTCAGGAAGGAGGTCCCGGGCTCCAGCAGGGAGAGCTGCTGGCCGAGCAGCATTCAGATGACAGCACCTTGCCTTGTGTATATACATAGAAGTGTGCGTACAAAGTGCGTACAAGAGCTTACACAGCCGTACACACAAAGGGAAAGGAAGAAAGACGGAGTCATAATGCAATGTCACTAGTTAAGAAATTCAGGAGTGGTGGGAGGAAGCTTAATCTGGTAAGGTTCAGAATCTTCAAGTTTATATTTAATGCTAAAATGTTGAGTTGATTTTGTTAAAATATTAAATGTGGCAAAGATAATAATTTTCTAATGATGATTCAAATTTAAAACCCAGTTTGTCAAAAGGATGTTGAAGAGTCATGCTTGAGAAAAATGATGCTTATGTGACTAAAGATAGTAATTACTACCTGAGAAAAAAACATGTTCCACCTACCTATAAACTCCATCTCCACAGAAACTCATTTTATAGAACTGTTTGACTCCCTTAATCTCGTTTTTAATTGTATAGGGTAAACGTAGTCTTTCTTTAGTGAGATATTTGCTCAATAAACTGACATCTAGAAATATCAAAGGCATACCATAACAAAACACAGTCAAATTCAACTGAGCTGTTTTGTTTTTTCTTTTCTATTTTGTGGATTTAAGAAGTAAGCATGTCTGGATGTACAGATTCATAATGAAACATTTAGTACAGGTATATCCATAATTTCACAGTTACTTTGTTGTAAGGGGACATAAAATCTCTTCTTCCAGAACATTTCTAATATATACTATATTATGGCTAACTATATATACCAGTATATTTACTAATGACCCAAATCATCCTGGAAGCTCATTTTCTCCTCCCATAGTTTAGATCTCTGAGATTCCCTCCATGCTGTGCTAGACATTGCTGATACCTTTAGTATGTCCTTAACAGCTGAATTCCAATTGCCACTTGCTTGGACTGATCAGCAATGGGCCTTCAGAGATCCTGCCACCCTTGGTAAAAAGGTTCCATTGTATAACTATAACATCTGAGTGCTGTACAGGTTTAAAAAGGCATCAGGAAGATTGGCAACACACCTAAAGAATGAAGAGAAATCAGTCCACTCAAGACGCAATGGTCAGTTACCAGATCTCTGAAGTTCTTGAGAGTTTTATGGTTGGTGACACCCAACAAGGTTATGGGGAAAAAAAAAATCCCACAACAGTCTGTGCCTGTTATGTTTAAAAATATACTTAGAGAGTTTAAGTGGAGGCTGAGATATTGCTCAGTGGTTAAGAGCACTGGCTGTACTTGCAGAGGACCTGGGTTCAGTTCCCAGCAACCACCTGGTGGCTAACAACCATCCATAACTCTAGTTCCAGGGGATCCAGCACTCTCTTTTGACCTCTGTGGGCATGGCCCATGACATGGATGCACTTACTTGCATGCAGACAATATATTCATAAACATAAAATATTAATAGTAAATAAAATATATTTAAAGAGAGTTTAAGTGAATGTACCCTTTGTGGGTAGGAAAAGGCATTCCCAGATGCCATAAAAGTATTGAATGAAAATCCTGGCGCTGGGGATGTTCTGCCTCCAAATGAGCTGTTGATCAGGGAGCCCTCTGAGATCCATCTCCCACAGGCAATTGCCACTGCTGTTAGCTTCATGACAGAATTATGTGGTAAGACACTATTGTTGAAGTTACGTACATGCTATTGTGGCAGGACATGGAGAACTCGAGCTAAGACCGAGCTGGAAACTTCCTTCCTGTTGGTTGACTTTCTAGTACTCAGAAGGCACATGGGCTGCTGGGGGAGAATTACTACCAATAGTCCTACATGGTTATGGATCCTGTGTGCTATGCTGCCAGAATGCCAAACAAGATGGACCACTGGTGCGATAGGGGCTTGACTGTTATAGGTGAAACCAGGTTCATTCCAATTAGACTGTAAGGTCTGTTCTACAAGAGGGAACCCATGTTTCTAAGACAGACACTCATGGCTGGGGAATGATAGGCCCTAGTGGAGAAGTCACTGCTGTTGTCTTCTTAAATGGATGTGATGTGCCAATCAAATTGCCTCTAAGCATTTGTACTTAGGCCCATAGATCATTGCTGCTGTTCAATTTGGCCAGAGATGCTTTTTTCTTGCACTGGGTGATGGTTATTCTGGAAACTCATAACCAATCAAAATGATAAGGATAAGTGATTCACTTCATTTTTATAATCACTATTTTAACAGATGTAAGGTGATATTTCAATGTGGTTTTGATTGGCATTTCTCTGATAATTTGTGGTACTAAGAACCATTTCATAAACCCGGTGTCCATCTTAAAGTCTTCATTGGACAAATGTCTGTTCAAGTAAGTTGCCCTATATTTACACAGGTTAATCATTTCTTCCCATTGTGTTGTATGAATGTGTGGACGTGTTTGAAAGCCTTAGCAGACGTGGTTCAGGCTTATAACTTGCAAGCATTCTCCCTAGTCCACAGTCTACGCTTTCATTCTGTTTATCGTTGCCGTCTTTCGTTGGGCACAAGCTTCTTAGCGTGCTGCAGTCCCACTTGATTATTTCTGCTTTTGTTTCCTGTGTGGCTGTTTCTAAAATGGGATTCATCCTCTAAAATGGGATTCATCCACCTTAGAGGTTTCAGAGGGAACGTAACCACCCTCATAGGCAGAAAGGAAAGTTCTTGCTGCTTTATTTTAAAGGAACACTTCTTCATTTCAACCATATATATTGGAAAAAGTCTTGTGACTATTTTACTTTATGGCATGCACATACAGCAATTCCTTGGTTTCTTTGCAAATGTCACAGTTGAAGTTACAGACTGAGGAACATTTGATGTATCATACAAACTTCGACAAGAATTCCCCAAAGAAGTCTTCTGACTCCCACGTGCATTCACAGTCTATACTAGATTTGTGCTTACTCCCGTAGTCCAATTCCAAGGTTAGCTCAAAACTGGACACTAATCTGGTTGGAGCTGTCTTGGGTGGGGAGGGAGGGGGGAGAAGATCCACTCCTACTTCTCACGGGGAAGGATGGAGAGGAATAGAGAAGCGTGTAATGGGGGCATGTGTGAACAACGACCCACCCTACGATCAGAGCGGCCAGTCCTGTGTGGTGGGATACTGAGATCAGGCCCGAGGCCTTGGGGACTGGAGCTGCTGGGGAATGAAAGCAGGGAATGTGGTATGTGGCAGAGCCAGAGGGGTGAGTCTCCTAGGGAAGAGACAGGCAACAGGGGGGTTTGAGAACAAAGGGGGAAAGGTTAGGGTAAGCAGAAGTTACAGACAGAAAATGCTAGACTTCACAGGGCACGTTGACCACCCCTGCCACCCCTTTGGATTAGAAGATAGAAAAAAAAAAAAGGCATTCCTCATGTACAAGGGCAAAAGACAATAATAAAGTACATAGAAACAAGTGTTATAAGAAATGGGGGAGCTGGAGAGTGCCTCAGGGGGTAAGAGCACTGGCTGCTCTTGCAGAGGACCCAGTTTCAATTCCCAGCACCCACATGGCAGCTAACAACCATCTGTAACTCCAGATCCAGGGAACCTGATGCCCTCTTCCAACCTCCATGGATGTTGAATGGCTCGGGTGCACTTACATGCATGCAGGCAATATACTCATACACATAAAATAAAAATAATAAAAATATTTTTAAAAAGAAATGGGCAGCCAGGTGTCGTGGTGCATGCCTTTAATCCCAGCACTTGGGAGGCAGAGGCAGGCAGATTTCTGCGAGTTCAAGGCCAGCCTGGTCTACATAGTGAGTTCCAGGACAGCTGGGGCTACAGGGAGACCCTGTCTCAAAAAAGAAAAGGGCAAATAATGAATGAAGATTTTTACACTGCTGCTGGTTAATGGGCTTGAACAATTTAAGGCAAATGTTCTTGGTTCTTGCACAGAAAACCTCAACACTATATAAACCTGTCAATTTTCCGTAAATTCATTCATTTCACTCCAAACACACAAATTTCATTTGATTTTAACACTTGGACGCAACAAAAATACTAACAAGGACTTTTTGTTTGCGTTTGTACTAGAGTGTTGTTTCTAAAATTCATATGAACTATTACTGAGAAGATTCTGAAAAGGGAGCTAATGGGGGCTTCCTAGGTGTTAAATATTCTGTGAAGTTTCTGCAGCTAAGGTCTGGAAACAGGTCCATCGATGGACCAACACACAATACAGGATAGAAAGCAGGTCTGCGTCTAAAGAAACTTTGGAATAGACCCCTGTAGACTGTGTGTTCATTATTCTACAGAAACTTCCATCTGGGAGGTGATGAGCTTCGGGGAATTGTAAGGGAGATCATGAACTTTCCTTAGTCATAGGGGAAATCATGTACTTTCTTGTGAATGACCTTAGAACAACTAGGTTCATTAGCATGAGGATAAAATTGAATCTATATTTCACATTATTCATAAGCAGAAATCCGGAGAAAGCTGATCTATAAATGCAAAGCTGAAACCTGGTAAGTACTTAAATAGAATGTGACCTTCAAAAGGAGGAACAAAACTAAATCCAGAGACAACAAATAAAGGTTTGATAAAGTAAGTTCTAGGCATGTGTTTTAATTTAGCAAGCAGAACAGAAACAGTAATCTAACATAAAAGACCACGTTTTAGAGATCCCAACTTAGATCTAACCTTGACAAATCTGTAAATCTCAAGACAAATGCCCCCTCCCCAAGGATTAGGGCACAAAAGTGAATTTACTTACAATTTAAGAAAAATGAACCTCATCTCAGACTTTTCCATAGTAACTCATTTCACATATAAACAAAAGTAGCATTTGCAGAGATTTCAGAAGGAGAGGTTTTTAACCTAGGGATCTAAACTAAATAAATTCTAACTAATTTAAAAATGTAAAAGTAAATACTTAAGACTTTAGGAAGTAGTCAATTTCCATGCTGTTACAGAAAAAAAAAACTTGAATTTGTATTGTATTAAAGCAAAGCCAGAAAATTGAGAACTTGGAAATTGTGGAAGATTAGAAAAACTATTTAGACACATTTTTAATATTTTATTTATTATTTTTATGTGTGTATGAGTGTATTGCCTGCATCTGTGTTATGCAATGCCACAGAAATCAGAAGAGGGCATTGGATCCCCTGGAACTGGAGTTACAGACAGTTGTTAGCTGCCATGCGGGTG
>NW_008331810.1:141609-161938 GCF_000622305.1 Nannospalax galili
GCTGCCATGCGGGTGATGGAAATTGAACCCAGGTCCTCTGCAAGAGCAATCCATGCTTTTAAGCACTGAGCCATCTCTCCACCCCCTAGGCACATTTTAAAACACTAATAATAGTTATTGACAGCACTGTTGAAACCACAGGGTATCATATTTTAAGTGCTTCCGAAAATGAAAATAGTCTTGTCTCTCTCTCTCTGTGTCTATCCCTTGTCTCCTCATAAACATACTCACACTCTTACACACATTCAAAATCCAGACTATTGCAGCCAAAGTTAAAAGTCAGATGGACGGGCTGGAGAGATGGCTCAGCATTTAAGAGCACTTGCTGTTCTTGCAGAGGACCCAGGTTTGGTTCCCAGCACCAACATGGTGGCTAAGAACGATCCATAACTGTAATTGCAGGGGATCTGACGCCGTCTTCTGACCTCCGTGGGCACTGCACAACACAAGATATGCTCACATACATGCAGGTAAAACACTGATACACATAAAATAAAAATTAAAAAGTCAGATATAGAAGGAAGACAAGGAAACGCCCAGGTAGCCAGTTTTCTAATTTTATGTAAAGCACTGTCAGTAGAAATGAAATATTTTGACAATAATAACTATATAAATATTGAGTGAAAGGTATGTTTAAAGATTTAAAGAAAATTATCAGACAATCGAAAAGTAAAATGTGCTCTTTTTAGACGTAAAAAGAGAATAAAAAGTGAGTTCACAAAAATGAGAAAACGGGAAAGAAAAAAGCAGGAAAATCAAATCCCGAATGTCAACCCTGTGAGGTCAAGTCCATAAGATGTGAGTGATAAAATCTACACTAATTTTAAGGGTTAATTACTAAGGATTAAGAATCTAGGAGTAACTATATCACAAAGCTTAAATAATATTTGTCATTATTAATTACAGTAAAGTACATTACATGTCAGTTATAGAAGTAAATTTAATTGAGATGCAAATAAATTTCACCTTTATTATTAAAAGTAAAAATGTAAAAGTAATTAAAATAGTCAAGATCATTGAAAATAAAAGCACTTAAATAGAAACAGCAAAAAAAACTCAAACCAAAAGAAAGAATTATACCACAATATAGAATTCTAAACAACCCAAAACATTGTATATGTTAAAGATGTTCATTCTAAAGATTTTACTGTAAATTGTGTGTGTGTGTGTGTGTGTGTGTGTGTGTGTGCATGCACGTGTGAGTGCAGGTACCTGCAGAGGCCCAAAAGGCCTGAAGCTAGAGTGACAGGGGGTTGTGAGCTGCCCAGTGTGGGTGCTGGAAAATGAACTGGGTCCTCTGAAAGACCAGTACAGACCCTTAACTATTGAGCTAAAGACAGCCTTTATATAGAAATGACAGATGGTCATTTCTATATATTTTTCCATCATGGTCTGACATTCTACTTTATTAAATGCTTGAACCTTTTTTCCCCTCAACATTTTTATTCATTCTTTGAGAATTCGATACAGTATATTTTGATCATATTCATTCTGCCCTCCCCCCAACTCCTCCCAGGTCTACTCTCCACTTTCCTACCCTGTCAACATGGTAGCCTCAATTTTATTAGCCTATCGAGTCCAATTTGTGATACTCATATACTGTTGGGTGTATGGCCGTCCACTGGAGCATGGTCAACCTATCAGAGCATACACAAAGAAAACTGACTCCCTCTCCCAGCATCTACCATTTTCCAGGAGCTCCTCAACTGGGGCTGGGACATCACGCCCACCTTCCCTCTCCATGCTGGGATCTCATTGGGCTTGCACTTGCACAAGTTTTGTGCATGCTGTCACAACTCCTGTGAGTTTGTATGTGCACCTACTGTTGTGACTTAAACACTGTTTCCCTTTGCCAACCACAAACTCTGGCTCTCTCAATCTCTCCACTCCCTCTTCCACATTGACTTCTGAGCCTTGGGAGGAGAAGGCGTGATACAGACGTGCCATTTAAGGCAGAGAATTCTGCAGTCTCTTATTTTCTGCATGTTGACCCATTGTGGATCTCTGTGCTAATCACTATATTCACTATCTACTACCAGAAGAAGCTTCTCTGATGAGAGTCAAGAGATGCACTGACTTATGGACATAAGGATAAGTCATTAGGAGTCAATCTAATATTATGTTCATTTGACCAGATAATAGTACTGGATTCTCCACTAGGGCCTACAATCTACCTAGGGACAGATTCTTGGTACCAAGAATAGTGCCAGTATGGATTCCATCTTGTGGAGAAGGCCTTACTTCCAGTCTGAAAGTGATCAGTCACTCCTATGGCCCTCACGCCGCTGTTGCAGCAGTGGACATGTCTTGCCAGGCAGGTCGCTATTGTAGCTCACAGGGTTCACAGCTGGGTAAGACTGGTGATTCCATTTTTCCTCTGGTGCTGTGCATAACACCTTCCAGCACTGTGAAAACTAGCCAATGGGGAGAAAGCTTCCAGATCCAGGACCAGTCTTATTTCTCCATGACTCAAGTGTGTGATGTCTTCAGCAACAGGTCTTACCAGCAAGTTCTGGAAGTCAGCCAAGAGCAATGGCAATGGTCAGTATTTTTGGAGGGTCTATGGGACTCCTCTGGTCAACAACTCCAAGAGAGGTAACTCATTCCTGGCACTGGGCTTTTTATGTGCTAGCCTGTGGTGTTTGGTAGGGGCATTGCCACTCTGTTATAGGGTAACTCCGTTTAAACTCTTTTCATGTGCATGTATGTATATTTTAGATTGTTTCTACAGTATTAGGTTTCCATATCACTTAGCATAATATGTAATAGGTTTGTAGTAAATTCATGTAAAATATCAAAAAAATGAGTGTCTGGAAATTTCTAGCACAGCTGCTCAGAATATACAGGATGCAGTCACATGGGACGATCTCTGGAATTTCGGCAGTCAGTAAGTGGAGGAAGAACAGGAAATGGACCAGGCCATGAAACCTCAAGGCCCGCCCCACAGAGCTTCCTTAATGAGACTCTGACTTCCACAACCTTCTCAGACAGTGCAACCAGCTAGAGACCAAGTGTTCAAACATATGAGCTTACAGGGAGTATTTCACATTCAAACCCTAAAAACAATTTTTAAAAGACTACCAAACTACTGACATACAGTATGACTGAAGAATCTTAAAAACACTTCCAGGGGGAAAGGGCTCAGTAACCAAAGGTTCCATACTGTGATTCTGTTTATATGAAACCCTAAAGGGAAATTTAAAGAAAACCAAAGCAGATAAATTGTTGACAGTTGCAGGAGTTGGAGCAATTGAGGATTATGGCTAAAGTGTGGGGGGTGCCTTTGTGGTGCGCTGAAATGTCTGGGAGGTTTTCTGTGAGGTTTCTACAGTTAGCAGTGATCCAAAGGCCCTGAAATCTCACCTTATAAATGGTCAATTAGACAAGAAACAGTGCTAGACAGAAGAAACCTCCCTTGGAGTTGTTGGCGAGGATAATCCAAGAGACTCCCAAGATTACACAGGCTATTGCCACAGGCCTTAACTGCCTCCCAGTACTTGAAGGCAAGACCCTATTACTGAAGACAGCACATACCTCAGACACAGGACTTGGAGCAATGGAGCTGGAGCTGACCTGGAAGCCTTCTCCCTGAATACTGGCACTCACAGTTTTGGAGAACACTATGTGAGCTGCTGTGGGAGAACATCAATCAATGGTCCAATCCCATATTTAAGGCCCAATAACCTCAACAATGACTGGTGCTTTTATCTTGGGGGCAATCAACAGCTACCTAATTGGACTTAAAGCCCATTCAGTGGGAGGAAACTCATATGTGGTACTGTAAGGATAGCCAAATACACATGACTGGAGAGGTCACAGATCTTAGAGAAAACCCTAAGGTTGTCACATCCCTAGACAAACATAACTTCTTACTATGGCCTAAATATGGATCCTTATACTTACAGACAAGTATGCCAGTCACCACTCATCATAGAAGATTCTTTTGCAACAGATAGAAACTATTACAGAGTTCCATAGCTGGTCACATACAGAGAATAAGCGTCTGCGAGATGCCCAGCCCTAAGTGACACATCTACAGTGGAACCTCTACACCTAAGGCTCACAGAACATAGTGAGCAAGGGGTAGAGAGAATGCTAATGCATCTCTCAACTATCATCAACAAAGCTATCTCATGCAGCAGAGGGCCATGAACACAAAGGACTACAAATGGCCAAAGTGCAGAGAATAAGAGACTGCAGACCGTGGGACCTTGGACAGAACTCCCAATATTAAACTTCACCCACCAAGGGCTCAGGGGCTATTGTGGAAGAGGGGGTAGAAAGACTGAAAGAGCCAGGGAGGAGGTGTATGACCATATGGAAATAAAGTTTTACAGATTCCTGGGACCTTGCTCACATGAACTTACAGCAATGGTGTCAGCATGCACAAGACCCATGCAAATTTAAGCAGACAAAAACCCAGCACAGAACTGTGGAAATGGGCAGCAGGCCCTAATCTTAGCTGAAGAACTATTGGACAGTTGATTACTGCTGGGTGAGGAAGAGCTGATCTTTAAGGGAGGGACTCTAGATAGGCTGACTAGACCCCAGTAAATGAACTTGCACTGAGGGACTTCTGGGGACACTGACTTGAATCAATAGGCTGTAACATAAATGACAGAATGCAGGCTATCCAGTGGGGTACTCTAGGAGGGTGCTTTTGGGGAATGGGGTATAAAGATAATTAAGATGTTGTATATAAAGTACATAAAAATTCAATAAAAATATTTAAAAATAAATGGTCAATTAGAAGGCCTACAATTCCGTCTCAACAAAGTTCCTAAAATCTTGTGCTGTGTCCTTCCAGGATTAACAGACTGTTGTAATAGCCCAGCAGTTCCTGTACAATGGCTGGAAAACTATCAGTAAATTACAGAAAACAAACAAACAAAAGACCCATCAAGTTTTAAAGTCACTGTAGGGTTTTGGAATCAATAATTAGATGGGCTGGAATTTCATCAGGGAGATGTGTAGGGTAGAGTGTTTTGTTCTTTCTTGGTGAGGCTTTTCCCTACATGGAGACAGAAAGGCCCAAGAAGCTGCTGGTCACTCCAGCTGAGGCTGTCATGAGCTATTACACAACTTGGAAAGGAGTTTCTGTTTCCTACCTGAGCCCCTCAGAGGATGGGCGAGCTGACAGATGGTCCCCAGATGGCCTTCCTCTCAAAATGTTTGACAGATTATGATTCTCCAGAGGGACACAGCCTGCCTGTGGGTCCTCTAAGGTTTGAGTCTCGTTTTAAAGTTAAAGAACCAAGCTCAGCACTCCAGAGGTAGAAGAGAATGTGTCACAATCTACTGTGATTCAGGCGTCTGTGACATGGCAGTCTCTAAAACCAAGTTCTGACGTGGCTTTGCCTGAGAAGGGGACAAGGCTGAGAAGTGGGGTCTAGCCTGAGATGAAGCATCTTATAAGAACACAGATGTGGAGCTGGAGCAGAGGGAGAGGGAGAGAGAGCAGGGCCAAAGTAAAACTGGACTGACATAACGACAAGGATTCCAAATACTGACGGTCCAAAATGGATACAGGAAATGCCAAGATGCTCAGCAAAGTCCAAGTCAGATTATGCAAGAGAGGAAAAAGAAAAACAAAGAACAGAGAAGACAGAGAAAGGAGCAAAGAGCGGAGGGAGGAAGCGAGAACGCGCGCTACGGTTAAACCGCTGAAACTTAGACAGGGTCTTCTAAGCAGGTTCATATTCCTAGATGTCATTATGAAACAATACAAATTTAGCTACGAATAAGTATCTGAAAACCACTATTCATCATAAGAAATCAAGACTCCAACACCCAAACCAGTGAGTCATAAGAGTGAATGTACTTAACACATCAGCAGAAGAGAGGAGAGAAGCAGCATTAAGATTACCAAGTCTTAGAGTTGGTAACTTGAATAATAAAACTCAACAAATTTCTGGGCTGCAGAGATGGCTCAGTGTTTTAGAGCACTGGCTGCTCTTGCAGAGGTCTAAGTTTCAGTTCCCAGCACCCATGCGGTCGCTCACATACATCTATAGGTCCAACTCCAGGGGATCTGACATCCTCTTCTGGCCTCTGTAGCCACCAGGTACCCAGGTGGTACACTCTTATACATACACCTAAAATAAAAATAATATTTAAAAACTTCAATCAAAGACATGGATTTACTGTTTCAATTAAATTTTATTCAAATAAAAATACATAAATATGGGACTGATAAAATTATTTAGAGGAAACTACAAAAATAAAGTTAACTATAATAGCATTCATTATTTAGATAAATTTGTTATAATTAAGAAAATTGCAATTTCCTAGACAAAGAAATAGGAAAATTCTGTTTAAGAAGAAGTAGATAAGGTAGGTAAGGAGAGGTAAAGGGAAATAACCATGCACATTACAGAAAAGGTCATTCCGAAAATTTAAAATGGTCTCCAAAAGCTTTCAAGTTTTGGTGGTTTAATATAAAACAGCATTACGACTTCTATACTATGGCACATATGCATGATTGAGTTCTCTTTTAAATCTAAACTTGTTATTTGTAAAGTTATATTAACTTGATACCCATCTTTGAAAAAGCACCTCAAACTGCACAACAAAAATAGCACACGAGACACTCTCACCATGAAGATAGGTGCAAAATTTTTAAATGAAATTCTAACAAGTCAATTCTGGTTCTAAATAAAAATTATAACAGACTGTGTTCAAGTAGTTATCCCAGAAATAAAAGATACTCTGAACTAAGAAATATGTCAATTTAATAGCTATGTCTACCATTCAGAAAAACTGCACAATTGTCTTTACACATACTAAAAAAATCATTAAAAATAAGCTGTATTTAAAAATAATAGATGTTAATTTTTAAAACAGTTTAGCTTTACAGAAAAACTGAGGGGAAACTAGAGTCCCTATAAACTACCTCCTGTCCCCAGTAAATAATATCTTGCACAGGTGTGATATATTTATTATAATTGTTCCGTCAATATTGATGGATTCTTGTTAGCTAAAGTTAATGAGTCACATTAAAATTGCTAACTTTCATCATTGCTAAGCTCTTAAGAATGACGCCATCACTGCCTTCCACCCAGAATTTAAAAATGGAAGTTTTTCTACAGAAGAATCGAAGCTGAGTTCAGTTCCTAGCACCCACGTTGGGAACCTCAAAGCCTCCTGTAACTCCAGATCAAAGGGATACAATACCATCTTCTGGCCTCCATAGGCACTGTATTCATGTGCATACATTCACATAAACACACACACACACACACACACACACACACACCTAGAAAATAATTTAAATGCAGGCAGGTGATAGATTTGGAAAACTACCATTTTGCAAACCCAAAGCTAACAATGTATTTAGGTAAAGATCATCCATAGATACCAAATTATTTGATCAAAAATTGTTAGTTAAAAATTATAAAGTCTCAGGGCTGGAGAGATGGCCCAGCAGTTAAGAGCACTGACAACGCTTGCAGAGGAACTCGGTTTAATTCCCAGTGCTCACATGGTGGGTAAACAACCATCCATAACTACAGTTCCAGGGGATTCAATGCCTTTTTCTGACCTCCGTGGCAGTGCACAACACGGCTGCACTTACATACATGCAGGCAATGCACTCATACACATAAAATAAAAAATTTTAAAGTATAAAGTCTCAAAACATCCCATAGGCAATTCAATGATTATAAAAGGAAAAATGTTTTCTGGTGGAGAAATCTTAACCAAGCGATAAAGCTATTACCACATCCATTAGAAAAGGCTGATGGGATCTCGAAACTCCTGACTTGATACAGAGTATATACATTCCTTGCTGCTGTGGCAAGATACCTGACAAAAAGCAGCAAAGGAAAGGCGTACGTGGCTTATAGTTCGAGGGGACACAACCTATAGTGGTGGGGGAGGCACAGCAGCAGGAGTGTGAGGTGGCTGGTCACTCTCCATCTACAGCCAGGAAGCCAAGAGAGATGAACGCTGGTGCTAAGCTCACATTCCTCTTTTTATCCAGTCCACCCACTTCATAGAATGGTGCTGCCCATAATTAGGGTGTATCTTTCTTACCTCAATTATCCTAAACTAGAAATTCCCTCTCAGAAATGCCCAGAGGTTTGTCTCCTAGGTGATTCTAGATCCTGTCCAATATTAATCATCGCAGTTCACAAGACCATCCATGAACTATTCTTGCCAAAAAACATTTAGCCTATTTCTTTCTGCTGGTGGTGTTTCTTGGTGTTAAACGCACTGTTGGTCTTAACAAATATATAATGATACGCAGCTGTTAATTATTGTCCTAAACTTCCCTCTATATGCCTTTTCATCCGCACATCCCTCTCTTTCCTCCCTCCCTTACTCCTGCCACACTTAGACCTTTCACAGAATGCCATATAGTAGGAGTCATTAAGTCAATGTAATCTTTTAAATATCAGAGTTTCTTCTTTCACTTAGTGAATGTGTTTGTTTCCTTGCCTTTTTGTGACTTCATAGCACATGAATTTTATTAATGATTAGTGTTATTCCACTGTTCACTATACCTCAGTTTATCTGTAGACCCACTGAAAGACATCTGAGTTGCTCCCATCTTTTGACGATCCAAGCTGCTGTGATTGCTTCTGTGCTGACATTTTTCTGGATGTAAGTTATCAGCTGGTTCATTTGGGCAAACTCCCAAGAGTGTGGCTACTGCCGAGGAGTTTGGTTGGTTTTTAGGGAACTTTAAATCAGTCAGCTTTTCATTACTTTGACAAAAACCTAAAATTTGTATTTTAAAGGAGGAAAGGCTTATTTGGGCCCACAATTTCAGATGTTTCAGTCTACTGGATACATTGTTTCTGGGTTCAGGGTGAGATAGAACGCCTTGGCAGGAACATGCACCTGGGCAAGAGGCACTCACCTCATGAAAGATGGGGCTGTGGGGAGAAAAGGGAGGTGAAGAACAGAAAGAAAATGTCCCCTAGGAGGGGCCTCCAGCGATCTGCTTCCCCTAGCAAGGCCCCACCTCCTAGTCTCCACCTCCTCCCAATGTGCATTCCTTTATGGATCCATTTTAGGGTTCATCCTTGGATGATGTCAGAGCCCTCATGGTCCAGTCAGCTCTCAAAAGCCTAACCTCTGAACAGTGCTGCATTTGAAGACAACTCTTTGGCTGTGGCTTTTTGTGGCTTTTTTATGGCATTTCAGATCCAACTATAACACTGCCCAGCTGACTGTCAAAGCGGCAGTCTCATTCCACATTACCACCAGCCAGGAGTTCCTGTGGCTCCACAGCCTTGTCAGCATTTGCTGTTGTTTTGGGTTTTGCTTGTTTTAACTGGTAGGCAGTGGCATCTTGTTGCTGTAGTTTTCTGTTCCTTAAGGACACAGTGCTGAACATCTTTCACATAGCATAGCTGCACAGGAATCTGTTCACACGTTTTGCCTGTTTTCAACTGGGTTGTTGGTTGTGTTGTTGAATTTTAAGAACTTGTTATACTTTGAATACCAGTTCATTATCTGATATTTATTCTTTAGAACCTTTATCCTATTCTAGGTTATTTTTTAAATTCTCTTTACATAGTCATTTGAAAAAGTCTGTGATTTCACCAAAATCCAGCTTATCAATTTATTTTTCCTTTATAGATCTAAGAAGCTATCACCAGTTCCAAGATCAGCTAGTTTGTTTTCCTATGCTGTCTTCTCTGAGATTTACTAAAAGCAGATCTGGGGGTGAGGGGCTGGTGAGCTGGCTCAGCAGTGGAGAGCACTGACTTGCTCTTGCAGATGACCCACATTTGGTTCCCAGCATCCGCGTGAAGATTAACAACCATCTGTAGCTACAGTTTCAGGAGACCTGACATCCTCTTCTGGTCTCCATAGCCGTTGCACACATGTGGTGCACTTACATATATACAGGCAAAACACATAAAATAAAAAGAAAGAAAGAAAAGTTTTAAAAGTTGATCTGCATGAGTGTAGGTAGGAGTTTAGGTCACACACACAAGAGAGGCATAAAAGCAAGAGGGAAATTTGCTGGGTAAAGGAAAGAACTCAGTGGGAAAAGAGGAGATTCCGGGTCATAGGGGTGAAAAGGACTAAATTCATTATATGCATACATGAAACTGCCAAAGAATTAAAAAACAAAACAAAACAAGAATCTTTAAAAACTAAAAAGTAGGCCTGGAGACAGCGCAGCTGTTGAGGGCTACATACTGTTGTTCCAAGAGGGACCAAAGCTCAATTCCCAACAACCATGTCAGGAAGCTCACAACTGCCTATAACTGGGGCTTCTATAGACACCTGACCTCAGATGCACAACTCCTTCCCCCCGCCACCAAACACTTATATACACTTAATTAAAAATAAAAATTTGAAAAAAATAAAAACTAAAAAAAACATGAGAACGTATATCTGAATGGTTCATGTTACCCATCAGATTTTTCAAATAGAGACTTTAATGAGAGAATCGTTCCTAATAGGCTTGGAAGGATTAAATGCGTATATGAGGAAAGACCAGATGGCTGCAGTGCAGCAGCTGTGGTAACTGCCACCCCTTGAGGGCTGATGGAAGGGGAGGAGTCGGGGTGGAACGTCACACTGAGCTGTGGTAAAGGAAGGATTGTGAACTCAACTTCTACTACAGGTTTCAGGCCACACCAAAGAGAGTCAGAGGAGGAAACACACCTGCTACTCTTTCTCCATTTTCCAAGATTACCCCAGTGACTCAGTTCATCAAACCCAAACAGAATCAGATGGAAAGAGAGCCTGTGACCACAGCCTCAAGAGAGTATCCTCCTGGGGCACAGAGTAGGCTGAGATGGAAGGAAGCCATGTGCGAGGGGCTCGTAAAGACTGACCGTGGCTCCTGTGTAACAGCAAGCTAGTCTACTATATTGTGGAATATCATAGGCCATGGTTCAAAGCTGAACCCCAGCACTTGGAGCTGTGTGAGCAAGGATGAGTTAGCTAACATCCTCCAGACTCTGTTTCTTTGAGCTTACTTGGAGTAATAACAGTCCTGCATCACAGACATGAAGATGCCTATACTCCCTTGGTAAAGTCTTGATGGTACTCTGTCAACATCAGCTGTTATCATCACTATAGATTTAGTGATTATTATTAAAGGGAGAGGAGAACCAGGCACCATAAACAGGACTGTAAGCCTTGTTGCTCAACAGGAAGCAGGGATTGCATGTCAAATGAACAGTTAAAGCCATATGTGTCATGATGTGTTTCCATTGCAACCAAGAATCAAAGAACAGGAGGGGGGTGTCTCCTGCCTCCACTGTTATCTTGTGCTCCATAATATTCAGGTATTATGTTAAGATAGGTAACATTGGGGCTGGAGAGATGGCTCAGTGGTTAAGATCAACAGCTGCTCTTGCAGGGGGCCTGGGTTCAATTCCTAGCATCTACATGGCAGCTAACAACCATCTGTAACTCCAGGTCCAGGGGATCCAATCCCCTCTTCTGACCTCCACAGGCACTTCACAACACAGGTACACCTATCTGCATGCAGGCAATACACTTATAAACGTCAAATGAAAACAAATAAATAATAAATTTAAAGATAGATAACATTTAGAGAGAGAAAATAAATTTACATTTTATAACTTTGAGGTTACATAAAAGTTTCACTGTTTAGAAAACCAGTTCCCCCATTTAAAAATCAAGTACCTAGATAGGAAAGGAATTGTTAAAAATCACCTTTCTAGGGGCTGGAGAGATGGCTCAGCGGTTAAGAGCCCTGACTACTTTTGCAGAGGACCCGGGTTTGATTCCCAGCACCTGTATGGCAGTTACGAACCGTCCTTAACTCCAGTTCCAGGGGAATCCGAAGCCCTCTTCTGACCTCTGTGGCATTGCATGTCATGGGTTCACTCAGATGTAGGCAATACACTCATACACATAAAATAAAAATAAAAATAAATAAAAAATAAAAGAAAAAAATTTTAAAAAATCATTCTTCTAAAACCCAGAATAAAACTAATAATATTTGATGTAAACAACTCCCTATTATCAAGGTATTATAAGGTATTAACTGCTTCATATAGAATTTTTCAAATAGCATATAGAAAGCCAAAAACTCTGAAACCAAAGCTTGACAGTTGCACAAAAGGGAACACATTCAATAAAATTACCCTGTCAAATCTTTCTGAATTTACTTGTCGGGTTAACACAGTTGCACAGACGTCCTTGGTGGATTTGTACTGAAGTGCCCTCAAGTAAAAGTAAACCTCATGGAGAAGGACAAAGTCAGATGCAAAGCAGAGGAAAGTTCAAACAATGAAGAAGAAAAAGCATGGCTCGTTCTCTAGTAGCTCTGAAAGCACAGTTTAATATTAACAAAATCAAACAGGTGCTTCTGATAAAGAACAGATCATTAAAACAGTGGGATGAAATGGGCCTTCTGGCAGGAAGACTACATTAATAAAATATAATACATGGAGATGTGTATTTTGATGCATTGCCTCCAAGTAAATACCAGGAGGGTTAAAGTCTAAATGTTAAAAATCACCTGCCATGGAAAGTCTGGAGGAATACACGGAGGGTATTTGCATATCAGAATGGAAAGAGGCTTTGTAAAGGACAAAAGGAACGAAATGAAACCTTTGCAGTTTGTGCATCAGCCCCCTTTCTGGTGTTTCTTAACAGTGCCCCTGCTATTAACTGCAGCATCCACATCTCCAGGTTGAATTGGGACAAGGAAGAAAACCTGTATCATACCCCATATTGAATCAGTGCCTCTAGGATGATTTATTCTAGGAAGGTGTCTTAGAAAATGTCAGCTCCCCTTCATGGTTTCTTTGATGTCCAGCATCTCTCAGGACTCACATCCAGACAGGCCTCTGTGCTGTCAGATTTCAGGAAGACCTGAGTTCCAGAGAGGATGGGAAAAAAATGGTCCAGTATCTGGTGGCAGCCACTCTTACTGGCTCCCCATTTATAGAGAAAGAATATTGTGTTTCTGTCTGAACCAACATTTATTTTCTCTGGGTGAGATTTGTTTCTTATTCATAGTAATAACTAATATATATAAAACAGTTAAATTACATTTAATCCAAATTAATCCATATTTTAATAAGGATGCTGGTGATTAATGTTTATAAGTTAAAATTAAAGGCAGTGGATCATTGTCATAAGGAGCTTCCTGTTGTCAACTTAACACACTTGGAAGATGGAACCTCACTTGAAGAATTTCCTCTATCAGACTGGCCTATGGGCATGTCTGTGAGGCATTTTCTTGGTTGCTGAGTGATGTGGGAGGGCCCAGTCCACTGTGTGCAGTGCCACCCTTGGGAAGATAATCCTAGGTTGTACAAGAAAGCAGGCTGAGCAGAGGCCAGGGAAGCAAGCCGGTAAGCGCGTTCCTCCGTGGTCTCTGCTTCAGTTCCTGCCTCCAGGTTCCTGCCCTGCTTTCTCTTGACGATGAACTATAACCTGTAAGGCAAATAAACCCTCTCCTCCTCAAGTTGTTTGGGGTGATGGTGTTCATCGTACAAATAGAAAACTGTGATGGATAGCTTCATTTCTTAATTTGATACACCTGGGACAGGGACCCTCACTTGAAGAATTTCCTGTATCAAACTGGCCTGGCAACGTGTCTGTGAGTCTCTTTCTTTCTTCTCTTTTTTTTCTTTTTTAAGTTCAAAAGTTTTGAACTTTAAAAGTTCTATTTTTATTGTTGTCTAATCACTTTTGAATAAAATAAATGTATTCCAAAAAAGAAATAAAGACTAAACTTTTTAAAGAAATAATGCAGTGATGTGTTTTCTTAAATGATGTTACTATGGGGCTGGCAAAATTGATGGCCTGAATCCATCCTGGGTAACCCACATAGTGGAAGGAGAGAAACAACTCCCACAGGCCGTCCTCTGATCTCTGTGTGGTATGTCAGCATGGCATGCGTGCACACGTGCACACACAGAGAAATTAAGTGTCATAAAAATAAAATAAAAAGATGTGATGCAGTTTTTTGATTGTGGAGTGATGTGGGAGCACCCGGTCGGTGGTGACACACCTGGGTAGGTTGTCCTGTGTTGTGTAAGAAAGAAGGCTGTGCGACAGGGAAGTATAAGCCAAACAAACCCTTTTCTACCCAAGTTGGTTTTGGTTTGAGTGTTTTATCACAACAATATAGAAACAAACTAGGACAAAAAGTAACAGGAACAATCGTGATATGGTCTAGCTGCTTATAACCTGATCCCTACCTGGTCCGTTTGCAAAGTTCATGCAACCCAGACTCACACTATACAGATCTGAGTCCCACAGCAACAGGGATAATTATGGAACAGCCAAATGCCCAAACAGGAAAGCCATATCTTTGTTGTTTGACCATTAGGGATCAAATGTCATCCCAACCACTTCACACCTGTGTGATCTTAGGCACCCAGGAAGGGCAAGGCCTTTTGGGTTTACATTCTGACCCTTCGTAAGAAAAAGTCAGCTGTGCTTAAAGCTTGATGCTTCAAATCCCCTTGTCTCCTTTCAGGGCTTCAGAACTCTAAGGCTCAGGGAACATTGCAGAGGGGCGCGCGTTGCAGAAGAAGGGGCAGACAGAATGTAGGAGCCCAGAGACTGAGCAGGGCTGCAGCATGCCAGCTTCAGGACCTGACATAAGCATTGTAATCATGTACTCACAGCGCTGGGGTTGCCCTCACTGGTTTTCCACGAGACTGGACCTGAACAGTCAGGCATGACTTGGGGGAGGGGCTCGTGGGGTCCTATCTCTTTCTGGAGAACTATTGGCTACTGATGGATGCTGGGGGAGGATGAATCATTGTTTTCAGTTGTATACGCACTGGGGAGCCTATCATGTTCCAGTGGATGGTTCAACACCTACTGTAATGCAAATAGCCATGTTTAAATTCTGTGGGTCACAAAAAGACATGGAGTATGGGGAGGGGCTTGTGAGGAGGAGAGAGCATTGGCAGGAGTGAGGAGCGGAATCAGAATGTGTTCTATACATGCATGAAAATTTCAAGGAACAAGTTTAATTACCCTCCCCCAATCAAAAGAGAATAACTTCCTTTCTTTAAAGCTACCCAACTGTAGACATTAACCATGCCTTCGAGATAGATAGCTTGACTGTTACTCTAATTTAGTATTTGATTACGTATATGGGTTGTAAAACCTGGCCCTGTTGATAGAAAACTAGCCATCATGGACTTTTAGATACATGTTACACTTCAATTAAAAAAGAAAAAAAAAACCAAAACAGAAAAACAGTTAACAAAATTAAGCCCATGGCTTTATGATTGTTGCAGTGATGTTCTTAGAAGTCAACTCTGAGTGGCAATTAGCACACAGGATTTCTGTTAGGGGCTGTGGTTACCCCTGGGATCAGCATCTGTGGACAGTGGAAGTCAAGTATGTGTCAGCGCAAGGGAAAGTAGAGCTAGGGTACATGGACAACTGTAACCTCACCCAGCCTTTGAGGAGACAGAAAGATGGCGTGCTCTTCCAGAGCGGTGCTGAGGTGGGGTAAAAAGTGACCTTTATGTGCCCCAGATCAGTGGTCAGTTGAAGACATGACTGTGGCCCATGGGAGGCATTCCTCAGGATGAGGTAACCAGGAGAGGGGACTGCTTAAAGCTCCTTATATCTGAAGGATCAATGAGAGAACAGAATAGCTGTGGCTGTGGAGATGGTAAAAGCACTTGGTGTGCAAGCATGAAGACCTGAGTTCAAACCCCAGCACCCACATGAAAGGTTGCGTGTAGCTGCCTGAGTCTGTATTAGTGCTTCGAGGGGTGGAGACAGGAGGCTGGCCGGGCCCTGATGGCCAGCAGCTTAGCTCAAGGAATAAGATGTGCAATGACAGAACAAAATATCTGACATCTTTCTCTGACCTGTGTGTGTGTGTGCACAGCACACACACACATACATAATGCACGTACACCATACACACATATACCACACTTCACACACATACACACACACACACACACAATTTTAAAATATTATAAATGGAAATGGAACCATGGGTGAGTGGTTTCTTCTTGTGTTTCCCTCCTGAGCAACCATAAAGGAATCAGACCCATGTGTTTACTTATCATGAAAAGGGGCTTCTTTGATTCAAGATGACATTTAGGTGCTTAACATGAGTGTATGGTGTGGCCCCCACCTCCTCGGGGACAGTTAACCAGTCCTCAGAACATTGCTGCACATACAGTCGTTGGTGTGAATCACTCACATCCTTTTCAATGCAATGCTGTTTGGGAAAGTTACTGTGGAAGACACAGTCAGCTCATACATTTTTTCAGACGGGAGTTTGGCTCCCAGCAGGGAATTCTGAACAACTAAAAACTCCAGATGATGAATGCTCAACTAATGATGGTTAAATTTAAAAAAAATGAACGTGATCATAAAGTCCCCATGAAATATTGTGTGTAAGTACAGATGACTAGTCATTTTCTTTGTACAGTTCTTATTCATAAACAATTTAGAATGCTTTGTGCCTGGTGATATGTGATGGGCAACTATACCATGATTCTTCTGAGTGACTCAGCTCTCTTACATTTAATGAGTTTATTTCTTCTGAGTGAGTATAGATAGTATGTTAGTCAGGGCTCTGCAGAGAGCTGGAGCTAACAAAGAGATTTATTATAGGCTGTTGGGTCTATGTGGCTATGAAAGTTAAAGGGTCTCATGAAATGCTATCTAGAAGCTGGAGACATAGGCAAGCTTGGGGGGTGGGAAGGCCAGGTCCAAGGCCCTAAATCTGGGAAACCAACGGTGTTGAGGGCAGGAACAATATCCCATCTCAGTTATGCAGAGAACGTTTCCCTCCTCTGCCGTCTTCTAGTCCATCCTTGGTGGATTGAATGATGACCACTCATGTTGCTAAGAACAATATTCCTTACTCCATCTACTGGTCTAACACTTAACTCTTCCAGAAACAGCTTCAGACATGCCTGTAAATCTTCTTTTGCCCTTTGTGATCATCCTGTGGCCTAGCCAAGTCCTAAAATTAGCCATCATGGACCAGGGGATGGCTCAGTTGGTTAAGTGCCTACAGAGAAAGCAAGAAGACCTGAGTTTAGATTCCCAGCATCCATCTAAAAAACAGGGCATGTGGGGCATGTTTGTAACCCTTGCATTGTGGGTGGAGACAGGTGGATCCCAGAGCTCAATAGACAGCTAGTTTAGCCAGCCAGTAAGCTCCAGGTGAAATCTCCCCCTCCTCCTCTTCCTCCTCCTCCTCTCCTTCCTCATCTTCCTCCTCCTCCTCTCCTTCCTCCTCCTCCTTCCCCTCCTCCTCCTCCTCCTCTCCTTCCTCTTCCTCCTCCCCCCTCCTCTTCTTCTTCCTCTTCCTCTCCTTCCTCCTCCTCTCCTTCCTCTTCCTCCTCCCCCCTCCTCCTCTCCCTCCTCCTCTCCCTCCTTCCCCTTCTCTTCCTCTTCCCCCTCCTCCTCTTCCTCCTCCTCTCCTTCCTCCTCCTCTTCCTTCCCTTCCTCCTCCTTCCTCTCCTCATCTTCCTCCTCCTCTTCCTCCTTCCCCTTCTCTTCCTCTTCCCCCTCCTCCTCTTCCTCCTCCTCTCCTTCCTCCTCCTCCTCTCATTCCTCTTCCTCCTCCCCCCTCCTCCTCTTCCTCCTCCTCCTCTCCTTCATCCTCCTCCTCCTCTTCCTCCTCCTCTCCTTCCTCCTCCTCTCCTTCCTCCTCCTCTTCTTCTTCCTCCTCCTCCTCTTCCTCCTCCTCTCCTTCCTCCTCTTCCTCCTCCTCCTCCTCCTTCTCCCCCTCCCCCCTCCTCCTCCTGTTCTCATTAGGCATGACTATTTTTATATATGGCTATAGATCTATTATGGCTGTCTTCATTGAATTAAAAGAGGCAAGAACTAGAGAAAAGCCCACTGACACTCCTATGGTAGACTTGGCTGAAACGCCCCAACTCACACACACCTGTCTCTGCCCAGGAACTGGGAGATGTGGCTGCAGACGCAGAGCACGGACACGTTAATATATTTGCTTCTGTGAAATCAGCTCCATCTCCCCCTAATTTGGCCTTGGGTATTGTTTTGCTGTTTTATGAGTCTGAGTGTAATTAGTCACAATTAAAATCTGAAATGTCTAAGTGTATTTGCAGTCCAATTTCATCTGAGGCAATAAAAATAAATAACTCACAGTGGCTTTATTACTTTTGTTTCACTTGTCTGGAGACGGAAACTTCTGAAACAAGTCTCTTTACAACATCCATGGGACAAGTCGGAGCTGCAGGGATTTTTACCTGAACTTTCAACAGGAGACAGAGCACATCTTAAGGGAGGGGTGTACTGGGAATCTTTTCGTGCAGGGGTCAATTCTCCTCCTCCTCCTCTTCCTCCTCCCCTTCTTCTTCCTCCTCTTCCTCCTCTTCCTTCTTCTTCTTCCAAAGACAAGGAGAGCACTGAGGCTACCACCATGACTTCCTAACCCATTGTTACCCCTCAGCTTCAGTTTCTGAGTTCCATCACTATGTATATAACTTACTTACATTCCAGATTACAAATAGATATGACATAACTTCCTGCAATCTCCTATTTCCAGGAGATTCTTGATACTCAAGAATATATGCAAAGCATTATAGGCAATAAAGTCTTTATTTACAAACAAACAAACAAACAAACAAACAAAAAAAAAAAACACCTCTCTTGCACAGAGGGTGGAGACTTGTGGATCCCAGAGCTCAACAGCCAGCCAGCCAGTCTAGCCAGTTGGTAAGCTCCAGGTAAAATCTCCTCCTCCTCCTCTCCCCCTCCTCCTCTTCCTCATCTTCTCATTAGACATTACTATTTTTATGTATGCCTATGGATCCATTAATCAAGTGAAGAAAGAGCCTGTATAATGGAATAAAATCTGCCAGCTGTACATCTGACAGAGGATTAATATATAGAATACACAAAGAACTCAAAAAACAAAGTAACAAGAAATCAAAGGACCCATGAATAAATGGGCTAACAAAATGGACGGTTCTCCAAAGTCCCACCAGAGAAATGCAAATGAAAACAAGGAGATTCCACCTTACTCCAGCCAGTAAGAAACCAAGTAACAACAAATGTTAACAAGGTCTTAAGACAGTCCAAAGGAACAGAACCAGTAGACTGTGCTGCCATGGTGGGAGCACACCCCTCTAAAATTCCTACTGAAACTAATTCTCATTGTTATGTATTGAGAAGTGGAGATTTTTAACTAAAACCATGAAAATGCCTGTAGTACCCAAAGCCATCTACAGACTCAATGGGATTCTTCACAGAAATGGAAACCGTCAAAGGAAAGCTTGAGCAAAAAGAACCATGCTAGAGATGTGTCCTGGTCAGCTGCAGCTGTCAGCCAGCACACCCAGGAGCAAGCGGGGACCTCAACTGAGAAACGTCCTCCACTAGATTGGCCTCTTAGTGTGTCTAGGGGACACTTTCTCGATGGCTAATTGACGTAGGAGGGTCCAGTTCACTGTGGGCAGTGCCAATCCCAGGCGGGTGGGTCTGGGCTGTATAAGAAAGGTAGCTGAGGGAGCCAGGGGAAGCAAGTCAGCAAGCAGGTTCCTCCACGGTCTCTGCTTCCATTCCTACCTCTAGGTTTCTGGCTTGATTCCCTCGGTGATGGACTGTGAGCTACCAGCCAAATAAACCCTTTCCTCCCCAGCAGTGTAGACGGCTTCTTGTCTCCTCATCCTTGTTAACATCTGTTGTTACTTGGTTTCTTACTGGCTGGAGTAAGGTGAAATCTCAGTGTTTTCATTTGCATTTCTCTGGTGGGACTTTGGAGAACCGTCCATTTTGTTAGCCCATTTATTCATGGGTCCTTTGATTTCTTGTTACTTTGTTTTTTGAGTTCTTTGTGTATTCTGGATGTTAAACCTTTGCCAGATGTGTCACTGATGAATATTTTCTCCCACTCTGTGGGCTTTCTCTTCACTTCTTTGTTTGGTTCTTTTGCTGTATAGAAGCTTTTTAGCATAATGAAGTCCCAAATGTTTGTTATTGACCTTAATTCCTGAGCAATTGATATTAGATTTAGAAAGTCCTTTCTTATACCTATATCTTGTATGTTATTGCCAGTTTTCTTCCAACAGTTTCAGAGTTTCCAGTTACACAGTGAGGTCTTTGATCCGTTTGGAGTTGATTTTTGTGCAAGGTAAAAGATAAGGGTCTAGTTTGATTCTACAGGTGGAGATCCAGTTTTGCCATCAACATTTCCTAAAGATTCTGTCATTCCTCTAGTGAGTGTTTTGGCCCCTTTGTAAAATATCAAGAGGCTGAAATTGCATGTACTCATGTTTGGATCTTCAATTATGTTCCATTGGGTCTATTTTTCTGCCAGTACCATGCTGTTTTTATGAGTATAGCTCTGTAATATAATCTGAGATCTGCTATGGTGATCCCCCACCCCCACCCCAGCACTGTTACT
>NW_008331810.1:162287-164897 GCF_000622305.1 Nannospalax galili
GGATGATCTATGTGAGTTCAGGGCGAGCCTGGTCTACATAGTGAGTTCCAGGCCAGCTGGGGCTACAGGGTGACCCACTCTCAAAAAGGCCAAAATAATTAAAAGAAAAAGTGTTCAACATCATTAATAATTACAGAAATGCAAGTTAAAACCACCTTAAGATTTCATCGTACCCTAGTCAGACTGGCTAAATTCAAGAGAACAAATGGTACCAAATGCTGGTGAGGATTGCAAACTCACGCAACCCTTATGGAAAGCAGTGTGGGGAACGCTTAAAAAACTAAAAATGAACCTACTATATGGTCCAGTTATACCACTCCTTGGCATATACCCAAAGGGCTCATCCTATTGTAGAGACACTTGTGCAACCATGTTTGTTGTTGCTCTTCACAATAGCTAAGAGATGGAAGCAACCTAATTGCCCCTCAACTGATGAGTGGTTAATGAAAATGTGGTATATTTATACAATGGAGTTCTATTCAGCAGTAAAGAAAGATGAAATAATGAAATTTTCAAGTTAATGGATGGATCTAGAAATTGTTATAGTAAGTGATGTAACACAGACTCAGAGAAACAGAAGTGATATGTTCTCCTTCATATGTGGATCCTAGCACCAAATCCTTATAAGTGAGTGCATATCATGATACAACTGCAGGGACCAGGTTATAGAATGTGTGAATTTCAGAAGGGCTACAAGCCTCATTAGGGAAAGCCATAAATCCCTTAAAGTGTCTAACTGGCCCTAAATTGGCAGCCTGGCCTTGCTCAAGCCTTATCAACTGGTCACTCCATGGACTAATAGAGACTGTTTGTGGAGCCCCCCTCTCTCCTTTAGGGCTATAGGTAACCCACCTGCCTGCCTGAGAAAATAATCTTGAGAAAAGAGACCCTCAAAGACAGCAGACCCTGGTACGGAGTTAACTCTGGCAGCTGTGTGCAGCAGAGTTCTTATATAAGACTAGACTGCTCCCTCTTCAGTTCGCAGATCATCGTTCCTCGAGGAACAGCTTGATCAGCCCTTTGTGGCTTCCTGAATCCAGGGAGCCCATTCCTTCCCTGTTGCAGGTCTAGCTCTGACTCTTATTTCTAAGCTTTAAACTCCTTCCTTTTTCTGCCCTCTGTAACACCTTGTCTCAAAGAACTCACATGCTGCTCCCCTGGCTGCTGGAAGAGCATTTACCAATTACCACGCAAGACTTTCTTGTTTATAAATATAATAAATCTCAGAATAGACAGGAATCGTTTTCACTGTCCTGTCACTCAAAGTCACATCGAGAGGGTCAGTTGAGTCTGTCCTCAGAATGTTGTCACATCATCCCCCTTCTCCTTTCTCTCTGACACCCCTTACTTAGATGACAGACACATCCTGGGCTGCCAGTTGAATTGCATCTGCCCAAATCGATTTGTTCTAGTCCCAACTCTCTGTAGTTATGAATGGACCCTTATTTGGAGAAAGGGTCTTTGTAGATATAATCGGGTTAAGATAAAGTCATTTCAGAGTCCCTGAGTCCCAATTCAATAACTAGTATGTATCAAGAGAGAGAGGTTTAGAATCAGAGATTCTAAAGGAGAATGTCATGGCTCATTGAAGTGCAGAATAAAGTGGTGTCCCCGTATGCCAAGAAATGCCAACTGGCACTGGTAAACACCAAGAGCCAGGAGAGGCACACAGGTTCTCCCCCACAGCCTCCAGAAGGAACCACTTTGAGTTCTGCCTCTGGGCACTGTGAAAGACTAGATTTCTCATTTCAAGCCACCAGTTTATGGTACATTGTTACAGCAACTCGAGGAAGCTGATGCACCCAGTGACCATAAGGGCTTCCAAAAAACATTCCTTTCCTCCAGACATTCCACTTCTCCCATCACAGATCACCATGCATCCTGAAATATGTTCAGGGCTGGTGTGATGCCAGAGAGAGAGCACTTAGGCATGGGTGGGAAGGCTGAGAATTTGGTGAGAGCTATTTTGAGCCCAGGAAGTGACGGTAAAGCTTCTCATCCACGGGATACTTGCTGAAAACCTGAGGTGTTCGTTTAAATTTTCTCTGTCATTTTAAAATTATCTAGACTCTGGTACTTTGCTATAGCAATGCACAGCAGATTAAAATAGCATGTTTAGGCCTCTCCATCAGCAGACTGGGCTGTCTGTTTCTACTGGCTCTGCCTTGATGATTATCTATTTACAGGTCTCTTTCTGGCTGCACCTGATCAAAGTCTCTTCATCAATAAATATCAGGATAAGTCTCATTTTCTCTGAGTAAACTTTTCTGAGCACCTCAGCATGAAAAGATCTGAACTAATTTCACTGAACAAAACTAAACGGCATGTACCCGCTTAATTTGGCAGGAACGAGCATTTCCTGAGTAATGTCTTAAAACTGTTTACTTGGTGTCTTTGTATACAATGTTTTCCAAATATTTTTGTTTATAATTGTTTATAAGCTTCATGAGGAAAGTCTATAAATTTTTTAAAACTTATTATTTTTATTGCATGTGTATGCGTGTATTGCCTGAATGTAGGTAGGTGCACCTATGTCATGCAATGCCCACAGAGGTCAGAAGAGGGCATCGGATCCTCTGGAACTGGAGTTATGGATGGTTGTTAGCCACC
>NW_008331810.1:165111-186664 GCF_000622305.1 Nannospalax galili
TAAATTTTTTAAAACTTATTATTTTTATTGCATGTGTATGCGTGTATTGCCTGAATGTAGGTAGGTGCACCTATGTCATGCAATGCCCACAGAGGTCAGAAGAGGGCATCGGATCCTCTGGAACTGGAGTTATGGATGGTTGTTAGCCACCATGTAAGTGCTAGGACTCGAAGCCAGGTCCTCGGTACTAGCAGCCAGTGCTCTTAACCACTGAGCCATCTCTCCTTCCCCGTATAATTTATACGTGTGTGTGACTGATAGATCTTAGAACAGTAACCAGAAGATGGTCAACAAACTCAGATGCCTCAGCTCTTGATACAGTTGCTTGGATTTAACTCTAGGATATTGAATGAAACCATGAATTTCCTCAGTCTCCTTCTATCCTTTGACAGGGAGAATCTGCAAGCTTCCTTTTTTTTCAGGTCTGTGAGGCAGAGTACTGCTACGTGGGCTTAGAGCCATACCAGGAAGATGGGATGTGGTGTTCCTGGGACCCAGGTTTCAGCCATCTGGAGTCCCAGGAAGCTCCACTTTGCCAGACTCAGCAGATGGTCAGGCTGTAGTCATGACCTTTGTGCTCTTTGCTGGAAATGAAGACCAGGTGTGGAACCAGCAGTGTCTCTGTGCGGTTCAGGTGTCCCCCTGGCCATCTGTCAGAGTATACGTTGTGGGATGCCAAATCCCAGCAGGACTGATCCGTGGGTCCGTGTGCCTAGAAGGCTTCCTTCCGGCTCCATCACAGTCTCACTGGTGCTGTGGTGCATAGGTCAGGAAGGGTTGTGCCAAATGATGACAGCAACCGGGTCCTGTCCTCTTTCACACTCCTCAGGGGACAGGTGAGTGTGTGTGTATGTGTGAGTGTGTGTGTGCGTGTGTGTGTGTGTGTGTGTGTGTGTGTGTGTGTACGTACGTACGTACGTACTTGGAGTGTGTGCTTGAAGCTATTCATTTCTTTTTCTTTTCTGGTTTTTGTTTTATTTTCAGACAGTCTCACTCTGTAGCCTAAGTTCTGACCTTGAACTCGATTGAACTCCCAATCTTCCCTTCTCTGTTTTTCTGAGTGCTGTGATTATAAACATCTTTTATCTTTTTTCTTTTCTTTTTGTTTCTCAAGACAAGGTTTTATGTATCCCAGGCCAGTCTCTACATCACTTTGTAGCTGAGGATGACCTTGAACTTCTGATTCTTCCAGCCCTCACCTCCAAATGCTGGGATTGGAGGCATGTACCACCATGCTCCATTTATGCAGTTCTGGGAATCAAACCCAGGGCCTTCTATATGCTAGGCAGGCACTCTAGCAACTGAGTTACATACCAAGCCGAAGCCTTTTGCTTTATAACACCCCTTCCTCCCCACTATAAACTGTGGGTGACTTCCCCAGTCTCTACAGGTTAGAGGTATGGGCAACTGAGGTTTTGCACACCAGCAGAGATATTGCTTAAAGTTTAAAGTATAATAATAGTCATCTGGATGTTGATGGTTTGGGGTGGATTAAAAAGCGAGAGGCATCTTTACTGGGTATAGCATCTCCTTTTACTGAACTTCGGTAAACAGCAACCAATCACCCTGTCCAGAGAAAACCGCTTCCATAGGAAGAGAAAAGAGTTCTCAGTTCTGTCTGTAGGTAGCAACATCTGGCCGTAACATAATAGAACAATTTTGTAGGGAGGAAGAGCAATGGGAATTTTTGTGTTAAAAGTGGAATCTAGCCGGGTGTGGTGGCACACGCCTTTAATCCCAGCACTTGGGAGGCAGAGGCAGGCGGATCTCTGTGAGTACAAGGCCAGCCTGGTCTACATAGTGAGTTCCAGGACATCTGCAGCTACAGGGAGACCCTGTCTCAAAAAGACAAAAAAAAAAAAAAAAGTGGAATCTATTAATTGGCAATCATGCCTATCACTAGGTATAATTATATTTTAAAATACACACCATTAGTTCATTTATTTCTGTGGC
Source organism: Nannospalax galili (assembly GCF_000622305.1). Lineage (NCBI taxonomy): Eukaryota > Metazoa > Chordata > Mammalia > Rodentia > Spalacidae > Nannospalax > Nannospalax galili. The sequence continues at coordinate 167,065 of NW_008331810.1, forward strand.
AGTTAGATAGTTCATTTATTTCTGTGGCAGACCAATTGTAGTTGATGCTCATTTTACTGGGGCCAATTCTTTATTCGCTGAAGACATCAGTACAAGTGTGCTCATCCTACGCACTCTTTGCTAAAGGAATTCAAGCATCGTGTCATTGTATCAAAAGCAAATGCTGTTTGTATTACACTTTAGAATGGCTTTTATGAAACTGATCTACTCACTTAATTGCTCATAGTCTTAAAAGGGGTAAAAAGGAAACATTTGGAGCTTTGAATAGCAGATTCCCAGCTTAAATTTCATGCTGTATTTAGCACCCACATGTGATTTCTCATGTGTCTTTTATGTATGTTCAAGTTCACACTGTGATGTTTAAGAGTCATTCCAATTCAGGGTGATTGTGTGGTGCCTCAGTCTGCAGTGTTTGGGGATATCAGGGTCATCAACATGGAATGTTCTCCTGGTACCTTGTAGCCAAAGACCAAGCCTGCTGCTAAACGCCCTACCACGTATGGGACAGACCCCACAGCAGAGCATACACAACCTTGAGTGTGTGAAGTATTAAGTTTGAATCACAGTGTTCTAAGGGAAAAAAGTTTTGTTTCCCCCATGACAATAACCCTCAGCTAATCTTAGCCTCATTTTGCCAGGAACTTCCAAAGTGTCATGACCTGAAAGTTTATCTCAGAATTCCTTCTTTGTTCCTGCAAAACAGAGAAATCACACCCAGCCTGTAACTTGCTATTTGGTACTCTCTGACAAGTGGTTTGATTGACATTTTGTTCTCTGTTGGCTGATATTTTGAAAGGACTAATCTTTGACTAACAATGCTTGCTTACACTGTGGCCAGATTTTACCCTGACAGACGTTACCATTTAGAAGGTAGGGAAGAGGAAAATAAAGAAAAGCAGGAAAACGTTCTGAATTCTTCTCAAACGTCTCCAGCTTAGCTGTGGAGACAGAGCACCGTTAACTAGCTCAGCAGCCGAGAAGAGAGAGGAACATTAAAAACACAGCTATCAAATGTTGTGCATCAGGGAGCCCTTGTGGCTGGTGATTGGAAATGATTTTTCAGCATCATAAACTGGAATGACACCAGTGACTGTCACCACCACTCCCACTCTGTCCCCACATAATTCCACTCTAGGAAGAAGTCTTCAACTAGAAAACAATTCCGAGTATTGTGTTCCTAATATGGCAGTCGGGCTCCGGACATGGTCATCTGTATTTCTGTCTGTCTGTTCATGTGTTTTTTAAGACAGGGTTTCACGTAGCTCAGGTTGGCTTCTAACACTGTGTAACCAACGATAACTTTGAATTGCTGTGTCTTGTACCTCTTCCTCACAAGGACTGGGATTACAGGCATGCACCACCATGTCTAGTTTACGTGGTGCTCAGAATGGAACCCAAGACTTTGTATATGCTAGGCAAGCCCTCTACCAACTGAGCCACAACCCCAGGCCAGACCTGGTAATTTAGAGACTCTAACAATCCTTCATTAAGCATTTCTCCTATAGGGTAGGGAAGCTGACGTCCAGGGGGTGATTGAAGACAGATGGCATTGACACTCAGGGCTTAGTGTCCAGCTTACCTTAGGAAAAGCAGTCCTGCACTTGCAGGACACAGAGGGGACACTCCCCTCCTCTCCAGTGTGAGGTCAGTTGCCTGACAGTGTGAAGTTAATAGACGTCCTTGTTTTGTCAAAATGAGTAAGTAGCAAGGACAAAAAAAAAAAAAAACCTGAGAAACCCTGTGCAAGGCTTCCCAGGCTCCTGTGACAGAAAAGAGGCCCCTCTTTCAAAGACAAAAGGATGCTGCTCTCTATTCCCAAATCTGACTGCCTCTCCTCAATTATAGAAACAGAAGGAAGTTAAAATTTGATGGATTAAGTAAGGGGGTGAACTGGTATTCATTTCCTAACCAGACATTACCATTTTTTGTGGCTTTGAATTGATAATTATCAACACCATTATTTATTCATTTTTGTAATGAACTCCTTCCTTTTTAATTAAAATTGAGCTGCTTTATATTTCTTGCCTTCCCATAACAAAATCGTTCAAGTGTTGAAGTCCCCGATATTGGAAAGCTTTAATTACAGCCGGACAGAGCAGAGTAGAAAGGGGCTGGAGGGGGGAATGTGCCTCTTCATTGCTCACAAATATAATCGCTTCAAGAACTCAGGCCGGTAGGGCAAATTTGTCAATTTGCCAGATGTTATATTCATTAGACGCCAGAAAGTGTCCCTGGGGTAAGCCGCATGCAGGCTCATTTCCAATCATTTTCACCTGCTCTGCCTCATTTCAGAGCCCAGGAAGATCATCACAAAACCTCCTATAGTGTCCTAAAAATGTGCATAGAATTTGATCACAATAGACACTGGCCTGCACCTGAATCTTACACCTGTGGGAGACACTTGCATATTGAAATAAGGCCCAGCATCAGCCAGTACTCTCCAGAAAAATACAACCAAGGATGGGTGGATGGATGGACAGATGGATGGGCAGATTGAAAGATGATAGAGAATATGGAGAAATAACAGATATAGATAGTAGATAGATGATAGATGGATAAATATAGAAGATAAATAGATGATAGATTGAAATAATAGATAAGTAGATAGATGATTGATAGATAAGTAGATAGGTAGATAGATGATAGGTAGGTATATAGATGATAGATGATTGATAGGTAGATAGATGATAGATAGATAGATAGATAGATAGATAGATAGATAGATAGATAGATAAACAGATGATAGGTAGATAGATGATAGATGATTGATAGCTAGCAAGCTAGATATATAGGTAGATAGATAAATGATAGATAGGAAGGTAGATTGCTGGATGATAGATCATCAATAGGTAGATAGGTAAGTAGATAGATAGAAATGGTAGATAAATAGAGATGATAGATAATAGAAGGTAGATTATAGATAGTATCTACAATTGATAGATAGTAAGTTGCTTCTAATTTTAACATATCAAAACATCTATTTATGGAATTGGCTCTTTTGATTATTGGGTTAGCAAATCTGCAGTCAGTTAGCAGACTGGAAACTTGAACAGGAACTAATGTGCCTGCCTTGAATCACCAGGAAACTGTACACTTTGTTCTTAAGGTATGAGACCAACACACATTATTCCATTACCAAGGGTAATCTCTTTCAATTTTTTTGATTTACTTATTTTCATTTTATGTGGATGAGTGTTTTGTCTATTTGCATGTAAGTTTATCATGTGTGTGCAATGCCCACAGAGGCCAGAAGAGAGCTGGATCCCCTGGAACCCGAGTTACAGAAGGCTGTTAGCCACAGCATGGTGCTTTTGACTGAATCTAGTTTGGTTAGAGTCCTCTACAAGAGCAGCCAGTGCTTTCAGCCACTGAGCCCCAAGGGTAATCTCTTTTATTTAAAGTCAATTGATTGCAGGGCTGGAGAGATGGCTCAGCAGTTAAGAGCACTGGCTGCTCTTGCAGAGGACCTGGGTACACTTATATACAAGCAAACAAAACACTCATAATGCACATAAAATAAAAATTTTAATTAAAAAATTTTAAAAAAACAACTGATTGTGGATTGCTGGAAAAATACCTTTACAGCAGCACCTAAATGAGTGTTTCATGAAATAACTTGGTGTGACACATAGCATATTCAAGTTGACACATAAAACTGGTCATCACAGGAACCAGGCCAGAATGTTAGTTACTACTGTTAACCGATTGATCCTTACCCTGATGATACACAGGAGGTCCAGAGTGGACTCCCCATCTGACAGGCTGCCCCTATTCTGACCCTGATCTTCCTATTGCTAGTCCCTTTACCGTGATTGTGGTCTGCCCCTTTCCCTCATTCTCCTGGACCTCATGTGAACTGGCTAGCGTGTTGAATCAGAGGACGTATTTCACCATCCAGCCTTCGAAGTCTATGGACCAATAATTTCTCACTGTATTTTCAATTTTCTACTTTAGTGTATGTGATCTGACTTGCTTCACTGTTTGGGACTTTAAATATCTCGATGATATAACGTATTGCATCTTATTTCAATGTACAATTGATAGTCGTGGTGTTACTGGACAGAAGTTGTCTATGACACAATGTCTAGGTTCTCTGTGTCTCAAATTATAACTGGGCAAGATGCAGAAAAAGCATTGGCAGAGGCATAGATTGAGCCGAAAGCATGCCTGTGGCTCAAGAGTACTTCCTTCCGGGCCCAGGGTCTTTTAATTATACAATGGGAGGGAGGAATTCCCTACAGGGGAATTCTTTTGATCAAGATAGGTAAGTGACACCACCAGATCTTGTTATGTTTACAGTACATGTGCATCCCATGATCCTCTCTGTAATAATCATATGCATGGGAGGTAGTCCATATGCATTAGCCCTTAGTGGTTCGCGATGGATAGCCTTCTGCATTCCTTTCTCTGGTGTGCGTGTGTGTCACTAGGGCAATCACCTATTGGGTTTTACCTCCTGTTTTGATTGGATTATTTTTCCATTTGTTGTAGGGCTTTATACAATCTAAGCAGCAGTCACAGCCAGAACCGCCTGAAAGATGGTATTTCATGGTTGTTAGGTCCCATAATTAAGCTTCTTGTGATTCACAGTCACATCAGACCCTACCTTCTGCCTCAATGGCTCAGGTGGATAGAAAACGCATGCAGAATTTTGGGGGTATACGAGGCCGAGAGCCCAGCAAGATTTAATGACTACACTCACTCTAAATCATTAAGCCATGCGTCCATTAGGTTTTAGTCCATTCAACACCATTCACTACATCTTCCATCCATCCATTCACCATTCCATTTATCCATCTATTTATTCACTCTATAAATACTGCGTCCCTCTATTGGGAGGCCTATGACTTAAACAGAGATAAACGGAGGTTAAATGACCCATGCAAAGCCAGAGCATATCTGACTGCCGTAACTGCGGTGATCTCTGTTTTTTGTCCTTTTCTTTGTCCTTCTCTGGCTAGGTGCTTCGGAGGGGGATTCCTCTTGTGCTTTGAGCTCAGTGTCATTGCTAAAGTTTAGTAAAGCTCATGAACCTGCATGATTCTAGTAAGCGTGTCTCCTGATTTTACACCTGCTTTGGCTATCAGCTTGGATGGCCTGCTTCCTGGTTGAGCTGAGATCATAGAGAAGCAATAACAGGTCATCTGGGAGTGGCCATTTGCAATCAATGCAGTAAGTCTGTGAAATAAGGGAGGCAGCCTAGTGGATAATTGGCAATCATTTTAGAAAGACTGGGTTCTTTGCTTAACTAACCAATCCTGTCTCACATTTGCAACTGTGTTTGGTCAGTGGAGACTTGGCTGAATATTCCTTGGGAAAACAGGTAATTTAGACAAAAACTCCCTTCAAGAGATAAAGTTCAAAGCAAAAGAGTATGAGTTTTGTAATATTTAATAAGTACCTACATCAACCCTCCCTATTCACTGCTTCTAGAAAATGCCTTTTTGATAAAAATCAGAAGAGTATAAAGAATTGGGGGATAAGAGGAGAGAAGTTAGTTGGGTATATCCACGCCGTGCCTAGTAATGGGTTTCTCGGGACTAATGTTAGCAGAAATCACCAGAGCCTTCAGCCAGCACTTGCTAAGATGCAAACAGAGCAATTGACCATTACTCAACCCATGGTGTTCTAGGCAAGCAAGAACTTTCCGGATGTATCAGTTGCCTTTGGCAAACCTTATAAAGACGGCTTTCCAAGAAGAAATTTCACTAAAAAAAAGAACTTACTTTTTTAAAAAAAATCTAAATTGAGAGACTGAGGAGACGCTGGAGGATTTTTCTAGAAGTCCTTTCATCACAGTGCAAAGCCAGCCTCCATGTCTTCTAGATCTTCAGTTTGCCTGTGTGGCTACTTCTTAAAGTTCCACACCCCAAGCTGTAATACAAGTGTTCCAGTTTTACTGCTGCTGTGATAAAACACTCTGACAAAAAGAAACTAGGGAAAAAAGATGATTTCAGCTGACAAGTCAGGGTCACAGTCCATAGTTGTGGGGAAGTCCAGGCAGGAACTTCAAACAGCTGGTTGTGTCACACCCACAGTTGAGAGCACACACAGATCAATGTGAGCGTGCTTGCTTACACTCAGCTCGGTTTCTCCAGTCTCGTATATTTCGTGAATGCCTGCCTAGGGAGTTGGCACCCACAGCTGGCTTATCGATTACCTCAACGAAGACCGTTCCCACAAGGTGCCCACTGACCAGCCCAATGTAGAAAATTCCTCATGGAGACTCTCTTCCCAGTCGATTTCAAGTTATGTCAAGTTGACAACTAAAAAACTTGGCACCACGGTGGGGTTAAGGCAATCTTTCTGTGGCTGTGTGGTTGGAAAGACTACAGGAGCCCTCTTGAGGACATGTTCAGTACACAGAAGGGAAAGGCAAGTGCTTGGTGAACGGGAATATTAAACAATCACATGATCATGGTGCTTCTGGTTTTTTTTTTTTCCTTTTAACTCATAAAAGCTGCAGGTATTTAGGAGACACTCCCAGCATGCTTCACAAAATGGATAAAGGAGACCACCCTTTAGTAAATAGCTCTACTTTGTTTCCCTGTCTTTAAATCAGAAGTCATAGATTTTTAAATTTCAACTGCCTTTTCTGCCACTACTATATTTTATAATATAAATACAAAATATATTTTATTGCTTTAAAAACCTTATAAGACCTACGAAAATAGGTTTACTATCATACATCCATGAATGTAAAGAGAGTCTAAAATGACTTACCCACTATCCTCTGACCTGATGCCTTTTCTTCAAAGCCCCAATCTCCAGCAGAAGTTATGTACTGTATTTCTATTTTCCTATTTAGTACCCATTTCATGTACTAAAATGCAACCTTGAGGAAGGGAGGGGCTATTGGACTTGTTCACCAGTGGACCTCTGGTACCCTGAAAATACTCCATAAATATTTGTAAGATGAATGTTGAATAAATGAATTCATAAAATGGATATTTACATTACTTGGCTAAATACGTGTTCACAGTTTCAAGTAATGCCCTCCTGTTTTATTATTTGACTTGTAAGATGTGACATTTCCAATGCAATCTATGCCCTGCTTGGATCATCAGCTGCTGAATGTGTAATTTTCATTACATTGATCTTTAATATTAATCAGAGGAGAGAATCCTTTTCCAAATATTCGTTGTCCTTGACCTCGTGTTGTGTTTGCATAATGAAATTTCAGAAGAAGCCATTTTAAGGAGCACATAGCTCTTGCATTCAGTGTCAGACACAAGATAGGGAAGACAAAATTAGATTAATCAAAGACAGCTGAGCAAGAGGAAACAGATCAAGAAAAGTGAAAGCTAGCTTTTGACAAGACTGATAAAATATACAAACCCTTGGTGAGATTAGGGGAAATAAGAGAAGATAAACTGATAGGTAAAAAGTTGGCGGAGGATGAGCGAATGGAGGAGGCGGCACCAAGGCACAGATAAAACTCCATCAAAACAGGGTTTATTAGCAAAGGAACACATGGGACAGATTCCCTTCTGGGCAGGGAAAATGTCTGCCCCGGTCTTGAGCTGGGGTCTTTTAAAAGGGAGGCTTCTGCCTCCCGGCGGAGGCGGGAAGATGTTTTTTTTTTTTTAAGTTGGTGGGGGTGGGAGAGCAGGACTGTTAAAACCTGTCCTCTTTAGAGATCAAAGGGGAAGCCTGCTGTGTTGGCCAAACAGTGGAGAAAAGTCTGCTTCTCTTGACTTCAAAGACCAAGGTGCTTATCAGCTAGGTTCCCTTTTCTCAGGAGCTTGAGAAGTCCTTGGGATCCTGTTGGTGAGGGGGCGGGGCTATCTGAACCTTAACATAACACACAAAGGACATATTAACCAAAGACAGTGAAGATGTTGAAGATCACAAGACAGCTTGATTCTAATAGATTTGAATCTTAGAGTGGACAGTTTCATAAAAATTATCATTTTTCCAAAAGTACTCAAGAGGAAATAACAACTCATAAGAAACCACTAATTATTAAAATGTTGTATATAAGCCTAAGCAAGCTTGTAAGAAGTCCTAAGCTCCTTTTAAGGTAACATTCTAGATATCGAAACTTGACAAATTACAGACTAGATAAACCTCTCTTTTTGGGCATAGATAAATAAAACATTAATTGAATATTTGATCAATAATTGAATATTAAGAATCTCAAATATATCATCACTTGGGAATGAGGCCTCCAGTGTCAGAAAAATCTGCTAATGTATTTCACTCTATTAACAGTAACAGTAACAAAGGAAAAACCATATGTTTACCTCTAAAAAGTGCCAAAAATGCCACACGATTCAATGCTCATTCTTTATAAAAACTGGAAGTAAATGTTAAACAGATGGAGACGTTTCATCTGATAAAGTGTGTGCAAAAGCCAAAACAAAGGTAAACATGACACAAATGAGCACCAATGCCATGAACGCCTCCGTCTGGATGAAGATGAGCAAGTGTCACAGTCTTAGCCAGATCACAAGTAAAGAAGCCTTTGTCCTTCCATTCTCCGACTCTGAACATTAGGTATAGGGTCTCCAGATAAGTTAACAGCAATTGATTGAGCCCTGGCTTCAGAAGACCTGGACTTCTATCACAATCATATCAGACTCCTGTGAGGCAGCCTGCTGCCAGATAGGATTTTTGTTGTTGCTGCTGTTTAAGATAAAAGAGGGGCTGGAGAGATGGCTTGGTAGCCAATGCCACACACTGCTCTTGCAGAGGACTCAATTTTGATTCCTAGCATTCATGTCAGACAGCCTTTGACTGTCTGTAACTCCAGCTCCAGAGGATCCAGCACCCTCTTTTGACCTCCATGGGCACAAAGCGAACATTAAACATAATACAACATATTAATATTAAATATAAAACAAATATTACAAATAATAAAAAATTAAAGCTAAAATACCAATCACAAAATTCTTGAATAAGTTAATGATTTAAATCATTAGTTAATGAGAGATTCACTTAAGATGTTACAACCACATCAAACAAATTCACATACAAACCCACATATATAAGAAATTAGAAATGCTGAAGTGAATTTACAAACAAAAGAAAAATGAATGTTCTAGGGAAAATAATCAAATGCATCTCTTCTGGGAACAATTTATTGGAGGATTTGAGGCCAAGAACCAATTGCACTGCAGTAAGTTTTCCTGTGAGATGTTAAAATAGCTTTAATGTAAGAAAAGCAAATCCACCCCGGAGCGATACCGACGAAGGACACCCAGTCAGTCACCTTGCGGTTTATTTCAAAGGCCTTTCCAAATTTTCTTTAAAGTCCAAACTGTATCTCGATGCTGATCTCTGTGAAATTAACTTTTATTGCTCTTTGGTTCCTGATTAGATGGCTTAACAAAGAGTTCTTAGCTTATCTTTATTTCCAACCAGAAATCACTGGAGTATGCCAACTCAGAAAAGGATGGGAAGCTGGGTGGTATCTGTTTACCTCAACCACAACCAGTTCACCTCCATTTCTGGAAACACTTGCAAGGAGGTGTGTAGGGATGGCTTCTACTGTAGCAGTTCACTAATAATGGAAACATTCCCTCCTGAGGGAAGAAGGAGACTGGAAGGTTAAGGACGTTAAAGAAACTCACAAGGCTCCGAAAACTCATGAAATTTAGGAGGCTCTGGGAGGTCCGCAGGGCCCCTCTCCAAGGTTCTAAAAGCAGTAAACAGCTGCAGCAGGGAGAAGAGTCCCGATGGAGCTGCCTGTAAGTTGTGCTGATGCAGCCAGCTGTTGTGAATCATCACCCAGGCTGGGTTTGTTCCAGAAAGATCATGCAGGTCAACGGAGGGTACAGGAAGCAAGTATTTTTATTTAGCTACAGCCCAGTCCACCGGGCTCAAGCCTCAAAATCTGGACCCCAAAGGCAAGTGGCACATATCTTTTGTTAGGGTTCAAGAATCGAGAATAATTCCCACAGATACCCAAAAAGATAATACAAAAGTTTAAGAATTTAAAGAAAAAAAAGAGACAATAACCAAATGGCGGCTAGCCAGGCACAGACTTCACGAGCCAAATAAGGAGTCTGGCCCCAAACAATAGCAGGCAGGAGCTTTTATTGGGGAACTCCACAGAAACCCGCACGTGCCTAGCATTTTTACAAAAATAATTGGATGTCCCTATATCTTGTGCACGGGGAAAGTCTTGATTGGTAGGGGCTGTCTTCGGGGCTTTGGAATGTGCTGACTAATATCTTTTAGAGTCAGAAGTTTTTGTTCATATCTTATAAGGCTTGTCTAAAGAAGCTAGCCAAAATGGAGTCAGAGCATTCTGGCTCTTCGCTTTCATGCCTTAGGAATTGGGTTATAGCAAAAAGAAACTTACATGTTGATTGGCAGTCGGCTAAGGCTCAAAACCAGGCAAATTGCTATAAATTTTGAAATAAAACGAATGTTAAAAAAAATCTGTCTGAAAGCCATTGTAGAAGTCTTTGTGACAAACTGATAGAATGTGTGAACCTCAGGAAAGCCATAAACTTCCTTAGAGGAGGCCATAAAGGCATAAAACCATCAAAGTGACCAAACAGCTGTCTGGCTTAGCTCATCTCTTATCAGTCTTACTCCCAGGACTGAAGGAGACCGTTTGCGGAACCCACCTGTCTCCTCTAGGGTCATAGATAACATGCCTGCCAAATCTGAGGAAATGATCTTATGAGGAAGACCCTCAATCAAATCAAAGAGACCAAACCCGGGCACCAATTCAACTCCCCACAAAGTGTAGGTGTGTCTCACAACTTTCGTATAACCCCCCCCCCCGCCGAGTTTTTTTGTCTAGTTGTCGATGCTTGTTTCACTGTCTCTTCTTTGAATAAAGGAAGCTCTATTCCTATTACAGTTCTGGCTCTGGTTTCTTGTCTCTTACTCCTCTATCTTTCCTTTTATTCTCCAAAAATCTAACACAAACAGATTTGAGGAAGTTTCGTCAAGACTCAAGGTAAGTGGTTCTAGCTAGCTGTGTTAATGTTGTAACCATAAACATGACAGCTAAACTTTGCTGACAGAGACAGAGGAAACAAGAACTGAAATCCATATTTTCTTCAGGTTCTACCTCAGGTTGGAGTTTTTGATGATGCATCTGCCTTTGATTCATCCATGCTCCTGAAAGTAGCCCCAGTAAACTTACTGGCCCACTAAACTAGACTTAGGTAGGTTTATTTCTTTGATCTGTCCCAGTGCCCATTCTGAGATGAACACATTAGTTCATGACTACCCGAAAACAAAAATTGCCAAAGCCATAATTAAACAGAAACAACATATTTTAAGCAAGTATCTATAGTCTTTCTTTCAAGTCATTTTCCTGTTACTTGATACCCAAATGTCCTTTGGGGCCTTCTATTTTAAGAAATGCAAACATTTCTTTAGGCAAATGCCACAGTCAAGAGGCTTGCAGTGGCATTTGCTTAAAGGTTTCCCAGGGATAAATGTCTTGGTCAAAACCTGGAGGATATGGGTGCAGGGTGTGACAAACAAGAGGTTGCACGGCAAAGACCTATCTGATAGGTAAAAAGTTGGCACAGAACATGTGAATGGAGGAGGAGGCACAAGGACACAGATAAAACTCCATCAAAATAGGGTTTATTAGCAAAGGAACACATGAGACAGATTCCCTTCCAGGCAGGGAAAATGTCTGCCCCAGTCTTGAGCTGGGGTCTTTTAAAAAGGAGGCTTCTGCTTCCTGCAGAAGGTGGGAAGATGTATTTTTTTTAAGTTGGATGGGGTGGGGGGAGTGGGAGAGCAGGACTGTTAAAACCTGTCCTCTTTAGAGATCAAAGGGGAAGCCTGCTGTGTTGGCCAAACAGTGGAGAAAAGTCTGCTTCTCTTGACTTCAAAGACCAAGGTGCCTATCAGCTTGGTTCCCTTTTCTCAGGAGCTTGAGAAGTCCATGAGGCCCTGTTGGTGAGGGGGTGGGGCTATCTGAACCTTAACACTATCCTACTGAGGAAAAAGCCATCTGAAAGCCAAGGGTGTTATCTGAGGAGATTGGGAACAGGTATTAGAGACAGTTCACAAGAAAACAGGGACCTTAAAAAAAGCTGTCAGGTGTCAAGGACAAAATTCCTTTCTGCGTTTGTTCTCAGCCCAATAATGCTTACCGGAGTGATCCAGTGCATAATTTCTAAAGCTGAGAACAAGGGGGAAAGGCTTTGGGGCTGGAACTCAAGGTTGTTTGCTCAGAGAGAAGGCATCAGCGTCTCTGGGCCATTGACCTTGTGCATTCTGAACAGCAGCCACAACCTGCCAGCTCTGGTTCCTTCCAACACGATGCTGCAGGCAACAAAGAATGGGTTTTGTGTAACAAAATAAACCCTTTAAGCCATTCAGAAGACTTAGACAGGGATCACCACCCAAATTAATTTGCTTGCAAACAAAGAATGAGATGCCAAAATCAACGAGAGGAGAAGCAGCTGGTAGGGTTTGTAAAAAATGCCAGGTTTTGTTTTCCGAGTGTCGTGGTTCCGATTGAATTAGAATGGTTCTTCTTTTTTTAACCTGAGCTGAGCTGAGCTGAATTTTTAGTGACTTTAATTTGCTTCTGATTTGAAATCTTCTTTTTTTGGCTTTTGAAATCTAATTTTTAGCTTTTTAGTTAAAATTTTATTTTTAAATGCTAAGTACTAATTATACAAGCTTATACTTTACAGTATGGTATTTTGTATATATTGCAGATTATGGCAGGTAATTAACAGGTCTATCACCTTATATACAAAATTATCATTTATTTTAACTTTTTAATTAAGTTTCTCATTTTATTAGTTCTTTGAGAATTTTATGCTGTTTTTGGATCCTGTTCATTCCCTTTCCCCCAATTCCTCCCAAGTCCACACCCCCTTCTCCATGGACCCAATTTATGTTTTTAGAAACACTGAGTCCAATTTGTGCTGCCCATGTACTCTTGGGTATGTAACTATCCAATGGAATGTGTTGATGTACCAGGGACCACACCCTTAAAGAAAGCTGGCTTTCCTCTCCTGAGCTCTAAATTGTCAATAGGCCCTTAGCTGTGGGTAGCAGGCCCACCTCCCCTCTCCATGCTGGGGTCTTGTCTGCCTTGAGCTTGTACAAATCTTGTACATGCTGTCACAATCACTATGGGTTCATATGTGCAACTACCCTCTTCTGTATAGAAAGCCATTAGATGTAGCCATCTAATGTCCCTGGCTTTTACAATCCCCTCCTTCACTTCTTGCAATGATACCTGAGGCTTGGGTAGAGGAGTATGATACAGATGTCCCATCTAGGACCGAACGTTTGAAGTCTCTTATTCTCTGCACCTTGACCAGTGTGGTTCCCTGTGTTAAATGTCATCTATTGTCAAAAGCAGTGCCTGTGATGAGGGTTGAAAGCTGCACCAATCTATGAGTATAAGGATAGTCATTAGGAGTTAGTAGTTTAATACTATGTCAATTTAGCAGGATAATAATACTAGGTTCTTCCCTAGGGCCTGTGACCTGTCTAGCCACAGATTCTTGGTTCCAATAAGTGTCGGTTACGGGTTTCAACTTGTGGAGCAGGCCTTAAATGCAGTCAGAACGTGGTTGGTCACTCCCATGACATTTGTGCTGCTGTTGTACCAGTGGACATTTCTTGCCAGGCCAGTCATTATCAGAGCTCACAGGGTTCACATCTGGGTAAGCGTGACAATTACTTTGTGTCCTCTGATGCGTGCGTAGTACGTTCCAGCACTATGAATGCTAACAGGCAGTGGTGGTGAAGCTTGGAGGTCAACGTAAGCTTGATTGCTCCATGTTTTATGATTCAAGTGTGCCGTCTTCAGCAATAGCGTCTTACCTTCAAGTTCTGTAGGGTACCTGAGGACATTAGCAATAGCCTGAAATGTTTGGAGGCCTATGGGATCTCACTGGCCTACAGTTCCACAAAAGGCAACACATTCCTAAGCATTTTATTTATTAGCTTGTGATGTCTAGTAGGGACATTGTCACCCCATTGTATGGCAACTCCGTTTAAACTCTTTATTTAAAAATATTTTGTTATTTTTATTTTATGTGTTTGACTGTATTGCCTGCATGCATGTATGTAAGTACACCCATGTTGTGGAATGCCCTTGGAGGTCAGAAAAGGGTGTCAGATCCATGGAACTGGTTGTTAGCTGCCATATGGGTGCTGGGAACTAAATCTGGGTCCTCTGTAAAAGCAGCCAGTGCTAGACTTCTGAGTCATCTCTTCAACCCCCATTTAAACTTTTTATATATGTATTTGTATGTATACATTTTAGCAAGTTTCTACAGTTACAGGTTTCCACATGACTTTTTCAAAAGGCCTTTAGTGTTAGCCCTCCCAGTATCCTTTCCTTTCCCCTCCCGTCTCCCACCGTATTTAGCCCTTCCTATTCCATTCTTCCCTTTTATCTCTTTAGAGCACTGCATTCTTTTAAGTCAACATTACAAGTAATTGGTTTCAGTGTGTGTGCATGTGTGTGCATGTGTGTGTGTGTAGGTCAGAAGACAACTTTTTGGAGTTGGTTCTCTCCTTCCATCTTTATATGGGCTCTGGAGATTGAACTCAGGTCATCAGCCTTGTGTAGCAAGTGCTATATCTACTGATATATCTTGTCATTACTCATTCTGGCTTTTCATGCATATGTGTCATGCCTTCTTCCTCTCTCTCCTTCCCTTCCTCCCTTAATACCTCTTCTTCCATTTCCATCATCCCCTTTCCAGTTTCATGGCCTTCACACACACATATACACACACATATACACACATTACAAATATACAGGTATACACACATACCACACACACAAAATATAAACACATAACACACACATACACATATACACACATATCACACACAGACACACAGATCACATAGATCACAAGCATACACATACACATATACACACATATCACACACATACATACATCACACAAACATATACACACATATCACACACATTTGCACAATACACACATATCACACACACACACACACAATTTAGTTTTAATTTGCATTTCCCAGATGGGTAAGGATGTTGTGCATTTTTCAAGTATTTACTGACTATTTGTAGTCTTTCTTTTTAGATCTTTCTGTTGGGCTTTATTATCCCATTTAATGGTTGGATATTTGGGGGTTTATTTACATTTACAGTTTTTTATTTTATATATGAATTCTTTACGTGATGTGTTTGTAGTTAGCAAAGATTTTTCTTTTATAGGCTGTCATTTTGCTGTGATGATTTGCTTGCTTTACAGAAGCTCTTTTAGCTTTGTGTAATCTCATTTGTCCATTCTTGTGATTGTTTCCTACAGTATTAGAGACTTCTTCCGGAATCTTGCCCATGCCTTTGTCTTCTGATTCATGAGCAGGGAGTCTCTCAATCTCCTTTCCTCAGTGTCTTAAAGTTTTCATTGAGTCTTTCATCTCCTTGGCTAGCTTTATTCCTAAGGTTCTAAAAAACTTTTTCTGAAGATATTGTGAATGGAATTCTGCCCTGATTCCTTTCTTGGCAAGTTTGTTATTGGCATATGCATTAGTTTTTTTGTTTCTGTGATAAAAATACCATAACCAAAGGCAAATCAAGGAAGCATTTACCAGTGACACATTTCTTCCAGCAAAGCTGTAACTCCTAAAGGTTCCATAACCTTCCCAAGCAATGCCATCCACCAGGCACTAGATGTTCAAACACATGAATCTGTGGAGGACATTTCTCATTCAACTACAACAGAACGTTAAAGAGCTATGAGTGTTTTATGTTCATTTTCCAACCTGGTAGTTTATTGAAAGCGTTCATAAGGTCTAAGAGTTTCTTGGTGGCACCTTTACGGTCTTTTAAATAAATAGAGGGTAAGGGGTAAATTTAAATAAATTTAGGGTCTGGAAGAGGGTAATCTGACTTCTGCTCTTACTTGAATCTCTTTTGTTTCTTTCTCTTGTCTATTTATCCAGCTACAGAAGTCCAGTCCTGTACTGAGAAGGAGCACTGTTAGTGGGCACTCTCGTCTCAGTCCGATTTTAGAAGTGCTTTCCGTTTTTCTCCCTCCAGCTTTGTGTTGGCTATAGATTTGTCATATATGCTTTATACTGTTGGAGTATATCCCATCTATTTCAAGTTTCTTAGGGCTTTTATCATGAAGGAATGTTGAACCTTGCTGAATGCCTTTTCTGCATCTATTGAGATGATCGTCTGATTTCTAGCCTTCTGTCTACTTACGTGATTTATTACACAGGTTCTCTCTGAATATGGCAGTTGGCCGCTACTCCCTGAATCATATTGACTGACAAAATGGGGTTTTTCTTCACTGCTGACCTGCCCACAAGAGGAACCAGTGTCTCACCAGGACCCAAGACAGGGTTTGAGGTTTATGAGGGCTACAGGCTTGTCCTGAGGGCAGTTTCGTGTCTCCCACCTGCTACACCTTGGAAGCAGCTTCCTTCCCCTCTGCTGGCTGGAAGCTGTGCATCTGAAGCTGTCTTCAGCTTGTCTTATCAGTGCTTTTCTCTCAGTACTTCTAGATGCCTTTTTGCCTCCTTAGTGAGTTCCCAAAACTCCTCCCTGCTTTCTTTCTTATCTGACTCCCCCTCACCAGCTCCCACGGAGGCAGCTTCTGCTAGTCCTCCTGATAGTTTCATTAAGGAGTCCTTCTTGGATGTTTTGGTTGTTAGCCTTAGCCTTGAACAGCTACACCATCTCTCCAACCCAAGGTTTCCATCTTTAACCGTCAGCATTCCTTTAGCCTGTCATGGTAGCACTGAGCAATTCTTACTAGGGCTGCTGGTCCTACTTGGCTGTAAAGGGCACTGTTTGCGTAATTTATGAGGAGGGGGAAGAGTAAAATAAAAATGCAGAGCACCTTATAAAAACATTAAGACTTTCAAGAGAGCAGCAGCAGAGTGGGCCCTTGTGAGCAGAGGGCCCTGTGTGATGGCAGAGGTCGCAGCCCATGAAGCAGGGACACAAGCAAATCCTTTCTCAATTCTGACTTAAAAACGTCTCGTGCCAGGGAGACCTGAGGCCTGTGATGTGGGGTCAGATAAATGTTTCATTCCAGAAATCTGACGTTAGCAAAGTTGTGCACAAGAAGAAAGATTCTGTTTGTCGAAGCCAGCTCACCTCACACTGCACATCACCCGACACTCTGGGAATGTACACAGTGCCCCGATTGCCTCACGACTCCATTCTCTGGACCCATGAGAATCTGATTTTAAGAAGGGTTTTCTCTTCCAGTTTCATTCAGATTCCACCTTTGTATTTATATTCATGCTGTGAGTTGTTTGAACCGTGGCTCTCTGCATTGTAGCAACATCAGGGACCCCATTTCAACCAGGAGGTAAGAGTCCATCAGTGTGAAGCCTGTCTCAGCGGACAGCGCTGAGCTTTCCATGTGTACTTCCCAAACCAAGTTTTACAGCGATGTTCTTAGGGTCCACCAGGTCTCAAGTTAGGGGAAACATTCAAGCCTCACTCAGATTCTGACCTGAAGGTTTTGAAACCTTCGTGATTATAAAGAGGCCTGTATTCCTCCTAATGATTGTGTAAAAATCTGAATACCATATGCAAGGCACATTCTTGAAAAAATGGTTGAGAAGAAGAAATACAACCTGTATGCTTACAAATCCCAGATAGTAAATATTGAGCAAAACTAAAGTTATCAGTGGCAGCAGTTTTGAGTGCTTAAGGGCCTAAGAGTTCCCGGCAGGCATTCCTGATGCCCACTTTCAGCCCTTTGAGAGGGGCTGCGCCAGGGCCTCTGTTAAGGTGAAGACGAACCACCAACCCCAGTCTCCAGGCAGAAAGAGGCAAATTTAACCTCTCAGTGTCCAAACTGAATCCATCACCTCATCTTCCATTCCACTTTCTAACCCATTCGTTCTGCGAAATCTTCACTCCACAAGAGTACACATCATTTGAAACCATGAGCATGAAAACCAGCAGGATTTATGGGGCAGTGATGGTTCTGAGCAGCATAAGCTGTTGTCAGTGAGTTCACAGATCAGAAGACAACTTGCATGGCTGATTACTCACTGTTCCAATGAGGTGAGGCCCACAGTGCCACGGGAGACACAGGGAAGAAAAGGGTTGGGTACGAGGCAAGAGCGTGTTACAGCCTGAGTTCAGTTTCTGTGGGAAGGAATATGAAAAGTGGGGTAAACAAGTGCAGGATTTGGTAGTCTGAATACTTCTATGGGCTTGAGGATGCAGGACTGTCTCTAGCTGCCCAGTCTTGGGGCCATCGGGGCAGGAGTGTGAGATTCTGGTGGGATCCTGGAAAAGGAGGTCATTGGGACCATGGTTTCTGAATTAATTGATTTGCACAGGACAGGTACACTTCACAGAAAAACAATTTACTCTCTGTGGAAATTAGCTACCTCAGGGCTGGAGAGATGGCTCTGTGGCTAAGAGCACATACTGTTCTTGCAGAGATAGGAGTTTGGTTCCCCAAACCCATGTTGAGCAGCTCACAACAACCTGTAATTCCAGCTCCAGAGGATCTGACATCCTCTTCTGGTCTTTGCGGGCACTCCCATACATGTTTACATACACATATGCAGACACACATATACATTTAAAAGTGGTTTGTTTGGTTTTTTTTAACAAGAAATTGAGCTGGGCATGGTGGTGGTACACACCTTCAGTCCCAGCAATGGGATGCAGAGACAGGTAGATCTTTGTGAGATGGAGGCCAGCCTAGTCCACAGGATGGGTTCTAAGCCAGCTGGGACAACAGGGAGACCCTGTCTCAAAAAACAAAAAGCCAGACAAACAAAATTGGCTGTCTCTGGGAAGGTCAATCCTGACAGAATTATCCAAACTGCAGAAGTCAAAGTATCATAAATAAAAGGCAGGCATGATATGTGACCTGGAGGACCTTTGCTGATCAGAGACTCAGGTCTGATGAGTGTCTTTGGGGGGCCTGTATGTTTAACTTTTCTAAAAGATGACTATTTTCTTGCAGAATGCTCTTAAGGAGATGGTGCGGGAGTGTGTGCAGCTGTGGACCCGGCCCTGTGCACCAAGCTGTACCCACGGGTCTCCAAGATGCAGAACTGTAAGTCACACTTGAGGCCCAAAGCAAATGTGACCCCCATGATAGTGACCTGCTTCTCATTACTCTGCCTGGCAGTAAAGAATATTGTGTGTCTCCACTGAATATTGTTTTTAATTTTCTTTCCTTTGTTAGTTTTCTGATGTCAATAAGCAGAATTCAAGCCAGGAGATGACTCTTACATGACTCTTTCTCCAGCCTTGAAAAAAACAGAAACAAGAACAGAGGAGACCACCTGGAAAATGTGGCATTTCCTCTCACCCAACACAGTTAAGACAGGCTCAGGTTCTTGGGACCCAGTTCAGGGGTCTCATTTTATCTGCTCTTGGTTGCCTCTCTAAGTTAAACTTCTAATCGCTTCATTCCGGCACAAATCCAATAGGATTTCATGACTGCTTGAAACCCAGGGTTCTGGCTGACAAAGGAGCTAGACACAAAGATGTTCAAGCTTGGAGGGGAAGAATCAAAAAGGAGGAAGATGAGCAGACCAGACAGACTTGTTGATGGTCTTCCAACAGCGGGGACTATTTCTCTCTCTCTCTCTCTCTCTCTCTCTCTCTCTCTCTCTCTCTCTCTCTCCAGTGTCTCTGTGTCTGTGTGTTCTTATATTTTAC
>NW_008331810.1:189179-194435 GCF_000622305.1 Nannospalax galili
TGTATGTGTGTATATGTGTGTGTATATGTGTGTGTATGTGTGTATGTGTATGTGTGTGTATGTGTGTATGTGTGTATATGTGTGTGTATATGTGTGTGTATGTGTGTATGTGTATGTGTGTGTATGTGTGTATGTGTGTATATGTGTGTGTATATGTGTGTGTATGTGTGTATGTGTATGTGTGTGTATGTGTGTATGTGTGTATATGTGTGTGTATATGTGTGTGTATGTGTGTATGTGTATGTGTGTGTATGTGTGTATGTGTGTATATGTGTGTGTATATGTGTGTGTATGTGTGTATGTGTATGTGTGTGTATGTGTGTATGTGTGTATATGTGTGTGTATATGTGTGTGTATGTGTGTATGTGTATGTGTGTGTATGTGTGTATGTGTGTATATGTGTGTGTATATGTGTGTGTATGTGTGTATGTGTATGTGTGTGTATGTGTGTATGTGTGTATATGTGTGTGTATATGTGTGTGTATGTGTGTATGTGTATGTGTGTGTATGTGTGTATGTGTGTATATGTGTGTGTATATGTGTGTGTATGTGTGTATGTGTATGTGTGTGTATGTGTGTATGTGTGTATATGTGTGTGTATATGTGTGTGTATGTGTGTATGTGTATGTGTGTGTATGTGTGTATGTGTGTATATGTGTGTGTATATGTGTGTGTATGTGTGTATGTGTATGTGTGTGTATGTGTGTATGTGTGTATATGTGTGTGTATATGTGTGTGTATGTGTGTATGTGTATGTGTGTGTATGTGTGTATGTGTGTATATGTGTGTGTATATGTGTGTGTATGTGTGTATGTGTATGTGTGTGTATGTGTGTATGTGTGTGTGTGTGTGTGTGTGTGTGTGTATCTGTGCTTGCAGGCCAGTGTGTGTATCAGACTTGGCAGTAAGAGTCTTTCACCCACTGAGGCATCTTGCTGGCCCACAGCTGCTGTCTTTGTCTGATGTGTCAGTGTTCATTAAAGTTCTACTGAAATGCAGCAAGTTCATTTGCTTACAAATTTTCTATGGCTGTTGGTACTCTACTTGGGTAAGACTGAATAATTGTGATAGCCATATGTATTGTTTGAAAAGCTTGAAATATTTACTGCTGGCTCTCTTTTATCTGTGCTGGGGATCAAAGCCAGGGTCTTACACATGCAAAGCAAGTGCTCTCCCAGCTTAGCTACAGCCCCAGGACCACCAACTCTTCATAGAAAGCGTTTGCTGACTCCTGGTGCGAGAGATGCAAAGCTTGGTTTCTGCCCTCAGCTCACTAAGAGGGCAACGCTGAGCTGGTGCCTGGTCCTTTCTGTACCACATCTGTGAGCTTGGCATAATCATATCAACCTCAGAGATAAATAAGAAAGAAAAATCAGTTATTGGAAAGTGCTCGGTAGTGTTTTGTGTCTAGGAGGGTGTGGGGTCTCTCCCTCCCCTCGTGGGTCTTTGGCCACTGGTCCACAAGGACAAAGGGAGCAGAAGCGATGAACGGGGTCAGGACGGCCAGTGAGCACTGACGGAAGAAAGCCCTTCCGGGGACACAGGTTCAGTGATACAAACAGCTCCAGACTCAGTGAAACAGCTCCGTTTATTCAGTGGGGGTCAGGGAAAATACAGTGTGGAGGCAGCAGCCAAAGCCTCAGCTGATAGGTATTCATACTATGCTTTATTTACATGTTGGCAGTAGTCTCCTATCATCCGACTAGCGGGCAATGCCTAATTATCATATAGAAAAAACCTGGGGGTAGTTTTTACTCCAGGTAACTATGCCAAAGGTCATGTTCCAAATAAGGTCAGGCATCCGTGCTTGGCGGCACTTTCCAGGCAAGTCAGGTAGAGAGCAGGAGGCCCCCTGCTGAGGAGGGGAGTCCTTCCTTATAGCTCCTTAGAACCATCCCGACATGGAGGACTACAACCCTAGCAGCAGGGTCCCCCAACAGGAAGGGTTCCACATAGTAGCCACAAACACATAAGTAATGTGAAGATGGGAATTGCTAAGGGGAAAATGACTGACTTTGGATAAACTTAACTTTCTCTGTTCCCACAATGCGATGGCTGCACAGAATCTGTGCCCTGAGCATTTCACTAACATACATGTCTGTAGATGCCTCATACCCAAATAGACAAGGAAATGATACTGCTAACCCTGAGCACAATACTGCACCTCTGAGCATCTTAGCTCAGTCTTAGTAAAGCCAAGTGCAATTTCAGGACTCTGAAGACAGGGTGAGAAGAATCATCCAGGAAACAGCCAGGAAGCTTATGAGATAAAAGAGGCAATTGAAATACAACACAGCCCAAATGCAGCCTGTCTCTTACTGTTTAATGGGTTCTAAAGCTAGTCTTTCCTAATTGAGGGGGTCAAACTGTAGATGAGGTCATGAAATGAAGCACTTTAGAAAAACTGCATCCACCAGATGACTTAGGAACTAATATAGCTTTCTGGGTGTATTAGTTACTTTTATGCTGCTATAATAAAACCAAGGGAGCTTATAAAAGGAAGAGTTTATTCGGGCTTATGGCTCCAAGGGAATTATAGTCCATCATGGCGGGGAGGCATGGTGGCAGGAGGTGGCTGGACCAGAAGTTAAGCTCTCATATCATCACACAGGCACAGGAAGCAGAGAGTGACTGCAAATCCGGCAAGGCTTAAGCACTCTCTAAGCCCACCCCCAGTGATATGCTTCCTCCAGTACAACCACACCTTCTAAGACCTCCCAAAACAGCGCCATCAACTGGGGACAAAATGTCCAAATCCTTGCAACCTATGGGGGACATTCTCATTCAGATCACCACAGTGTGTTACCAGCTTCCTATACAATAAATAATATAATATTGCTGTTTGTAAAAAAAAAAAAAGAAAGAAATTATCTGAAGCATCACCTAACAAAAGGACTGACAAAAAGCAACTGAATGAATTTCCTTTCAGTCTTTCCCTACATCAGAGTAGAACATTTTCTCCGTTAGGAGTGGCGGATGCTTTTCCCATGACTTCGTGGAGCGCAGTGTGCTGTATTGGCCATACTGACTGGACTGACCATGGGTGGCACTTTTATCACCTAACCTTGAGCTGTGCAATCAACCTAATTTCTTGTGATAGAAAATTTTACATATCCGTCTGGAAGTGTTTGTGGGTGAATCCATTAACATTTGCATTCACAGGCTCTGTAACGAACATTGTACTATGGTATAGCCTGGATCCTAAATGCTCCCCCAAAGGCCTTTGGTGCTATTGAAAAGTGATGGGCTCTTTAGTGGGTGGGGATTAGTGGGAGGAAGTTAGGTCATTAGGGGTTTGTACTTGAAGGAATGTTGTTATTCCAATCTCTTTCTCTCTGCTTCCTGAGGTGAACAGGCCTCTTGGGGTATGTGCTCCACCATTATGTACCACACCACCACAGGCCCAAAGCGCAGGGTCACGTGACCACAAACTAAAACCTGGAAACTACTTAAAATAAGCTTTTCTTTCTTTCAAGTTGTGTCAGGCACAAGAATGAAGACCTAACACCCCGTGGGGAGCCTCGTCCAAGCACTTGAAGGTTTGGGTAGAATAAAAATGTTGGTTTCTCAAGGAAAAGGGAATCCTCTGATAGGCTGCCTTGAGATACCCTGTGCAGCAGCTGAACTCCATCTCTGGTCTGCCAGCCTTCAGACTGCAACCACACTGTCTTCTCTCCTGGGTCTCCAGCCTGCTGTCTACTGTTATGGTTTGCTTCTGAAATGTCCCCCACAGGCTCATGTTTTGAATGTTTGGCCTCCAGCTTGTTGTGCTATGTTGAAGGCCTTGGAACATTTAGGAAGTAGGGGCCTGGCTGGAGTAAAGGGGGTCTTTGAAAGTTATACTCAACCCTGGTTACAGACTAGCTTTCTCTGCTTCCCAGTGGATTACTGTGTGAAGAGCCACTGCCTCCTGCGTCTGAAACCACAGGCAGAGTCTCTACAGCGCTGTGTTCCCCTCTAGGATGGATTGCATCCTCTGAAACCATGTGCCAAAATAAGCCTTGCCTTCCCAAAGTTGTTTCTGTCATGTTTTTCTTTGTTTCTGTTCTTGTTTCTTGAGGAACAAGTAAAGTAGCAAATATGTCCACACTGCCAGTTTGGACTTGTCAGCCTCTAATAAAATGTGAGCCAGGCCTGTAATATATTGCTTTATGTATACACACACACGCACGCACACACACACACCCTATTGGTTCCATTTGTCTGGAGAACCCCAAATCAATGCAATTCCACTCAATAAAATAAAACTTTAACCAAGTTCCTCTTAACTAGCAAATAAGTTATCCTGGGCTCCTGATCACCAGATGCCCAGGGGTAAACATGCTTTTCCCATGTGGACGACTGCTCCCTTGACACAGTGATGTCTAATCACTGGAGTGGATAAGAGAGGAGATTCTGGAGCCTGTCTCCTTGGGCTGTACCTCTTGATAGCTTTGTGATGTTGGGCAAAATGCTTATTTTAAACCTCGGTTGTCTTGTCTATAAAATGCCCGTAATAACATCTACCTCATAGGACTATTGTGAGAACAGAGTTGATAGGAGGAACATGCTTTCCAATGCGTCTGCCACTCAGCAAACCCTCATCTCAATTAGGGTAGACCTAGGTAGGCTGCAGGGATGAACAGCACTTTGGCTCAGAACTTGGCTGGAAATCACTTAGTACTTGAGTGGGGGTTTTAAGGACTAAGGGAAAAATCTACTATGTGCCTAAAAATGGGAGAATAGCATTAATAACTTGCAGAGTTTGCTTATTAAGATTGTAGGAAATGGTCAACTCACCTCACGCCTCTGTCCGGGGCAAAGGCTTTATTCAACACTGCATAAATGTCTTCTTCTCATCTGTCTTGCCTAGCAGAGACAGTACATTGTGCTGCTCCAGTAATTATTGCCCTGAGCCATGAGCTCAGCCGTGAGCAAGCAGATGAGCAACGTTTTACATCTTGGATGGTGTCAGGAAGCTTTCTTGTGGAATTCACCTTTGGTAGTGATGCGGAAGGAGTTAAAATCCAAATATACCATTATTGACTAGCTTTCTGAGGTCAGGCCTTGCATATTTCATCCTAAACTTCTTACTCAATGCCTTTGAAATCTCCCTTGCTAAATTTGGCTCCTTAGAAATTATTCCTCCAAGGCAGAAAATTGGCAGTCAAGTAAGTTTTGTTGGCCTTTAGATCATTATGTTTTTTAACTTGTAATTTTCCACTGCTCTCTGTTCCCCATTGACTTTCCCTTGCACGTTACGTTGCATGGGGCGGG
>NW_008331810.1:194498-206023 GCF_000622305.1 Nannospalax galili
AAGAACTGATCATCCGCTATGTGGGCTTCTCTCAGGAATGAGCAGACCATATCTATCAATTTAAGCATGCTATGTATTGACACATGATGCTGTTATAAATAACATTTAAAACCTATGCACAGCAACAACGCTTCTCTGGAGCACTGAAAATGAATTTTTTTCTGATACTTTATATATCTTACAGATAAATGCTCTGTGACCCTGAAAACCTGGAAATTTTGAAATTTTGCTCATAATAAGATTCATGCTAGAGTACAATTAATGTAGACTACTGGATCTTTAAGGCATATATTGGTGATAATTTAATAAGTAATGACAGTTATAGAATATCATTATGTAATCATATAATCAGTTATAATTGCATAATTTATATCTCAAGTACATAGATGTATAGTTCTCAATTATATAAATGTACACCTTAAATATATAATTAGGGTATAATTATGAGATAATTATAACCCAAAATGGAATGGATTAGTGAGATTACTTTAGATATTTCCTTTAAAGTAAACACATGTGTATATATAGATTCTACTGAGTTATTTTTCTAGTACCTGTTAATACAAAACAACTGCCGCCCCCAGAGCTGAGTAACTTAAAAGAACTTTTATGTTCATCTTTCTTTGGGTGAGCAATGTGACTTCTAGACCATAGATATGTGACTTCTAGACCATAGATATGTGACTTCTAGACCATAGATGTGTGACTTCTAGACCATAGATGTGTGACTTCTAGACCATAGATATGTGACTTCTAGATCATAGATATGTGACTTCTAGACCATAGATGTGTGACGTCTAGACCATAGATGTGTGACTTCTAGACCATAGATATGTGACTTCTAGACCATAGATATGTGACTTCTAGACCACAGATATAGCTTTTTCACCATTACCATAGCCTTAAATGAATGTCTAAGTACCCAGTTTTCCATCTGAGTGAACTACATGGCACACAGATGTGGGTCTTCTAATCATGGAACAGTGGGCAAAGGCTGTTATCTGTAAATATGACCTTTATATGGAATCAAGTTTCATTTCGAGTTAATTTCTACCAATTGATTTTCAAATGAAAACTGTATTTTACCAAATCAGCTGTGCAAAACGAAAGTACTGGAATCAGTATTCATTAGAAGGAAAGGAAATGAGCCAGGAGACCCAGTCAGTGGCCATCCAGTCTGTGGCTTGGAACAAGCAATCTCTCCCCTTGGGCACCAGTCTCTCAGACTGCACAAAGGATGGCAATGGATCCTGATTCCAGGTTCTGTTCCAGTTTGAAGATCTCCATCTTAAAGATTCTTGTTGCTGTTGTTGTTGCTAGAAAGCTTAAAGAGCAGAGATGAGTGATCATCAGCAGAAAGAAATTTACTCAAAGAGATTTGGAGAGCCAGTTGGTCATCTTTGCTCCTCGGTGGCTTCCCTGTGCCTTGTGTTGATGTAGACAGTTGCAAGACAACCATGCCGTATTTGAAGGAGCATCAGAGGGTTTTTCTCACTGGTCTCTAACTTCCTTTTCATTTCCCCCAGGATTTTGTAGCTATGAATGTCTCAGGGGGGAAAGATTTTATGGAAAACAGGTGACCACCCTTGGGAAACTCAAGATCTGCTTTGAGGACCAAGCAGTCTGACTTAGTATTTAACTACTTTGTTTAGAATGCCTACTATGTGCCAAGATATATAGTTTCTAGACGAAAGGGGGGCAGCAGTGCTTCGCTGACTAAGCGTGCTCGGAACATTACAGTAGAGGACAGGGACAATCCCAGAGAGATGCAATCATGCTGGCTACTTCTTGAATACTAGATTGACGTAGTACCAAAGTACAAGCTGGGCTAGGCAGCTTATGAGATTGTTCAGGTTTGAGAAGACAGTCTTTAACTAGCATAGTTACAGCAAGAGGAGGTGTGAAGGAACAGGATTCTCTTCAGAGTTTGATGTGAAATCCAGCTTGACTTTTGGCTGGATTAAATATGGAATGCAAAAGAAAGAAAGAAGAGTCACAGACGGCCCCTAGGCTCTATGCCGCGCAGTAGGATAGTAGTGTTGATGTCATCAGCTAGGTAGGAAACCACACCCATGAGGATTCATGCCGGTAAAAAAGAAACCACTGTGTTTTAAACAGAAAGGGCTTTAACAGAGGCAATTTCATACTTTCAAAAACACTGGACGAGCCATAGAAATACAAGTCAGAGGAGGTACCCACCCTAATTCAGGCCTTACACCACTGCTTGTGGATTAGAACTTGTTACTTGTATCCAGAATTTGAGAAACTGGTGTTGATGGTCACAAGCACCCCACGATGGTGAAGGAGTGACTGGAAGGGATTTCCCAGAAGCCCCTGCAGATACTCCTTTGCCAGAGCACAGGGGAAAGATCTGTGCTGTTTCTCTTTGGTCTTTGAAATCTTATACTAGTGCATCTCCTTAGCAGAGTACAGATGCAACCAGCCACCAGAGATGACCCAGGTCAAGAATGCTCCCAGCCTGGCCAGTAGCCAAATGAAGCATGCAACTCATAAGAAAGACGTGAGGAATCAGGCTTTACAGGGAAGTGACAGAAGCAAGTTGGGATGGTATGCAGACATATGCCTGTCCACCAGACACCCAAATGGAAGGGTCAAAAAGAAGGTTGGAAATTAGAATCTTGAATTTAGAAGAAATCTTGAGGATGGAAATATGCATTGGAAGTCCATCAACATACATGATAAATAAAAGCAAATAATTAGAGAGTGTTACCTAGGGGGATAACTAGGGAAAGGAAGTAGCTCAACTACTGTGCTCTGTATGCTTTGAGAAAACTGGCACATTGGGACTGTCAAGAAGTCTTCCGGGGGCTAGAGAGATGGCTCAGTGGTTAAGAGCACTGACTGCTCTTGCAGAGGACATGGGTTTGATTCCCAGCACCCACATGGCAGCTAACAACCATTCATAACTCCAGTTCCAGGGGATCCAGCCAGCTATGCAGGCTGCTAGAGAGGGGGAGAAGTCACCAGGAATCCTACCCACCTATGAACACTTGGAATTGCAATAATGACCTGTGTGGCGAGATATGTCCATGTGGACAATAGTGGCATAAATGTTATAAGGTAACCAACCATTTTCTGATTGGATTTAAGGCCCTCTCCACTACTGTTATTCTGGACATACTGTTAAACTGTCCTCTGAATTCATATGTATATACCTTAGATTGGTTCTCAGATCTCAGCGGAGATGTGAACTGCCAATGGATGGCAGTTAACCGAGAAAAGTCAGAAGTAGTCAAAGTGCAGAGAATACGTGTCAGTACCTGCTCAGCCCAGAATGGGAATCTATATCACTGTGCTTCCCCACCAAGGTTCAAAGACTATTATGGAAGAGGAATGGGGTGGAAGACTGAAGAGCCGGTGGTCAGGGTGGACCAGAGTGAAACAATGGCTTCTTAAGGAGACAGGACCACTGCCCTCATGAACACGCAGCAGCTGCGGTTGCCTACGTAAGATTCAGCCAGTCGACAGTCCAGCGTGGAATGGGGTTCATGAGCCCCAACTCCTGGCTAAGGAGCTATGGTTTGTAGTTTTCTTTCAAGGTAAGGCTCCTGGCAGGTCATCCATGCTCCAGTAGATGGCGCTAATACCCAAGACTATATGAAGAGGTCAAACTCCAGTCACTAGGTTGGTTAACACACATTGTACGAAATTCTTGAATTGACAAAAAAAAAAAAAAAAATTAAAGGAACTTATGGGACAGTTAAATGTACACATAGCAAGAATCAAGGAACAATTTCCGATAAAATCAATCAACCAAGGTCAACATTTATATTGCTGCAAGTGTCAGAAACGGTAATTAGTGGATTAAATTATATT
Organism: Nannospalax galili; assembly: GCF_000622305.1. Classification (NCBI taxonomy): domain Eukaryota; kingdom Metazoa; phylum Chordata; class Mammalia; order Rodentia; family Spalacidae; genus Nannospalax; species Nannospalax galili. Next base: position 198,336 of record NW_008331810.1, read on the forward strand.
TGATAGAAGAGGTAGGGAAACATTTTTTGATATTCCTTTCTTATCTGATCCTTAAAAAGTTAAAGATATGGATTTCTGAAGTGAATGACTTGTACACTTGAAAAGGGATAATGACTTCATGATGATGCAAAATAAGGATCAGGAAAGCAGGTTGGAAACATCAAAAGAATCAGGCTATCTAAAGCAGAGGGCCTCTACTTGAGGGACTTGAATAGGGGTCTTGATTTTGACCCATGGACACTAAGACTCCACCTAACAGGGAGTGACCACCAGGCTCTTTTTAAAAAGTATATTTTATTTATTATTCTTGTTTTATTTTATGTGTATGAGTGTATTGCCTGCATGTATGTGAGTGCACCTGTGTCATGCAAAACCCACGGAGGTCAGAAGAGGGCGTCAGATCGCACAGAACTGGAATTATGAACAGGTCTTAACTACCATGTGGGTGCTGGGAATTGAACCTGGGTCCTCTGCAAGAGCAGCCAGGGCTCCTAATTGCTGAGCCAACTCTCCAGCCCCCATCCACTGGGCTCTTAAATGAGCCAATACAATGATTTATCTTTCCCAAACCAGTGGATTTGTGAATCATTTATTGTTTTTAACAGAAAACTTGGAAAGCAAGGAAGTTCTGGAACGATGAGGCCGTACATGCCAAGACCCAAAGCTCAGCCCAGCACGAGTCCATCCAGTTCGTGCCGTGGCATCTCTTTGGAACTCTTTTTATTATTAGTTCTCAGTTGTTTCCATGTTTAGTGAACGCACACTTAACTGCAAAGCTGTCATCAATAAAAGTTCTTACAGTACCTCATTGTGCAAACATCTTTCATGTGTGCTAGGCCTGATGCTAATAATTCTGCATCTGATTTGCATCATCTTATTTAAACAAAGGCAATATTGGCCATACTGCCTACCAAGTCAAGCTTTCAAAAATTGCAATAATCTTTGCAGCGCTGTGGCACAATCCTATTTCTTCTGGGTTTCCAGAAACGGTTCTGCTCAATGTGCTTTTACGAAAATGGGACACCGAGTGGGAAGACAGTGATTGGGGAATGCTTCTAGGATTAAGAAGGCTGAGTTTGAGATCTGAGCTGTACTTAAAGGAATGGCTGCAGTATTCCTCCAAGCCATTGACAGTGACTGTGCTCTCTGGTGAATCCTTTCCAGGGTGGTGCAGAAGGCCTTTCATTCCATTTCCTGTTTCTCCGGGAAACTCCACAAAACCAGTGTTCCTGACCCATCCGCCAAGTGCTACTCCTGTGCGTTAGCGGCCAAACAGTGGCTTCAGAGAAAGGATGACGACTCAGCATGGAGAAGGGCTCCAGGAGAAGGTAATCCACACTCCTCCTTTTTTTGTTTAGTCCGGATGTGATGCCTGCATCACTTTGTGCTTAGGTTTCTTAGAAGATGGGCTTTTAGGAAACTAAAATTTCAGAGAGAATAGTCCAATATAAAAATGGCACAGGCATGTGTGTACACACTACACGCATGCACACAATGTCGGAAGCATTACCATAAATTGAACTTGTTAAATCCAGTGCTCAGAGCTCTGGAGGAGTGGCTCTGTTCATCTGAAGGGAAAGGGTAACAAAGGCAGGTGAGATTCCTGTGTCTTCTGGGCTTCTGTGTTCTCTCCTGATGTCAGCAGTTCCTGAAACTGAGGCTCCATAAGCAAACAGGAAGACCTGGTGTATGGTGGGCATTGTGTACACTGGGCGTTATGCACACGTGGAATTGTGTACAACGGACGTTGTGTACATGAGGCATTGTACACACTTGGCATTGTGTATGCTGGGTATTGTGTATGGTGTACATGGGGCATTACTACACATTTCCCTCTCATTCCATTAGTGGTAATTGTGGGTTTACTTGATTGGTGATTAGTCTTCTTTTTAAGACTGGTTCTATCCACTTCGGCTTCTGTAATCCATACTTACATGGGATATGGTTTGGCATTTAGGCCATCAGCAAAGTGTCCTTTGATTGGAGTTTTGTAACATAGCTGCTGTCACTGTTCCCAACCTCTTACCCTGTTTCCTTCTGGCCTCATCCTGTCTATATTTCTGAGTTGTGAGATTAGCTCTGTCAACCCAAATGCCCCCAACAGCTGCTGAGCCTTGAACAAACAGGTGAATAAAAGACATACCTTCCACATGCAGATTTCTTTACTACATAATACACAGTGCGTACCATCTCAGTGTCTCCTTAACAACAAACTCTTGGTAGCTTTTGGCTCTTCTGATGTCGGGGTGTGACTTTCAGGCTGGTGAGTCTGTGTCATGAGAGGCGAGTGCCTACCTGAACCGGGGTCTAACTGTACTGTGCGTTGTGCTGCTGGGAGGAGCCCCAGCTCCATAGACATGCGTCATTTCTCTGTATCTTGTCAAGGCGGGTTCTGTAGCCAATGGCCTCTCAAGGGGATTCTATTTATTTTTGAATTTTTTAATTAAAACTTTTACTTATTTAGGGGTGGGGCGTCTACCACAGGGCACATATGGAGAACAACTTGCAGGAATTGATGTTCTCTCCTACTACTGAGTCGAGCCTCGGGATCCAACGGAGGTCACCGGGCTTGGCGGCAGCTTTACCCACTGGGCCCCTGCTCAGCAGACTCGTTGACAGGAGCAGCTCACAGATTCTACTGCGGGCAGTGGTCTCCTCACGCCTAGGGGTATCAACCAGTCAGAACTGAACATGGCATGAACTAAGTTACCCCAGCCCTCAAGCATTCCTGTCTCATCAACATATAGTGAATCTGGCCCCCTTTCTAGCATCTTTGCTCTGTAACTACATTTTGCCATGGAAATAGATCTCATAGGACACTGTGCCAGATCTCAGGGTTTCATACAAACCACTTGTCATTTGGATTTATTTCTAGCTGTATAGTATTTTCTTTCTACATCACAGAATTGGACTTTGTGGTCCCCACCTTTGCTATCGGCTATGTTAAATTCCACATCTGATCCCCAGTGTGTTATTCAGGTCAAACCACAGGTGGCCTCTGCTACCAGCAGGGTGAACTTGATTCATGTTTCCATGCAAGCACCAATTATCTCAAAGACACAGACCAGAAAGCAAGTTCTTCAGGGATGTAAGGCATGGCTCCACTGTGTGACCAGCAACGTGAAAGGAAGAGATCAGGACTGTGCAGGAGGAGGGGTTTGTTTTGTTCTGTCTTGTCTTGTTTTAGGAGGAGAGGAAAACAACTCTGATTGGATCAAGTCAGCAGGTGCTGAACACGAAATGCTGCTAAGGGTGTTTATCTGGAGGGAAACTGAGTCTTGAAGACTCTCGGTTGCACAGGCTTCTTGGAGGGATCCACAGGTGGTTTCAAGGGGGGCTTGGGCAGAGCATAAGCTGCCTTGGGCAAGAAGGCCACACATGGCATCCATCTGCCGTTTCAGCAAAGATGCACCCGTGCAGCCCAGAGGCGGCAGCTTCTCCCCCTCGTGTGCACACACACTGCAGCCCCAGGCCCTCAGCCAGGTCTCCTCACAGGTCTCACTCCTCTGTTTGTCTTCAGAGCATGCTGGGAAGAGGCCGGGGCAGGTATGCGTTACTGGAGTCCTGAGTCTTCCAGTGTCTGGATTCAGACATCTAATGTAGCCTCACTTTTAATCAAATATCCAGTGGGGGGAGGTGGCTAGTAGACTTTCTTTTGCAGAACAAGAGCACTTAATGGAACAATCTATGATAAGTGCTTAACATGTGGTGTGGCCATGAGTCCGTGAAGTTGCTTCCCCTTCCACTCCTGATCCTCATTCTCTTGTGATGTCACTATCATCTGGTAAAGAAACTGGAAAAGCCTAATTCAAAGGACAGAATAAACCCTTCAGATTTCCAAGGCGAGGGAAGGTCCACTCGGCCACTAGGGGGCACCATTTACATGGAAAAGAGGGGACTTGTCTTACAAGGAAAACCAAATAACCTATTTACTTTCTCGAAGTTTGGGAATGAGTGCATCAGCAAGTGCCTGCTGTTTTGCTGGAGACCTGGGGGACTGGGATGGGGGCGTCACATAACATAAAGTGTTCCCAGATCCCTCCCCAGGGCTCACCAGCTGCCCCTGGGCACACACACCTTGCTTGTTTAATTGATCTTTTATTTTCTGTCCCCTTTCTGCTACCTCACAGTCATCCTCCAATCCCTGGGAACCAGACAATATGCTTAGTGTGTGGGAGAGGAGGAAGGAAGGTGTGGGGGAAAAAAGAATCCTGACTATAAAATGTTTCCGAGTTTTGTGTATGTATATGTGATGTACATACCCGTGTATATGTGTTTTCACCTGTATGGGTGCACACGTGTGTGTGCACGCATGTGGAGGCCTGAGGATGACGTCGGGTGACTTCTTCAATTGTTCTTCACCTTATATATTGAGGCAAAGTCTCCTTAAACCTGGAGCGCCACGTAGTTTCTCAGGATCTGAGCTCGGGTCCTCCATTCACACAGCAGGCAGTTTACCCAATGAGCCATCCCCCTAGCTCTGTTTCAAATGTTTTGAGCCAATCAGATCATATCTTTCAGTCTGGAGTTTTACACTCATCTTGTAGGCAAACACACACTTATGTGCCCAGGATACCTGGGGTCTATAGTCTGTAGGGATCTTCTGATCAGAATTAACCCACCATTGCATTTAAAGATGACTAGACCTTAGGACACATGAATGTAATGGGTATGCCAGAAGGGGAAGCCGGAGGGCAGAATAGAATGTAGTTAATTGATTTATTTTGCCCAAAACATAGAATGTGACCAGAAGAGAAAGACTGTTTCCCACAGGGGGAAAATGCTCACTCTCCAGCAACAGTTAGTTTAGAAGTCTCCAGGCTTTCTTTAATGCTGGAAACTCCTTGTACAAGATGCCAAGTGCCCCCATGTGTCAATGACCAGGGACATTTGACCAAACTCTGGGCACTAGCTCTGACCAACAGAATTAGACATTCTTGGTGTACAACCCAGGCATTTACAATGAAATCATGGGTGATTTTACATTCCTTAAAAAATTAAGAATCATTGCTCTAGAAGATAATTTGGCCTCTGCTGACACTGGAAACATGCTTTAAGATGTCCCTTCACAACATGGTGCGCTTCCTAGAGGAGTCTTTGAAAAGTATTATTGCTATGGAAACCCAAACCAAACTACCCCAAATGACCAGAACTGAGAGTTTTCACATCCCAGAATCACACAGGTGCCCGACATACTTGGCTGGAGTGAGTTTCTTTGAGTTGTGACCTTCAGTATGCCAGATGGCTCAGAGACGCAAACTGCTAATACAGGCCTGCAGTTGTGATGTGACATCTCTGTCACAAGAGGTAACCAATCAGCAGGTCCATGGAGCCAGAGGGGTGTGAGCTGGGGATGATGGAGGGAAGGGGACGAGCTGGCTGCAGACAGGTGCTGTGGTAGCACCTACAATCAAATGGACCAAGACACAAGGGCACAAAGGACATGCTAATCTGCACAGCTGAGACGCCGCTGTCTACTTTGGATGACCTCCACAGGAAATCTCCACTGGAATCCAAGGTGAGATCTGCCTGGAAAACAAGATCACTCCAATGTTCTCCTAAGGAAATGGAATGGGGTACTGCACAGGAAACCTCTTTTCAAACATCCGGCGTCCGTTCCCGGCAAAGGACTTTCAGGTGCTCTTGGACTCTGTTCATCCTCAGATTTCCAAGCAGGAGAGAAGCCCAGGAGGGGGAACTGCACTGGCCAAGACCACCTCCTACCCCTCCCACCCCCATCAGAAAAAACAGGAACACTCAGCCCTTGGGAAACTGGCATTTGGATGCCTTCCTTTAACGCTCTACCCTGGAGAAAATTCCTTACCTTTCCTACACGTTGCATAGATTTGATACAACTGTAATAGTTACTAAAGCACCTGTCTTCTGGAATGTTCCCAAGGAAAGAATCTTCTCACATATAATTCCCACACTCACTAAGAGAAGAAAACCGTTTTTTGTGTAGGTCGGTGTGGGCTGAAGGTCAGGATTCATTGGTTGCAGCCTGGACAGTTACACAGGCACCCCACCTGGAAAAGCCCAGCACTTGATTTCCCGGTTTACTGTTGCCATCTTGAAATTCTTAATACTGTTTGAACACCAGTCTTGTGTTTCATTTTGCACTGGGAGCACAGGTTCACCAGTTCTGGTAAGGTGATGTGAACCAAAGTTCCCAGAAAGAACCCGCATCTTGAAACTGAACTTTCTGCAGGCTGATCAACTCATCAGAACTTCTGTGATTGTGGAGAGTTCGGAATGTTGCAGGTTCAGCGCCTAATTACCATTTATCTTGGGCCATCTTTAGCCCCCAAATACCCACTCCTTGCCCACCTTTGTATCTGTCTTAACATCCTGTGACTAACAGATAAAAGCCTTTTGGAATGTATTAACTTAGCTGATCCGCCAACCAAATGGCTAAGTGTCATCAGGTAGAATCTGAGGCCTTGAGCTGGGAGTTCTCCTTTGCATAACCTGTATTTGAAAAGTGTCTTGATTTATGTCTTTTGTTTTGTCCTGTTTCTATAAAAACTTCATGAAACTGCTTCCATGTTGGAACATGGAATTTGGGGTGACCTGAACCTGTGTTCCCAGGCCATGGTCACTCATATTTAGCTCCAGAATAAGCTATCTCTTATCCTCTTTGAGGTGAGAATTGTGGTTTTGCGTTGACAGTGGCTATACATGGAAATGTAAGAAAAGATCAGGATTTGAATATAGGCAGAGCAGGATGAAATTCTGGTCTCCCACTTAGTAACTGTCACCTTGAACAATGGGAATACACTCCTGGCATATGCTCTCTTGGCTGTAAGGCAGAATTGTTGAACACCTCTCATGGGATTGTGGGATTAAAGGTCACGTGAGTTCACTTACAGAATACAGGTAACTTTGACCCTGGCACCAAGCCAGTAAATGCAAGTGATTTGCCCTGAAATTAATTTAGTTACACCCAGTTCTTGAAATATATGGTGTCTGCAACTTAATAAAGTGTATATTTCTAGAGTTGCTACTATACATGGGCAAAGTCTGGATCTATAACACAGTAGTACAAGAGGAATTTTTAAAAATTATTTATTTAATACCCACAAAATCAGAAGAAGCATTTCATAACAACAGCATTGACATATTCAATAACAATTTCCAGAGCTAAGATGCATCTCCTTCAAAATTGGCTGTAAATTTTTAGGTTTACAGTTGAATTAATATAGTTATACAATATTATACTCAGTATAAACCCTGTAAGACATAAAATTAAATGAGGTTTTAAAGTTTAAAAAAGATCTCCATTTCATTATTAAAATGCAAAGTTTCATACCGAAAAATTCATTTTCAATACAATTGACACTAAGATGCACATGCATTTCTAACCTCTATAGATCTGATTATTACTAGTCACAGTCGGTTACTTTCTGAGCTCCTTGGCATCTGAGCATGGACATAAAGTCATCAGGTAGATTTCAATGGTAATATTTTGCACATCCACCAATTTTTAAGGAGCAAATTTTTATGCTTTGAAGAATTATTATTTTTTTAATTTTTAACACCCACTTCTTAGGTAGCACCCCCCCACAGCCTCCCTCCCCCCACAAGAGCCCTTATACTCTGATATCCCTGCTACTGTCTGCTGTATTGTCAGCCCAGCCATTCCCCACTACTTGCCCTTCTGGTGAATCTAGTCAGCCTATCTAGAGGTC
>NW_008331810.1:206716-236515 GCF_000622305.1 Nannospalax galili
CAAATTAGTATAGGCCTCAAAGTATGTCTGTTAAACATCCAAGAAGGTTAGTTCCACCAGTCTGGTACTTTTAATTATTGTGTGTCATGTAGATAATTCTTGGGCAAAGACCAATTTTTCTCAGATAAACCTTACTTAGACATATATTTCTTGATCTGCTATGTATAATTTGGCAGTAGGTTGTAGGAGTAATGTGGTTCTCTCTGATTTTCAAAACTATCTAGGCTTTATTTATCTCTCACATTGTCTCACCCCTCCATCATGGTTTTCCTACTTCAGGTGCCCCCATTTCCCCCCTTTCTCCCTTACTAATACCCTTCTCCTATGGTCCTACCTCTCTTGAGCTCCTTCTTTCCCTTTCAAGAGGAATTTTTTTTTTAAAAGAATAGTTTTTGTATTTTGAAAATTCCATTCATGTTTACAATGTATTTTTGATTGTATTTACCCCTCACCAACTTCCTTGGGGTCCTCCCAACATATCTTCCTCCCAACTCCACATCCTTATAATATTTTAATTACTGAGTCTAATTAGTGCTGACCATGTGCACATTGGTGGGGGTAATGCCCTGGGCCATCCACTAGAGCATGGACAACTGACCAGTGGCCACATCCCCAAAGAAAATTGACCCCCCCCCTCCCAGCAGCTGTCTACTGCCAATTGCTCCCCAGCTAGGGGTGAGGCCTCAAGAGCCCCTCCCCATCCATATTGGATTTTATTGCCTTTATCTTATGCTGGTAACTATGACTGTTGTGAGCTCATGATTTCAAGAGCTCTTACATTTTTTCTGCCCCCTCTTCTATAATGTTCCATGAACCTTGGGATGTGTGAAAAGGAAACACAAAAGACCAAGGACTTTTTCCCATACTGGATTTAGGGCCTGTGTTAATAGCAGCAGGATATGATCTTTAGCATGGTGTGGCCACATAGTAGTTGTTAACTACAAGCCCAATGCATAGATAATGTTCGTGTCACATTCTTGGGTATTTTCTGGACATGGCAATGCTACAACACTATGTGCCCCAAACAGAGGTTTAGAGAAATCAAGGAACTCATCAAAGATCCCATAATTAAGAGCTAAAAAGCTGGGTGTGATGGCACACATCTGTAATAACTGTTTGCGAGGCAGGGACAAGCAAATAGCTGTAAGTTCCAGGCCAGCCAGGTTTATACAGCAAGTTCCAGGCCAACCAGGACTGTAGAGTGAGATCCTAGACCCAAACAGAAAAATAAAAGAATAACAGAACTGGAATTTGAGTGTTTAGATGCCAGGGAGAATAGCCTTCATCTTATGATCCTACCCACAGTCCTCTGGTCCTGCTTCACCCTAACCTTCAGTTTTGTCCAGTTCTGGGCCAATTTCCCTCCTCTTTTAGCTCTATCTTATTTCATTTATTTATTTATTTTTATTTGTTTTTATTGAATTTTTGTGTATTTCATAAAGAACACCTCAAACCATCTTAATCATCTTTATACCTCTGTCCCCACTGGCACCCTCCCCTCTGGAGCCCATATACTCTGTTATCCCTGTTAAGGCCCACTGTGTCAAGTCAGTGACCCCAGACAATACCCAGTGCAAGTGCATCAGATGAGGTCCAGTCAGCCTATCCAGAGCTCCTTGTTTTAGGAAGATCAGCTCTTCTTCACTTAGAAGCAATCAGTTGCCAGTATTTCTTCAGATAAGATTGGGGTCTGCTGTTCATTTTCCCAGTTCTATGCTGGGCTATTGTCTGCCTGAATTTGCATGGGATTTGTGTATGCTGACACCATTGCCATAGAATCACATGAGCAGGGTCTCAGGAGCTGGTAGGACTGTATCCATATGGTCCTGCACCTCCTCCCGGGCTCTTACAATCTTTCCGCTCCCTGTTCCTCATGGTCCCTGAGCCCTGGGTGGGTGAAGTTCAGTAAAGGGGTCCTGTCCAAGGACCGTCATTCAGCAGACTCTTGATGTCTACACTTTGGCCATTTGTGACCTTTTGTTCCTGGCCCTCTGCTGCATGAGGAGCTTCATTACTGAGAAGTGGGAGATTCATAGTGTGCTCTTCTTTATCCCCGTCCTAGGTTCCACGAGCCTTAGGTGTGGAGGTTGCATTGTAGATGTGTCACTTAAGCCTGGGCAATTCATATTCAATGTCTGTGTGTGACCAGTCGTGGTTCTTGGTATAGTCTCCAACTGGTACAAAATGAGCTTCTTTGATGAGTGGTGACTGGAATATTTGTAAGTATAAGGATACATATTTTACACATAATAAGAAATCACATTAGTCTAGGGATGTGGCAGTCTTGGGGTTTTCTCTAAGATCTGTGACCACTCCAGCTATGTGCATTTGGTTATGTTTACAATTCCACACAAGTTTCCTCCCTTTGAGTGGGCTTTTAGTCCAATTCAGTAGCTGTTGATTGCCCCCAAGATAAAAGTGCCAGTACTGCACCAATGGCGTATGCTGTGCTGGCCAGTGATGTGGTTTTTGGGTCTTGAAGCTGGTGTTGGATCATCCATTGATGTTTTCCCTGGGCACCTTCACAGCGCTCTCCAAAGCTACGAGAGCCGCCTTCAGGGGAAGTGGACGCAGGTCAGTTCCAGCTCCATTGCTCCAAATCCTGTGTCTGAAGTATGTTCTGTCTTCGGCAGTAGGGTCTTAGCTTCAAGTTCTGGGAGGCCATCAAGGGCTGTGGCAATAGCCTGAGTAATTTTGGGAGTCTCTTGGACCACCCTGACCAACAACTCAAAGGAAGGTATCTCCTGTCCTGGCATTATTTCTTGTTATGTATACAATACAGCTATACACATTATATTAGTCACTTTTCTGTTGCTGTGATAGAAACACTGACCCAAGCAATTTATAGAAGGAAGAGTTTATTTGAGCTTATGGTTCCAGGGGAAATACAGTCTGTCATGGCATGGAGGCTGGAGGTGGCTGGAGCAGGAGCAGCAGAAGCTAAGCTCTCACATCATCACACAGGCACAGGAAGCAAGAGAGCAACTGGAGATTGGCAAGAACTCGTTAAGCCCACCCTTAGTGACATGCTTCCTCCAGGATAGCCACACCTTCTAAGACCTCCCAAAACAGCGCCACCATCTGGGCTAAATGTCCAAATACTTGGAGCCTATGGGGGACATTTTCATTCAAACCACCACAACATGGACTCATGTAGAGACATTGTGTGTATAATTTGTCAGGTTGTAGGACAAATATGATTCCCTCTGGTTTTTTAAAACTAGCGAGGCATTATTTACCTCTCCTCTCTCTCTCACTGTCTAACACTTCTGCCATGGTCTCCCCATTTTAAAGTGTCCCCATTTTTCCCTTAATAATACCAGTCTCCTATGGTCCCAACTCTCTTGAGCTCCTTCATTCCTTTTATCCCCAAGTTTCCTTGTAAAACCCTCCCTCCCACCTCCCATTTAAATAACCCCATTTTTATCCATTTCTCCCTTGGTAACACCTGTTTCCTACTGTCCTTCTCTTTCAGGTTCTTTCTTTTCCTTTACCTCCCTGGTTCCTTTTCATTATCCTGGTTCCTGTAGTTATATCTGGATATATGCTCACAAGGATTTGGTGCTAAGATCCAAATATGAGGGAGAACATATGTTGTTTGTTTTTCTGAGTCTGTATTACTTCACTTAGTATAAGAGTTTCTAGCTCCATCTATTTACCTGCAAATTTTACAATTTCAGCTTTACCACTGAGTAGAACTCCATTGTGTAAATATACCACATTTTCATTATCTACTCATCAGTTGAAGGAGATTTAGGTTCCACCTCTTAGCTGTTGTGAAAAGAGCAACAACAAACATGGATGTACAAGTGTCTCTGCAATAGGATGAGTTTTGGGGTATAAGCCAAGAAGTGGTATAACAAGTTCAAATGGTACATTCACTTTTAGTTTTTTAAGGGTTCTCCACACTGCTTTCCGTAGAGGTCATACAAGTTTGCAATCCCACCAGCAGTGAATGAGCTCCTCCTTTCCCCACATCCTCTCCAACATTTGGTATCATTTGTTCTCTTGATCTTAGCCAGCCTGACTGGGATAAGATGAAATCTTAAAATGGTTTTAATTTGCATTTTCCTAATTACTAGTGTGCTGGATAGCTTTAGTGTCAACTTGACACACCTGGGTTGAGGAAGCCTCAACTGGGGAATTGCCTCTATTGGACCGGCCTGTGGCCATGTCTGAGGGGCATCTTCTTGATGAGTGATGTGGGAGGGCCCAGCCCACTGTGCGTGGTGTCATCCTTGGGCAGGTGGGCTTGTGTTGCATAAGAAAGCAAGCTGAGAAGGGGCCAGGGGAGCAAGCCAGTAAGCAGCGTTCCTCCATGGCCTGTGCTCCTGCTCCTGCCTCCAGGTTCCTGCCCTGAGCCTCTACCTTGGGCTCCGTGATGAACTGCAACCTGGGAGTTGTAAGCTGAATAAACCCGTTCCTCCCCAAGTTTGTATTGGTCAGAGTATTTTGTCACAGTAATGAAGAAACAGACTAAGACAACTAGTGATGTTGAACATTTTTAAAAGATGTTTCCTAGCCATTTTTATTTCTTCTTTTGAGATCACTCTGTTCAGATCCTTAGTCCATCTTTTAATTGGGTTACTTGCTTTCTTGATACTTTGGTTTTTTTAGTTCTTTATATATTCTGGATGTTAAACCTCTGTCAGATGCGTGGCTGGTGAAGATTTTCTCACACTTTGTGGGTTTTCTCTTGACTTCCTTGGTTGCTTCTTTTGATGTACAGAAGCTTTTTAGTTTAATGAGGTCCTACTTGTTGATTCTTGACTTTAGCTCCTGTGCAATTGATGTCCAGTTTAGAAAGTCCTTTCCTACACCTATATCTTGTAGGTCATTGCCAATATTTTCTTCTAACAATTTCAGAGTTTCCAGTTCACATTGAGGTCTTTGATCCATTTGGAGTTGACTTTTGTGCAAGGTGAAAGATAAGGGTCAAGTTTCATTCTTCTAGAGATCCAGGTAGAGATCCAGTTTTGCCAGAACCATTTGCTGAACATGCTGTCTTTCCTCCAGTGAGGAAAGACATGTACTCATATTTGGGTCTTCAATTTTGTTCCATTGATCTATGGATCTATTTGTGCCAGTACCATGTTGTTTTTATGACTACAGCTCTATAATATAGTTTGATATCTGGTATAGTAATTCCCCTAGCATTGTTCTTTGTGCTCAGGGTTGTTTTGGCTATGCGAGGTCTTTTTTGCTTCCCTATGGATTTTAGGATTTTTTTTTCTAATTCTGTAAAGAAAGTCATGGGGATTTTGATTGGCATTATATTGACTCTATGTGTTGCTTTTAGTAGGATGGTCATTTTCACAATATTAATTCTTCCTATCCATGAGTGTGGAGGGGGGCCTTCCATCTTCTGGTGTCTTCCTCAATCTCTTTCATTGTAGAGGTCATTGGCCAGGTTTATTTCAAGATATTTTATTTTATTTAAATTTTTTGAGGCTATTGTGAATGGGAGGGTTTCACTGTACTCTTTCTCCAATTGCTTGTTATTGATATATAGAAAGGCTACTGATTTTTGTAGATGAATTTTATAACCTGCCACTTTACTGAAAGTGTTAGTCATCTCTAGGAGTTTTCTGGTGGAATTTTTAGCATCTTTTAGATATAATATCATATCATCTGCAAAAGGGGATAATTTGACCTCTTCTTTTCGAATTAGTCCTCCTTTAATTTCCTTCTCTTGTCTTATTGCTCTAGCAATAATTTCAAGCATTATATTAAAAAGGATTGGAGAATACGTACAGTTTTTTTCCATTTACAATGATGTTGGCTGTGGGTTTGCTGTATATAGCTTTAATTATGTTGAGGTATGTTCCCTCCAGTCCAGTTCCCTCTAGGACTTTGAACATAAATGCACGTTGAGTTTTGTCAAAAGCCTTCTTTGCATTTATTGAGATGACTATGTGATTGTTGTCTTTGAGTCCATTTATATGATTTATGATGTTTATCGACTTACGTATATTGAACCATCCCTGCATCTCTGTAATAAAGCTGACTTGATCATGGTGGATGATCTTTTTGATGTGTCTGTATGCGGTTTGGAAGTATCTTGTTGAGAATTTTTGCATCTATGTTCATTAAGGATACGGGTCTATAGTTTTCTTTTTTAGTTGTATCTTTACCTGGCTTTGGTATTAGAGTGATGCTGGCTTCATAGAAGGAATTTGGAAGTTCTCCCTCTATTCTTATCTTTTTGAATGAATTAAGTAGAATTGGATATAGATCTTTAAATGTCTGGTAGAATTCTGCTGTGAATCCATCTGGGCCTGGGCTTTTTTTAGTCGGGAGGTTTTGTATTATTGTTTCAATTTCCTTATGTGTTATGGGTGTGTTTACACTGTTGATCTCTTCTTGATTTAGCTTTCATGATTCCTATGATTTCAGATACACATCTATTTCTTTTAGGTTTTCCAATTTAATAGAGTATAGGTTTGTATATCTATCTATCTATCTATCTATCTATCTATCTATCTATCTATTTATCTATTTATTGTTTTGGTGTTTTTGAGACAGGTCTCACTGTGGCCCCAGCTGGCCTGGAACTCACTATGTAGACCAGGCTGAACTTGAACTCACAGAGATCTGGTGGGGTGGTGGGATTAAAGGCCTGTGCACCACACCCTTTAGAGTATAAATTTTTAAAGTGTTCACTTATAATGGATCTTTTTGTTGTCTGTTGTGATGTTTCCCTTTTCCTCTCTGATTTTGTTGATTTGGAGTTGCTCTTTCTTTATTTTTCTTAACTGGGTTAAGGGTCTGTCTTCTTGCTTATTTTTTCAAAATACCAGTTCTTTGAATCGTTGATTCTTTATATTGTTTACTTTGTTTCTATTTCATTAATTTCTGCTCTGATTTTTGTTATTTCTTCTTGTCTGCTGGGTTTGGGTTTCATTTGTTGTTGCTTTTCAAGTGTCTTGAGTTGCAATGTTAAGTCATTTGTGTTCTAATGATTTTTTAATGTAGGCACTTGGAGCTATAAACTTCCATCTTAGAACTGCTTTCAAGGTGTCCCAGAGGTTTTGTCGTATAGTATTGTCCTTTTCATTTAGTTTCAGGAATACTTTAATTTCTTTCTTAATTCCTCCTTCGACCCATTCATCATTCTGGAGTATGTTGTTTAATCTCCGTGAGTTCATGTAATTACTAACATTTCTTCCAGTGTTGATTTTAAGCTTTATTGCGTTGTGGTATGATAGAATGCATGGAATTATTTCAATTTTTTTGTGTTTATTGAGGCTTGTTTTGTGCCCCAGTATGTGGTCAATTTTGGAGAAAGTTCCATGGAGTCCTGAATAGAAAGTATATTCTTTGGTGCTGGGGTGGAATATTCAGTAGATGTCTGTTAGGTCCATTTGATGTATGGTATTGTTTAATTGTCTCTCTGTTATCTCTTATCTTATTGTCTCTCTGCTATGTCTCTGCCCTGTTGACCTATCTAATGGAGACAGTGGGGTATTCAAGTCCCCTACTATTAGTGAGTTGGGATGAATCTGGGTCTTAAAGTCCTGTAGTACTGTTTTAATGAAGTTGGATACACCAGAGTTTGGTGAATATATGTTCATGATTATAATATCTTCTTGATCAATTCTTCCTTTGATCAGAATGAAGGGCCCTCTTTATCTCATCTGATTAGTTTTAGTTTGAAGTCTATTTTGTCAGACATTAGAATTGCAATGCCTGCTTTTTTCTTAGTACCATTTGCTTAGAATATTTTTGATCCTTTCACCTTAAGGTAGTGCCTGTCCTTGAAAGTACAATGAGTTTCTTGCAGACATCAAAAAGTTGGGTTTTATTTCTTAATCCATTCAACTAGTCTGTGTCTTTTGACTGGGGAGTTCAGTCCATTGATATTTAAAGTTATTATTGAAAGATGTGTATTGATTCCTGTCTGATTTCAGTTTGCATTCTTAGTCTAACTGCGTTTCCACAGCCATGTCTTCATTGAGTTTCTTTCTGTCACCCCCTGGGTGTAGTTGTTCCTTTCTTCAGCTCTTTGCATTGCTTCAAGAACTCTCTGAAGGGCTGGTTTTGTGGACATGAATTCTTTCAGTCTATTTATGTCATGGAAGATTTTTCTTTCCACTTCAACTATAATAAATATTTTGGCTGGGTAAAGTATTCTGGGTTGGCATCTGGGGTTATTTAGAACTGGGAATACTTTGGTCCAGGCTCTTTTGGCTGTTATAGTTTGCACTGGAAAGTCGGCTGTAATTCTGATGGGTTTTCCTTTATATGTGACTTGTTTTTCTTTTGCAGCTTTCAGTATTGTCTCTTTGTTCTGTACATTTAGTGTTTTTACTATGATGTGCTGTGGAGAGTTTCTTTTCTGGTCCTGTGTGTTTGGTGTTCTATTTGCTTTTTGTATTTGCATCGGTATGTCTTTAATTTTGGAAAATTTTTTCCTATAATCCTGTTGAAGATCTGGTCCATAACATTATCCTGAGATTCTTCTCCTTCCTCTGTGCCTGTGATGCATAAATTTGGTCTTTTCATGGTGTCCCACATCTCCTGAATATTCTGTTCCTGTGTTTTCTTAAATTTAATTTTTTATAATCTTTGCTTGAGTGGTCCAATTTGTCAGTTTTATCTTCCAGTCTTGATATTCTGTTTTCTGTTTCAATCATTCTAATCATTTGATTGGCGAGGCTTTGTCCTGTCGTTTCTAATTGGCTTACTGAGTGTTTTACTTCCTTCTTCATTTCAGCCTGAGTATTCTTCAATATTTCTAACTCTTTTGTGAATTCTTTCAGAAGTTTATCCCTATCTTCTTTCAGTTCTTTGATTTCCTTGTTTGTGTGTTCTTTAAATTCATTGAATTCTTTTATCATGTTTATAATTGTTCTTTTGAATTCTGTGTCCTGGATTATCTCTAGGGGGTTCTCATTGTGCAACTCCTCTATGGGACTATTGGTGCTTGGTAGGGACATATTATTTGGGTTTTTCGTATTATTTATTTTTTCATTGTGACTTTGGCATGCAGATTGCTTTTATTGTTTCTGATTCTTGTGGGAGACTTAAGCCTTCCTTTGTTGAGTTTAAGTCTGTTTCTGTTTGTACTTGATGTGCCTTTGTTGTTTTCTTATTGGGTATGAAAAGCTGGTTGGTCTAGGCTCCAGGTTCTCTCTTTTGATTTTATAATGGCCCAATTGCTTTTGTCTTCAGGAGTTCCCACAGAGGCCCAAGTCGAATGAGGTTCAGATGCTCTCAAGCTTCCTCCTAAGGTCTGGGTCCCTCTAGTCAGCAGGCACAGTACAATTTGGGAGGCTTGCTAGGTGGAGGTAGGATTCAGGCGATCTTAGGCAGTCTGCAAAAGTCTGGGCCTCTATTACATGGCAGGGAAGCCTAACACTGCAGCAGTAAGAGCAGCTGTAGTGGTACCAGTGCAGGGGATGGACAAGGCATGATTTGGAAAACCTACCACCTCATAGAGTTAAGATGGTAGTCCAGAGGTCTGGGGTGCTAAAGCAAAAGCAGGCCTGTGTCCAAGACTAGAAGGAGAACAGGATGTGGAGTTCAGGAGACTGAATCCACTCAGGTTGTAGGGGAGTCAATGTGCAGTGGGCAGGGTCAGACTTACTGGGGAAGGAGGCTAGTCTCAGGAACCCCAGGCAAGTTGGGGTTGGGGACAGCCAGGGTAGAAGGCAGGTCTCAGATGTACAAATGCAGGTTGAGGGTGGGGACAGGCTGTGAAGGCTCTAGGAACCTAGGTTGAAGAATTGAGTTGGCCTAGGTGTAAAGGATCAGGACTCAGTGGGTAGACCTGGGCCAAGAGGGTAGTCCAGAGGTCTGGGGTGCTAGGAGCAGAAGCGGGCCTGTGCCCATGGCTAGAAGGAGAACAGGGTGTGCGGCCACTTGTCTTATTCTTGTTGGTTGTGCCCTCCAAGCTGAACATCTGCTATTCCTTGATTCCTATATTTTTTATTTTTATTTATCTATATATGTGTGCACATGTATATAAGTGCACATATATGTGAATGCCCACAGAGGTTAAGAGAGGGTCAGACTTCCTGAAACTGGATTTATAGGCAGTATCAGCTACCTAATGTGGGTACCAGGAACCAAAATCTGGCCCTTTGCAGGAGTAGCAAGCACTCAAAACTGCTAAGTCATCTCTCCAGCTTCCCATCCCTTGATTCTTGACAACATAAAATCATTTCCTGCCCTACCCAATGCAAAAGCAAATGAAAGAAAGAAAAGCAATTTAAGGGGTGGTCTGGACCTACTGAGCTGCTGTGTTCAGCATAGCCTAGTACCCAGCACAGCACCCAGCCCAGCATTAAGCCCCTTGAGGGGGAAGAAGGAATGGAGGAGCTGGGCTTTGGTCTTACATTCTATAATCAAAGTCCAAATATGGTTTCACCTGGACAGATGTTGCTGATGGGAGATTGGTAAGCAATAATATCTAGAGGACTACTGAGGACCCTAATGTGAGTGAGGCAGCTTCATGCTACATGGATGTCTAGGACCTGGAACTTTCTTCCTAGGAGATTAATAATCAGTTGATCATGCCTTGTGACTATACATGTCAAGGGGCTTGTGTACAGCAACGTAAGAGTTCTTTGTAGGTAAAATAATTTCTCCTAACCTAAGCCTTCACCCTACTGAAAGAAGTTGCCACTATGCACTGTGGCTTCTCTTCTAGCTGCCTGGTTAGGAGTTGGTTAGGAGCCATCATACTCAGAGGGACCTTGAGCATCTCATGGAGGTCCACACCAATGCAGGACTCTAATTTTGTTTATTCATGTAGATACAGACACAGACCCACAGACCCAGACACACATACAGACACACACAGACATACACAGACACAGACACACACAGACACACACACACACACACACACACACACACACACACACATCTCACAAGAAAGTCTAGAAAATCTATACAGATTGGAAGAATGCCAGGGCCCCCTGTCCTTACAGTTGAAGGTTTTAAGTCACGAGCATCCTCCTTTGGGGTACCATTACATGGAAACCTGAGCCTTCATTTCCTATAGTTCCATCTTACCCTTCTCCCTGGATAAACAAAGGTGGCATGTGTCCTGTAAGTGACACAGGGGACCAAACAGAGCTCCATCAGTGCTAGGACAGTCCTGGCGAATCTGACTGGGTGGGTCCCCAGGCCAGAACTCCTGGCCCGCCCTGAAGCCTTTTGTCACTCTGCCTCCCTGGTCATCTGTTTCTCACCTGGCTAACAGCTGCAGCTTGCTTTCCATCTGGTCATCCCCAAAACATGGGGATTAGAATGTGACAAATGGTGGTAAATGGAAAGGCGTCTCAGAGGTTTTGATGCCGATCATCAACATATTTACCAGCAGTTATAAAATTTGGCCCCTTTCAATTCATTTTTATCTGCAAGCCAAAAGCTATCAGTTGCATTAAAGACCAACAGCCCTGGTATCATTTCCTTGCCAAGTCAGTTGGAGTCCAGATGGTGACGCTGACCTTCCCCAAGCACCTCATTCTTCCCAGGAATTGTATATTCGAGGAAAAGTCAGGTCTCTGAGTTTGACTTGGGGAACTTTGGTTTTGTTTTGAGCACATATGTTCCCACAAGCACATAACTTCCTGATTGCTTGTCTCATGAGACTGGTGTGCTTTTGTGTCACAGGTAAAATCTCCTTGTAGGTGCGGTGATCTGTCCTGCCCTGCCCCTCTTGAAGGCCAGGTGGCTGCTGTGCACTGTGGCTTCTGCTTTTCAAGTGCTGCCTTTTAGGAGGTGGGTGATAGCCATCATTCCTAGGGGATGTCAAGTATTTCATGGAGACCCAAGTCCTGCGGCTCTCCAGCCATCCTTCCTGGCTAGTGACTACTTTCCTGGTCTTCCAAGGGTCATCAAACCTTAGCTAGTCCCTTGCAAAGACAGAAGGTGGTGAGAAGAAAGCCTCTATGTTGAAAGCAAACCATACTCTGAGGTCATGAGATGCCAATTTCCTAGTGAAAATGAACCCATAAAGACCCCCTGTGCTGTCATCAGTGCCCTTCAATTGCTTGTTGCCAGGCAACAGCACCTGGTGCAGGGAGGGGCTTGAGAGAATTAACCCCGGACTCCAGGATCCAGAGAGGGGGGTGGTCTGGACAAAGGTAAAGCGCCTGGGAGTAATCTCATTTACTAATTGTAAAAAATAACTGAAAGGTTTGATGCAGAAGGAAAAAGCCGTTTGCCAAGCATCTGTCCTGTCCTCTCCTAACCACTGTCTTGCTTCTGAAACATGGTGTTTCATAAATCTACTCCTGGATCAAGAGGATACCATTTCCTAGAGCGCCATCGGATAGTGACCTCTAAGAAGTCTCTGGAGAGCGCATGTCAGCATTTCCTGCTCTTGTCTTCTCTCCCTCCTGCTGTTTGGTGACATTGGGGCTCTGGAGGGGTACAAGGGAGGCTCTTTGTGTCTGGAGCAAACATCTGTCTTGTTAACTCAGGGGCAAAGTTGTAGTGTTGGGGCCACTGCAACCATCCCCTTTTACAGATGAGGACACAGAGGTCCAAAGAGGTGAGCTTGGCTGAGGTCACAGGCTGCCAGGCAGGACTAGAACCAAGACCATGGAGCTCTGGGGGCTGTGAAACTGTGCTCCCCTTTCTAACAGAAAACAATGGGGTTCTCAGTTGTGGGTGTTTGTGTCTTTGACGGGGTCTCTTGGCACTGTCTGAGGACATTTTTTTGTTGTCACAGCGTCTAGTGTCTAGCCGCTAGGGCCAGAGATGCTGCTAAGCATACTACAATGCACAGGACAGCCTCACAGCACAGTGATGTCATTATACATGACAATAATGGAGGTGAAGAAACCCTGACAGAAAGCACAGCACATATACACAGAAGCAGCGTGTCACCTGTCTGCTGTCTACCTACCTACCTGTCTGTCTATCCTCTATCATCTATCTATTCACCTATCATGTATGCCTGTCTATGCATCTATGCATCTATATCTATCTACCTGTCATCTATCATCATCTATTTATCTATTATCATCTACCTATCATCTATCATGTATGCATCTATCTATGCATCCATATCATCTAACCATCTATGTATCTATATCTATCATCTATCTATCGTCTATCATCATCTATCTATCCACCCATCCATCCATATCTATTATCTATCCACCTACCTATCTCTCTATCATCTATCTATCTATCTATCTATCTATCTATCTAAAAATCTATCTACCTATCTATCTATCATCTATCTATCTATCTATCTATCATCTCTCTATCTATCTATCTATCTATCTCTCTATCTTCTACCTATTCTCTATCATCTAATCATCTTCTTCTTTGATATTTGGTTATGTCTTCCCTCTTCTTCCAGAAAACAGCTAGACCTCACAGTCTTTTGATAGGCAATACTGGGAGCTTTCAGGGTGGTGCAACTATAGACACAGATCATCTAGTCTTTTAAAGTTTTCATAACTCAGAAAGTCTTTAAAATGCTTAAAGTTAAACCAAGCATGGTGGTGCATGCATGCCTGTAGTCTCAGCACTCAGGAAGCAGAGGCAGGTGGATCTCTGTGAGTTCAAGGCCAGCCTGGTCTACGTAGTGAATTCCAGGACTATGGAACTCAGTGAGTTCCAGGACTGTGGGGCTACAGGGAGACCCTGATTCAAAAAGACTAAATAAATAAATAAATAAATAATAAACAAAAATGCTTAAAGGTTTTAATTACAGTTTTATTTATTTAATTTATGGATTGTTCTGTGAGAGTGTGTGTGCCACAGCACGTGTGGAGTTCAGAGGACAAGTTGTTGGTGTCAGGTTTCTCCTTACACCATGTAGGTTCTGGGGATCAAACTCAGGTCATCAGTTTTGGGATCAAGTGCCTTTCCCCCAGACCATCTTGCTGGGCCTTAAACTAATTTTTACCAAGAAGCCATAGAGAAAAGTCAGTTACAATGTATTGTTCCTTAAAAATGCCACAGTTCCTTGAGAATGCGTGTGTGAATGTATGTGTTTGTGTGTGAGTTGCGTGCATGCACTCCGGGCTGGCCCTGGTTTCGTTCCTGTGGGTTTTCCCTTTGGCTGTGGAAAGTCCCCGTCTTCTCTGAGACCTTGGACCTGTGGTTTTATCTGGATGCAACCTTGAGGAAAAGGCCTAAGCTAGGGTAGGTTGTCTGAGCATGGCTCTGTCAAGGCCACGTCCTCACAGTTACTCCAGTTTCACTAACATCCACCTTATCTTACATATTGGGAAATTGGGCATATTGGGAAAATATTTTATGTGGCTTTAATGAACTGTCAGGTGTTACATAAGGACACACTATATATGCTCTTAACATATTATACATTATATTAATACATATCATACTAATACACATTAACCATTATATCAATACATATTGTATACATTGACAACACATTACATGTTATATGATATTAATAATGCCTTGCATACCATATTAACAATATGCCTATCTTAGTTTCTTGTCCCGGTGCTATGTCAAAATATGCTTATGACCCTGACATAAGCAACTTAGAGGATAAAAGGTTTATTTGGCTCACAATCCTGGGTCACAGTCCATCATGGCAGGGAAGAATGTCACAGTGGCAGGAGCTGGTCACACACTACATCCACAGTCAAGATCAGAGAGCATGTGCTCAGCTCCCTTTCTCCATTTTATACAGTCCAAGATCCTCTGCTTAGACAGTGGTCTTGCCCACAGTCAAGATGGATCTTCCCATACCAATTAAGATAATAAAGACAATCCCTCACAAACATCCTTAGAGGCTAACTTTAATCTAGACAGTCCCTCACAGGTCTGTCCAGAGGCTGGCCTGGTAGGTGTTAAGCTGACAGTTAATACTAACCATCTACAGTCTAGCACCAACTTGAAGAGGAAGGGTTTGCTTCATTTTTGCATTTCCCAGGTCACAATCCATCACTGAAGGAAGTCAGGGCAGGAACTCAAGGCAGGAACTTGGAGGCAGGAGCTGAAGCAGAGACCATAGAGGACCGCTGCCTACTGTCTTTCCCCCTTTGGCTTGCTCAGCTCCCTTTTTTATACAGCCCAGGCCCACCAGCCCAGGGATGGCCTTACCTACAGAGGACTGAGGCAGGTCAGTCTGACCTGGGTAATTCTTTAGTGACACTAATGTGTATCAAGTTGACAAAAATCAGCGTACCATCCCAATGCTTCATGGTGACGCACACTTTACATTACTAAATGCCTCTATATTGCATTATCAATACATTACATATCACATTTACACACAGCATACTACTGACACACAATGTATTTCATTGATAGCACATTGCACATTATATCAGCAAGTAAAATATGTGAATACCACGTTATGTATCATACTACCACACATTACATATTACAATGGTGCACAAGCCATATTACATTACCTCCTAGGATGCATCAGTGCAGTGCATGACACAATCATAGACATAGAACGCATTAAACACAATGTACTATTAACATGTTTCCTGTTACTGTTCCTGCACACCAATAACATACTGCCTAACCCTAACCCTAATCCTAACCCTAACACTAATCCTAATCCTAACGTAACCCTGACTCTGATCCTAACCCTAACCCTAACCCTAATCCTAACCCTAACCCTAACTCCCTAACCCTAAACCTAACCCTAACCCTAACACTAATACTAACCCTAACGTAACCCTGACTCTGATCCTAACCCTAACCCTAACCTAACCCTAATACTAACCTAACCCTAGCCCTAACCCTTATCTTAACCTTAACCCTAACCCTAACCGAACCCTAACCCTAACCTAACCTTAACCCTAACCCTAACCCTAACCTAACCCTAAACTTAACCCAAACCTAACCTTAACCCTAACCCTAACCCTTATTCCTAGCCCTAACCCTAACCCTAACCCTAAACCTAACCCTAACCCTAACCCTAACCCTAACCCTAACCTTAAGACAAGGTGAGTGCATTGCACATTTTGTTAATGCACACTGCATATCTTATTAATATATGCATCTTGACACTCAGCTAGAGGAAACTTCATCCCTTCCCGCTCACCTCCAGTTTTGGCTGCCAGCTGTAGCTGGGTTTATACAAACCTGGTTCTACAGAAACCAGACAGTTCCCTACATTATAGGGCTACCCTGACCCTCAGCTACCTAGGAGGGTCCTCAGCCTCTTCACCCCAAGTATACTTCAGTCCCTTGGCATGATAAATATTCCAGGGGGTCCTGCTGGGCATTCCTGGGTATTTAGCAGTCCTCACACTAAGGAGTTGAGAGGGTGTAGTGCAATCATTGAGATGGCCTCCCTGTCCCCATGGAGTGGAGCTTACTGGGGAGGGCTATGATAAACATGCCTACCCATGGAAGAACTTACAGTTGAGGGCGGTGTGATATTATATCTGGCCATGAGGAAAAGTCATTTGGTTCCAATCACTGAGTCTTCTTGCAGGGTTTAGGGCTGCTTACTGGACTCCAGTCTCCCACTGGTGAGGTGTTTCACAACATGCCTTCACACACTTCTGCAGGGTGTGCCTCCATCCTTAGCACAGGTCTGTGTAAATGCAAATCTACAAAGCAGCAGGTGCCTCATCAGTCCCAGAAGAGCAGAAGGCGTAAGTGGACACTTGTCTGCCTCCATGCTCACAGTCCTGCAGAGACCACGTCAAAAATCCAGGCAAGTCCTTCCTTTCAATAAACAGACATTATGTAGGAGCCTCTGTGTGCTGGGCCCCAGGGTGTTCCCAGTAACTCCAGCAGAATCACATGCAACTGGGGTCCAGGTTCAGCCTTGGGACCTGTGGTACAAGACACCAGGGGTGTCAGGATTTGGATGCCACAGTGACATTGGTATAGCTTCCACCCAGTAAATTTGTTAAGGTTCCAGGCAGTGGGGCAGTGGAACACATTAGCCATGACATACATGCTCCTCATCTCTGGTCTTTTTCCCAGCACTGCCAAGGTCCATCCTCACCACCCTATGGTGGATGGTGAAAGTGAGCCAATGTAAGCAGTGACCTCCCAGGCCAGCAAAGTAACCTCAGGCCCTGGATTGTCACCACGCCTGCCAGTTCTCTACTGCATGTGGCATCCGGGTCATGATATGCTGCCTTACCCACAATGCCCACCCTGCCCCCAGTCTCTCACTGCAGTGCCTGCTCTAGAATTACCCTGTGTCTCTGCCCACATGCCCCATCTCTAGCTGCACTGTAGGCTACTGTTGTTCAGGTAAAGGAAGGTAAGGGCACAGGGTGTTGTGTTGGGCACTGACCTCAGGCTCAGCCAGGGCTCGCTGAGTAGACTCTGGTTCTCCCTAGTGGGCCAGGAACAGGTGCTAAGCTCAGCCTTGCCCCCCACCCCCACTCCTGGTCCAGAAGCCTTAGACACTCTGCCAACTGCAGGATTTCAAGAGATGCCAAGTGGCCTCCGATGGAAGAAACAAGTCCTGCCCTAAATGTGGGCCCTTTTAAGAGTCAAAAACACAACTAAAAATTACACCACCACAGCAGGTGGACACTGATGTCAAGTCCTTTTTATTTGGCAAACTCCTGTCCCCTCCTGTGAGACCAGGAGACCAGAAGGAAGGACCAGCACTGAGTTTTTGCGGGGCAATTGCCTAATATTTCAAAGCGGTTAGATTGGGTTCTGGTTCTGGCCAGGTGAGAACGGGAAGCTGGTAGGCTCAGTCTTAGAACCCCCCACCCCAGACTAAGTGTGGTGGGGAAGCAGAAGCGATCATACTTTCTCCCCAGTGGTGACTGGGGCCACGTTTCTTCTCACCGGGAAGGGAGTAGGACCGTGGCTGGTGACCCGCAGCCTCTCATTTCTGTGCGATCCAGAGGTAGATGGACCTGGGAATGAAGGGACTTTTTGAATCATTCCAAACTGGCTGGTCTATGCACCTCATTTTCCCAGGCTTCTCTCTCCTGGAGCTAAACAGTGTTGTTAGATTTCACTGTCTCCATATTCCTTCTAGAACTATCTCCAGCCTTCCCCCAAGACAAAACAAGAATATTGCTCTATGCTCCCGAGAGGCAGGAAGAAAAGCTATCAGAGAGAAACAGGCAGGCCACAGAGTGGGAACAGGGAAAGGTCCAAATGGAAACCTCAGTTCAGCACAGGATGCTGTTTGACCACGTGCAGTGGACAGAATTTCTGGCAAACCAGCTTAATCAAAGCCTCTGTGTTTCACCTTTATTGATGAAAATTGCTTAAATGCAAGCGCTGTTTAGAAAGCCAACCAAAGGAAATAAATTATGCCAGTCTGAATCCTGAATTGGGCCCTGCCTCAAGGTTGGCATTTGGACTAAGTATTTTTATTAGTTAATATTGTAGATAACAGAAACAGACCCTTGGTTCCCAGAGTGCTCCAGAGAAGGCAAACCTCGGAACACAGCCAGACATTTAGACAACAGTGCCTGAAGGTCAGGTGCTATTCTAAGCACCTTACAAATATTTATTCACTTGATTATTACAACAACTCTATCTGTAGGCACTACTTTATCTCCATTGACAAATAAGGAAACTGAGGCAAAAAGTTAAGCAATACTCTCAAGGACACACTGCTGGTAAATTACCACACCTACTTAGTCTGGACCCACAGCTACTGAACCACACCCAAGGTCATGGGACAAGCAGTACAAGTTCTACTTCTCCTACCCAGAGATATGAATGGCCAGAAACACCGTTAAGACAGTTGGTTTCACAATTCACAACTTCCTCCCTACCTGCCAAGAAAACGTAAAATAATTTCTTTTTTGTGATCTGGAAATCCGTAAGAAAAATAAACAAATAATACTGTTTATGAACGTGTGCCTGTTATGTTCAAGAAGAGGGTTTCTGCCCAGATTATTCCAGAAACCAACCAACATCCTCATTTTTTGCTTTTTACCTCATTGGTCTCGAGCCCGACTTGGTTCTTGTCACATCACTATGGAAGTCTGGGTTACTCTACCTAGTATCTTGAATTTTTCCACAGGGCAGGCATCCAGGGACATCAGGAAGCCCTTGTCCTGGTTGAGAAAGGGGCACAGGAGGGGGAGGCATATCCCAGGCTATAGGGACTTAGTAAGTCCTTGTCCTGGCGTCACAAGACCAGCTTTGCCTTGATGGAAGTCACACAGCCTGGCCTGTCCATTTGACTTTGGACGCTTTGTCCTAGAGGCCATCCTGTGCACTATGGGATGGCAGAAGCATCCCTGGCCTCCACCACTAGATGCCAGTAGCAACCCCTTATTGTGATAACAAGAATTACGCCTAGATGGCTCCAAATGTAGACTAACTCCCCTTTGAGGACTGCTGGCTTATTCTATAACTCCAGAACCAATGCAGATTGTACCACTAAACTCAACCCTTTCAAAGCAGACCAAAACCGTCTGAACAAAACCCAGCATCCACCTACATTTCTCAGGTGATTTAGGGTCAGCCATAAGACAGTCTCTCAGATTGGCTCAAAGGTGGGGTGAAGGAGATAATACCATTTGGAAAGGACCCTCCAGGCCTGTCCAGTCAGTAGAGAGCTTTTTCTACTTCATTCAAGATCATTTAAAGGGGCGACCATAAATAGCCTCAGAGTACGCACCGTGCTTTAAATGCATATAGCAGTTCAAAGCGAGGCCTTGGGTGCTAAAAGCACAGCCAAGAAAAATGAAAAATCCAAATCTTCTGTCCAATAAACGTACATATGCGCTGGCACTCCTCCACACTCCACCCATGTTTCCTTTCTTGGCATCTTTGAACTATCTGAACATCCAATAATTAATGTATTAAAGCTTCAATGTGAAAATGTATAGAATTCAGGAATGTGTGCCTGGGAGCCAAGGAGGGGGTTAGAGGGGAGAGATACTCTGCTCAGACATTGTCTCCTGTTTGCTGTCTTTTGTGTGCTAGCCGCTGTTCCATTAAGGGCACCCTTAGCACCCAGCTTCCCTAGGGCAAGACCCCGTTCAGCTCATGGCCAGAGTGTTGATGCCCAGACACACCAAAGCCATTGTGCTAACTCCAGGGGCCTTCACCAGCCCTCTGGAACATGTGTGTTACCAATGGTCCTCAAACGAAGCCCAAGGATGAGTCAAGAATTAGTTAACTTTGAGAGGGAGCATCTATTCTCCTGGCTAGAAGACCATACATTATCCAATGCTGCCTTTCAAGAGACAAAGTCATTTAAAACATTCCTGATGGAAAACAGAAATTGTTTCAGAACGCTAGATTTCAATATTGTCTAGAGAGGTGCAATTTTCTTTTGGGATGGGGAGAGTTCCTACATGGTCTTGAATGATCCCTTCTCCTTGAGTGTGGGTGCAGGTCATGGACAGAATAAAACATCATTTCTATAACTTTGTTATACATGGTAAAGGGATTTGTGAAGATGGACTAAGGTCCCTAAATAGTTAATGCAAAGAGAGATTCTCTTGAGTGGCCTTAAGCTCATCAAGTGAGCTTGTCTGGTCTTGAAGTTTGAGATGGAAATTAGAGAGGGACATGCACCTGCTGTCCTGGAAGATGCAAGCAGCTGTGACTGAACAGCCTATCTTGGTGGCCATGTAAGTAGGGTGTGAGAGGATGGTTGGGAACTGAGAGTGACCCAAGAGTAAGCAAGAACACAGTGACATCAAGCCTACGGCCACAAGGAACTGAAGTCTGCCAATGCCATGTGAGTTTGGGAGAACATGTTGAGTCTCAGCTGAGATTGTAGCCCTGGTTCCCTATTGCTGTGTAGCCCGATGGGACTGAGTGTACGTTGTGTCCTGATCCGGACCCACAGCCTTGTGATGTTACCAGAGTTGTCAGGGTCAGAGCCTGAACCTGGGTAGCTCTAACAAGTTAGGCTTGGCCATTGAGCCTCAACAATCCACTTAAAGAGATAAAATAATAGTGAAAACAGAGAAAGGAGATTTATTTAATGTGGGAAGAGCAGCCAAGAGGTCCAGTGACCCTCCGACTCCATCTTTGGGGTTCTGGCATGTTCGGGTTTAAACAATGGGCAGGAGGTATGGTATGCACAGCCAAGCAGTCCTGCTCAAGGTGTGGTCCTGTCCATCAATACCATCTTAGCTCCAGTCTCTCCTGCAAGGTGGTCTCTTAAATTTCAGAACTGTGAGAACTCTTTCTTGGGAGATAAGTTTTTCCTCTGCCTGGCATTAAAGGTTTCCTTTCTTTACACCCAGTATGTAAATTTTCCCCAGCTTCCTGGGGAAATTCAAATTCCCTGGGTTCCATTGCTTCAACAGTCCGACGGCCAAAGGGAGAGGCACAGTATATTTTATTTATTACTTTTGAATATTTTGTTTATTATGTTTATTGTGTGTGTATGAGTGTATCGCCTCCATGTGTCGTGCAATGCCCACAGAGGTCAGAAGAGGGTGTTGGATCCTCTGGAACTGGAGTTAGGACAGTCGATAGCTGCCATGTGGGTTCTGGGACCTGAACCCGGGTCTTCTGCAAGAGCAGCCAGCACAATTAACCACTGAGTCATCTGTGGAGCCCCACAAGTATCTTTTTAGAAAGCTTTTTAAAATATATTTATTCTTTTACATTTTACACATATATAAAATGTTCTTTGATCAATGTCGCCCCCATTATCCTCATTGAGCCCTGTCCCCTTTTACAAAATTCCTTCTTCCCAAGCTCTCCCCTACTTTCATGTCATGTGTGCCTGTGAGAGAGGGAGGGAGAGAGAGAGAGAGAGAGAGAGAGAGAGAGTCGCTGCAGGTTATTAGTGTTACCTTCATGAGCATGGGTGAAGGTTATTCACCCATGTATCAGAGGCTACCCCACTGAGAAACGTGACATCTTCGTTCTGAAGGGATGGCTGTGGTAAGATAAGGGCTTTTTGTTCAGTCTCTAAGTTCATTGGTTACATGGTATCCTAGTCTGCTTTCTGTTGCTGTGATCACTCACTAACCCAAAGCAACTTGAGGAGAAAAGGGTAATTGAGCCTTACGCTACCAAATGACATTTCATTTTTAGGGAAGTCAGGACAGGAATTCAAGGTAAGAATCACTTCAGGGTCAGGTTACACACAATCAGAGACAGCCCTGCACCCTAGAGCCCGCCCACGGCGTCCCAGCCAGTGGGACAACATGAGCTGTCCACACTGGCTCCCTCATTCCTTCCATGATAAAACTTCTGCCTCAGCTTCCCCTCCTCCTGTCAGCCCCATGGTGTGTTCGTTTCTCTTTGGAACTTGGAAGAACAAGTTCTTTTCAGTGGTAGCTGCTCTGGTTAGTTTTGTCAACATCATACAAACTAGAGTCCCCTGGCTAAGAGGGAGCCACAGTTGAGGAATGCCTCCATCGGATTTGCCTGTGGTGATGTCGGTGAAAGAATTTCCAGACTGATAATTTCCAGGCCACTGTGGGCGGTGCCATCCCCCAGGAAGAGGGCCTGGGCTGTTAGAAGAAAGGGGAAGGAAGCAAGCCAGCCATCACCATTCCTCCATGATCGCTACCTAAGTTCCTGCCCCCAAGGTTTTACCTTGACTCTCCTCAGTGATGGAGTGTGACTTGTAAGTGGAAATAAAACCTTTCCTCCCCAAGTTAGTTTTGGTCAGTGCTTTATCACAGGGATAGAAAAGTAAACTGAAACAGTAGTTTTCTATCGAAAACATGAAACAGAAGTAAAGGCCCCTTCATTACGTTTTCTTCCACTCTGATCCTCTCAGACTTCAAGCTCCAGAACGCACCCTGAAGGTGATTAGATCTCGGCCTTGATCGGCTTCACGGGAATTGTTTTGGAAAACAGTTTTGGGGGAGAACCAGCACATCTTAGCTCTTGT
The DNA here is from genome assembly GCF_000622305.1 of Nannospalax galili. Taxonomy (NCBI): domain Eukaryota; kingdom Metazoa; phylum Chordata; class Mammalia; order Rodentia; family Spalacidae; genus Nannospalax; species Nannospalax galili. The sequence goes on from NW_008331810.1 coordinate 229,446, forward strand.
CCTTTCTTACTTATTTTTAGTATAAGCCGAAAACGAAGTGGAAGGATGGAGATTTTACCAGACAAAACAGAATAGGCGGAGATCCAGGTGCACGCCTGACAGCGGTGTCCTCTAAGGGACACAAATAAGGAATGCTCCATGTGGTGTGCATCAATACCTGCGCCTCGATTCCACCCTGGGTGGTGGCCAGAAGGCCCTCAGTGGCCAAGGTCACCCCCACCCCACCCCTCAGCTCCCAGGCTGACCTCTCCTGCTGTGGTTGTTTTAAGCACTTTCCCCTCAGGAGCCAAATATTATCTAAGTGAATTAGCTAGCCTCTTGCCGTCTTTTAAAACTGGGATTATGGAAGGGATATTCCTTAAAGAAAATCAAGCTGGATATTTGCATATAAATTCTTTTTATTGATAACCTGTTGATCTTTGATGGGTGTTAACCTTTTCTTTTTTTCTGGATTATGTTTTGTAAATTTTAAATAATAGTTTTATTGATTCTTTGAGAATTTCTTTTTAATTTTACTCATTATTTTTATTTTATGTGTATGCGTGTATTGCCTGCATGTAGGTAAGTGCACCGGTGTCATGCAATGCTGACAGAAGTCAGAAGAGGCTGTTGGATCCCCTGGAACTGGAGATACAGACAGTTGTTAGCTGCCATGTGGGTGCTGGGATTCGAACCCGGGTCTTCTGCAAGAACAACCAGTGTTCTTAACCGCTGAGCCATCTCTCATCTCAAGCAATGTATTTCATTATATTGAGACCCTCCTCCCCAATTCCACACTCACTCTATTACCCCTCCCACAATTTCATGTTTGCTATTAATATTTTTCTTTTTTTTAAGGCCTACCGAGTCTTATCTGGGTGCTCCAAATGCTCTGGGCATGTGTCCACCCTTGGAGTCTTTTGACCTACCAGGTATCACACCCTTAAAGAAAACTGTCTCTTCCTTTCCCAGTACTATAAACTGCCAGCGCTCCTCAGCTACTCGACTACGTCTGGGCTTCTTGCCCGCCTCCCCATCCATGCTCGGTTTCTGTGTGGTTTCGGCTTGCAGAGGTCTTGTGCATGCTATGACAATTGCTGTGAGTTCATATGTGGAGCCTCCCTGTGGTGTCCCGACAACACGCTCTCCTTGTGGTCACCCAGCCCCTCTGGCTCTCACAATCTTTCTTCCCCTCTTCCTCAATGATCCCTGAGCCTTGGGAGGAGAGGGTGTGATAGATGCCCATTCACAGCTTAGCATTCTACACTTTCTTATCCTCTGCACATTGACTAGTTGTGGGTTTCTGTGTTCACCTCCATCTGCTGTAGGAAGAAGCTTCTTTGGTGAGAATTGAGAGACGCACTAATCTATGGTTAGAATTACAATCAAGCATTTGTTTATAATTTTTTGCAGGGAAAATTTTTTTTAAAGATTTGTTTGTATTTACGTGTGTGTGTAACTGTATATATGTATGTGCATGTGCCCACAGAGGGCAGAAAAGAACATTGGATTCACTGGAGGTAGAGTTACAGGTTGTTGTGAGTCACCTGATGTGGGTGGGTGCTGGGAACCAAACCCAGGTCCTCTGCAAGGGCAGTGTACACTCTTACCAACTGAGTCATCATCTATCCTTCTGCTGAAAAAAAGTTAAATTTTATAAATAATGGTGTCCCAGACTCAGGCACCTGGGCACACATCAGGACCATCAGTACCTGATGTAGATACTATGTACATACTCTTGAATGACCATGTGTATCTCTATATTCCACCCACTTCATGCATACAGAGGGTGCACAGGTACATCTACATGTATGTGCCTGCATGTATTCATGTGTGCAAGATCAAGTAAAACTGTGATGGCTTTATAGTATAGAAAAGTGTCATTTAAAAATTACACATGCCAAGCCGGGCATGGTGGTGCACACCTTTAATCCCAGCACTCAGGAGGCAGAGACAGGCGGATCTCTGAGTTCAAGGCCACTTTGGTCTACATAGTGAGTTCCAGGACAGCTGGGGCTACAGGGAAACCCTGTCTCAAAAAGACCAAAAAAAAAAAAAAAAAATTAGACATGCCTGTGACTAGTCCCAGGATCACAGCATGCTGACTTCATGACTGTGATTGCAGGTATTTTAATATATCTTGGCATCCATTCATCTTTACAATCAGAAAAATACCTCCATCTCACAGAGTTATTAAGAGATCCACACGAGGCTCCATCTGCCTGGAATTCCTTGTCTTCTGACCATCTTCACGTGTATTTCTTACTGTCATTCAGCTGCTGCTGCTTCAGAAAGCCTGACCAGCGTAAAGTATCCACCCAAGGGTGTTAGTTTGTAGCATTCGCACATTGTTAGATGCTAGTCCTTTATTTAGATGTGTAACTAAGTTCCTTTATGAACACCTTATACCTTTTGTAAGAGAATAAATGCCATAAGAACAAAACCTTGTGTATCTTCTAAACTATTCTAATATCACCTAAAATGTTCCCGGAACCTAGTGGTCACCTAGTGAATATTGGAAGGAAGGAAGGAAGGAAGGAAGGAAGGAAGGAAGGAAGGAAGGAAGGAAGGAAGGAAGGGAGGGTGCTCATCGGAGGGAGGGAAGGAGGGAGGGAGGGAAGAAGGGAGAGAAAGAGGAAAGGAAGGAGTGGATATATGGGTGAATGGATAGATGGGTGGGTGGATGAATGGATGGGTGGGTGGGAGGATAGATGGGTTGCTGGATGCATGGATGGGTGGATAGATGGATGAGTCAGTAGATGAGTAGGTGGGGTATGGGTGGATGGATGGATGGGTAGGTGGAAGGATGGGTGGGTGGATGGGTGGGTAGATGGATGGGTGGGTGGGAGGATAGATGAGTGGGTGGATGGGTGGGTGATTGGGTAGATGGGTGGATGGAGGGCAGATGGATGGGTGGGTGGATGCACAGATAAGTGGGCGGATGGATGGGTGGGAGGGAGGATGCATGTATATGAGAGTGTATATGTGTATGTGGGTGAGTATATGTATGGGTGGGTGTATGGATTTGGTGGTTGGGGGGAAGGAGGAGGGAGGAGTTAGCAGGATAGGCAGGACAGGAAAAAATTTAAATGCTTAGCATATTCCGTAAGCACTTAACGATCCCATTTTCTACTTGTGATTTCTGACAAGTTCCTTAGCTCTGGAATCTTCACTTCTCCTCCACTTCCCTGTCAACCACAGTGATGCACAGAGCAGTTGCGTGTGTTTGTTGTGAGAGTAAATGAGGAATGATGATTCCAGAGTACACAGCAGCATGCTCAGGTGTAACAGGAACTCCCATCACTATTAATTAACAGTACTTCCTTCAAATGATACCACTTGCCACTAACTTCTCAGATTTCATTTCATTATACCTAATAGATTATTGATAGAACTTTATTTAAATAATACCAGGTTTTCTTTTTCAAAAGTAATGATTTCTGATATTTCTAAATAACAAAAAATCATTAGTATTATTATTTAAAGTTGAAATAACTGAAGAAAGTTTAATGCAGGACTTTGAGATCCTTAATTAAAATCATGATGCCTTTAACTGTTTGATGGTTAAATCAAACTAGCATAAGAAAGCCACATAGGCAACTACATTTCAGCAGTCACCTTCAGTCATTTGAGAACAGTTTTCCTGACCCCAAACAACAATGAAATAATAAAGCAAAATGCTCCTAGACCATGGAGAGCTGGCCAGTGGTTTCCTTTTTGACCCCATCAACTGAAGGGTATGGAAGGCTATTTCTCCCTAAAGCATAGCTTAAGGATATTTTTATTTATTAAAATGAAATTCCTCAGGGTAGCTTAAGGATGATTTTCTGCAAAATAGATTAAGATTTGAAAAGTGATGACAAGAATTGTGTCTTCAGCCAGGAATTGCCTTTCAATTGGCTGACAGGAGCCAGGAGGTGAAGGCCAAGTGGAAGGCTGTCTTTATCACTTCATTGCCTCGTTTCTTGTTCTCAGAGCTTGCTGAGTATGTAACTGCCGAGAGAGCCCTGAGCTCCAGTGCCTGGATTGATGGCACCATTTATAACTGGATGGAGAGTCCTGTCCTCTGATAGCAGGTGTCACAGCAGCATCCCCTCAAGGCTGTCACAGAGAGTGATCAATGAAGACTGAATTTTTTACTGACCTGAATAACAGGACACTGTCTCAGCAGTGGCCTCTGGGAGGGAGAAAGTGTTCCCTGCCTCAGGTGTAGGAAGGTTTGCCCCTTTATGACATCTCAGTGTGACTTACCCACAGCTATGCTAAATGGCCGGGTACATCTGCAGCTGTACATGAGCCACCTGCATGTGTTACACAATGACTCACTATGTGTGCACATATGTTTCTTTCTCCACAAAGCACATAGGGGTGCTAAGAACAGCAGTAATGTTGGTGGGTGGGAGCTGTGTTCCAGGATCCATGCTGGTCATCCCACATGAAGAACTTGGGGCATCCAGCCATTGTGAGCCAGTGTGGGAGTGCTGGATTGGGGGGTGGGGGGGCTATGTGTCCTCAGGGAGGGGCGAGAGCAGCTCTGCCCAGACAGAAAAGTTCCATCCACAGGGGATCCTAAGAGCCACATTGATTCTCCCTCCATCTTCCCCAGGGAAGATCACCCCACAGCCCCTGTGGCTCTTCTGTGTTTTGTTTTTTAAAAGACATCAGTTCAACAACAACAAAAAAGCATACAGCCACATCGTTAGGGCTGGAGAGTCTCCCAGTTTTGAGTTTTCTCCTGGTAGACTATGGATTGCTGTTGTCATTTTGGGGCTCACCTCCACAGTCCCCAGATGAACCTGAGCATACCTGCAGGCCACCCAGTGAAACCCAAGCTGAGGCTCAGCTACCACCCACACAGACAACAGGAGATGCTGGAAAGGAATGTGCTGAGTCACAGTCACTACCATCGCCAGGAACTGTTACACAGTTTGCTGCCTGATAAGACGTCAGGAGAACGCCAGGGATAACCAGGATGTAGTTCAGTAAGGAGCGCAGGGTCTGAGCACAGGAAGAGCATTCAAGTCTGCTGATGCTTCAGGAAGGCCTTAGGAAGCCAGGAGACCCTAAAAGTCTGTGTTATAGAGCAAAAACCAAGCCAGTTGTGAGGAAATGACCAGGAGGTTCAGAAATAGCTAAGAGTCCCCGAGTCCAGAAGGTCCAGGAAGCTCCCACTGGGAAGACCAGAAATTCTATCTGGGGAATGGTCAGTGACCACTGCAGCCTCCTCAGAGACCAGGTCAGCAAGGGCACTGAAGGGTATGCTGTGCTTAGATTTGGAACCAACAGGAGAAGCAAGTTCCTGATATACCTCCCAGGCTTCTCCTTCCCATGGCTAGCGCCATTTATAATCCTGACAATAGAGGTGGAGAGCCAGGCCGTCTGGTGGGCAGAAGTGATTCATCAAGATGACACCCTGTGCCTTTGAAATGTCACTCTGGTGGCTGTGTCACCAAAGACCAGAGACTTAGAGGGGACACTGCAATAAGAGACTTTTACAGTAGGCTAGGTGAATGGCGGTTTGGGCCTGGATTAAACTACGGCAAGCAGGCAAGTAGCGTTTGGAGGAAGGTCAGAAGGAGAGCGGCACGTGGCAGTGGAGGGTTACCTACCACAGACAGATGATTGATCCTGGCAGGTCTGAGTGGTAGAGCTCTTCCAAGAAGAGTAAAGAAAGGGTCGAAACTGCAGACCATGGAGAGAATTTTCCTCAGGAGGCAGAAACACAGGTAAGGAAAGCTCAGGCCCTACTCAGCAACACTGCTGATGCCTATTGTAACAGGCTTCCGATGAGCCCTTTTCAAGCAGGAAGACTGAGCTTCGGTAATGGGTGATGCTCTGTCATCAGCCCAGGCCCACAGGACTCTGTCCCAAACACTGAGCACGGGAACTAGAGTTTGTACCGACCTGAATAAGGGGGAAATTCATCTCAACAGCAGCGATGTGAGGGAAGCTCTGAGAGGGATCAGCGTGTCAAGGACCTGACATACTTCATCTCATCTTACCCACCCTTAATCCCTGGATAGATGTCCCCTCCACCTCCATGTTACAGCTTAAAAAACAAGACAGCAGCAACACCACCAGAGCCAGCAAGCACAAACACTGAGGTGCTGGACTGAGGCCCATGCTGTGTACAAGGTCAGAAAGGTTCATGTTTCTCTTTCCTAGACAGAGAAAAGAGTAGGGGGACCCCAGGATAGCCTAGGAGCAGTAGCCTGGCACGCAGGGAAAGTTAATATGATGGTTGGTTTTAATGTCAAGTTAAATCAGAATCAGCAGAGTAGGCAGTCTTCACTTGAGGAACTTTCCTAATTGCTCTATTAGTCACTTTTCTGTTGCTGTGATAAAACACCACAACTGAGGCAACGTACAGGAGGGAGAGTCTCTTTGGGTTTAAGGTTCCAGAGGGATAAGAGTCCATCACGGTGGGGGTGCAGCAAGAGCAGGAAGCTGAGAGTTCACATCTTAAACCACAACCATGATACAGAGAAAGCAAACTGGAAGTGGGGCCAGGCTATGACCTCCCAAAGCCCACCCCAGTGGCATACTTCCTCCAGCAAGGCTCTCCTAAGGATTCCGCGAGTTTCCAAACAGTGTCACCAATTGGGGACCAAGTGCTCAAATCCTTGAACCTATCCGGGACATTGCTTATTCAAACCACTATTGCCTTAATTGGTGTGGGAAAACCTACCCCGGATGTGAATGGCGGCTTCTGGTGGCGGCCCAGATAAAAGGGGGCGTTGGCCCTTTTGCCCCTTTGCCTTCCCTGTTTCATGGATTTATCCTGTTCCTGCTGCAGCTGACTCCTCCACTGACATCAGAACCAACCTTCTGGGCTTCTGTCAATGACTAAGGAACCGCAGCTCTTCAGAAACTCCAGGTTTTCGGTGCCAGATTGGAACTGCTGATGCACCAGCCCCATGGACTGAGAAAGTACCAGGTTCTTGGCCTCTCCAGTGTGAGACAGTCACTGTGGGATTACTCCGACTACTTAAACACCCAACTTCAAGGACTGAGCAACTACCGCGTTCTCGGCCTTTCAGATGTGATTCAGCTGTTGTTACTATTTTGAAGTTGATTTAGTAAATCATATA
>NW_008331810.1:236578-334078 GCF_000622305.1 Nannospalax galili
AGAGAGAGAGAGAGAGAGAGAGAGAGAGAGAGAGAGAGCTTTAAAATCTATTGAAATCAGTACCATCACCAAACCCAGTTTATTGAGTAAGGCAGTTTTACATTCACGGAAGCAGGCCCACCAAGATTCAATAACTTTTCCAAGTTCATAGGATCCTAACAGGGGGACCAGGACAGAAATTCAAGCATCTGGCTTCCAAGCTTACTCTCTAATGAGCATACTACATTCTCTGGGGTCAAGTGGTGCACAAGCATGCTTTCATGTACCTTTGTGTTCTTTGTGATTTGGGGAGGCCGCCTAACGTCACCAGAAGATTCAACACAGTCAGACCTTTTATTACTACCCCTAAAAATCGTTTATGGGAAAGAAAGGTTCATAGAAATTAAATCAGCCTTTACAATTCCTGAGGATCATGGGATTTTCAGCCCTAACCAGACAGGAGAATGCAACTGACTCAAATGTAGAAAAAGGTAATTTGTATTCTGTCTGTGGAAATGATAAAGCAGCCTGCATGGTGCTAGCCCTCTCACTATTAAAAATTGCAGGCTATAACCAAGTCTGAACTTACTTGAATGTACTGAAGCATGGAAGACAGCAGGCAGAATGTGCATTGAGTTAATTCTCAACCAAGGGGAGCACACAGTGTGAATGGATGCTGCATGGCTTCTTACCCTGGGGCAGCCCCTAGCCTGCACAAGTGGCCAGAGAATACCCTAAAGGAGGAAGTCATGGAAGGGGACCCTCAAAATCCTGTGTTCCTTGGCTGACTTCACACACAAGTCACTTGGAAGCTCTGGAGGAACCCGGAAGGAGCAGGAGAGAGAGGGCAGAGGGAGCTGGAGGACAGAACCACCACAGCCCACAGATCAGAGAAGGTGCTTTGTTACCTTCTTAGGGCAAAGTTCGATGCTCTGATCAAGTCTCTAAAACAAAGCATCATAATGTCTGTAATAAGATAGTAGTAGTCATGTGTAGACAGAAGAAAAGAGCCACCATCAGAAACTGAAACACTGGAGTCATGAGGACTGGAAGGCATCTGTGATAATTGTGTACAACGACTTAAAGGAAAAGATGGTCACAATGAGAGAGTCAGTTGTGAATACTGGAAGGAAAAAAAGAACCACACACATAGGTGACCTCTGGAGAGAGGCTGTGTGTGCATGTGCATGGCTGTATATCAAGAAAGAATTGCAGAACTGAAGACTCATTGATAAAAAAAAAATGCATTTATTTGCCTTAAGAGCAGACAGGAGACAGCACAAGAAAAAGAAAACTAGTAACACAATCATAAATATAACTGTGTAATTAATCCCATAAACAAAGATGGAGAAAATACTTTAAACATACAAAACTCAGATTGGATAAAAATGTAAGGCTTAAGGTTGACTATATGTGGTTGGTATAGCTCATGGTTCTCTAGAAAAATAGATTCACCAAAGTGGGTACACTGTGAGCGTGTGTGTGTGTGTGTGTGTGTGTGTGCCTCTGTGTGTGTTAGAGAGAAAGTATGTGTGTTGTGGTTTGAGTGTGAAATGTCCCTCTAATGGAGGTGGGAAGGCCGCTTTGTTCATGGTAGTTTGGGTTCCAGGGAGGTGTTAGGGAAGGGCTGAGTCCCAGGAAGGAGCAGGTCAATGCTCCAGTAAGTGATGCAGGGTTCCTATGCCAGCTCAGCTCAGCTGTAGCATAACTGTCTCAGATTGATCTCCATGCAAGGCAAGAACTCTGCATGGACTTTTATGCCAACCAGTGCCCAAGCCTTCTGGATTTAGGATCAACATTATTATGCTCAGGAAGCTAATGGTGTGAGGGTTTTTTCTTGGAAAGCCACAACAGGGACCTCCTCATAGGCATTTTGGGGGGCATCTGGGGTCTAGTCAATGCCTGGAGAGTCAAGTGCCCCTTGACACACTTTACATCCCATATACCTCTATGCTTTCTGTTCCCCCAGTTACCTGACAGAGGGGGCATTGACTTTGCCCAGGGGGAATGAGCCTTTACCTCCAGACTGTTCCCTGGAAGCCTTAACAGTAGATACATTGCAGACATGGGGAACAGAAGTGTTCTTACATGTCAGTTTTGCAATTACTCTATCAGGTTTTGTTCACCCTAACCTTATGATTCAGACTTGAAATTTCATCAGCAGAGGGAACAGGAGGGAGTATTCAAATATAAAGCTGGCCTCAGATTGGCTGTGATTTGAGCTAATGATGGAATTTCAGTAGTGTTTGTGGAGGTCGGGATCAGGTGCTAGTGAGGGAGGCAAAGGCCTCAGAGCGCATTCAGCCTGGTGAGGGTGCTCATAGGTGTTGAATCAGGCGCCTCCTCCTCTGGCTTCACCAGTAGCTTCTGCTGGGTCTGAGTGTGGGTTTTGATCTGGACCACCTTCCATCCTTTCTGTCTCAGTGATGAGACCCAAGGGACCCTGAGGTTGCCTCTGCACTCATAGTTCTGTGTGTTCTGGCCCTCCAGCCTCTGTCCTTGGGAGCTGGGGGAAGGTAGTCCTAGGATGAGGAGCTCCGTCCAGAATTTTCTCGGAGGGGAGGGGCTCCCTGCACACAGGAGCTCAGAGTAGGATCTGCTCCCAGGAAGGAGCCCCCTTGAGCCTGAGGGATCAGAGGCCAAAGCTAAGGCTTCCACTTGCGCACATTCCCTGGGAAGACTTGGAAGTAGAAAAAAAAAAAAACTTCCACTCTCCATGGCCCCCCAAAGAGGATGTCAGGGTGATGGACAGCAGGTGGCCCCAGAGGGAGAGGCCTGGTTAGCTGCTGACTGAAGGTAGAGTTCACTATAGACACCCGAGGCTGTGTGACACTTTATCATTTGCTCTGACAGGACAGAACATTCTACTTAAGACAGGCTTTGCTTGCTGTGAATTAGTGAGGGATACGCCAATAGGATTCTCTCACAGTAAAAAGCAAAAGCTGAGAGAAAACTGCCTTAAGTCTCCACAGGCCTCATTGGCTTGGGTAATTTGCAAGACTAGAACACAGGGCTTCAGGAACAGTGGGATCCGGCCATCACAGGTGCCACCAAGACTCTGTCCCTCTGTCTTTATTTTGTGATAGCTCAGTTCTTAACTAAGATGCCCAATGGAGATGGAATGGCTGTGGGTGCTGGGACTTCAGGTATTGGGGGACTTTGATTTCTGAAATACAACCTTTACCTGCTGAGGTGTCATGTTCACCTGTACTGGGAAAATGGAGGTTGTTCCAGTTGGAGGAGGGCAGGTTCCAGAAGGCCAAAGAGGGAGGTAAAAATCAGGGTAACTGACATCAGGCCAGAAGTTAAGAGACCAACCTCCCTGAGGGGTGAGTTACATGGGTGTCTGTTGATAGTGTGGCCCTGGTGACAGGCAAAAGTTCGGGGAGGAATACATTTGATAGTGGCAGGGAGGAATGTGTGAAAGCCTTCCTCACTCACAGCTGCAAAACTCTGAAAACTGAAGATGTTACATACTAACACTGACAAAGGGCTGCCAAATCCCTTTCCAGAGCTTCCCCATCAGCTCCTGCTGGGGACACAGTAGCCCTTCAAGGCTGCATACTCACATCCATTCTGGGTTTGCGTTCTGAGATACCATGAACTCTGGTTTCCTGCGACAGACCAGTCCTTGAACTCACAGAGATCTGCCTGCCTCTGCTTCCAGAGTGCTGGGGTGAAAGCTGTGCTCACTCCATGCCTGGCTTTGTTTGCCGATTCTTGCTGTTACTTACTGGGTTGTTAGAATTCTATTAAACAAGTTGCTACATACACTTATATCTTGAAGTATTTTCCCTTTGCTTCTCTCTAGTAGTTTCACATTTTCAATTCTTACAGTAATAGCGCTGATCCATCTTGGCTGGTTTATATTCAGGGTAAGAGATAGGGACCCAGTGTCAGTCTTCTACATGTGGATATCCAGTTTTGCCAGCAGCATGTTGAAGACTGTAGTGTGGTCTGAACTCAGGCACTGGGATGCTGCCAGCATTTGCCAGAATTCCTCTAGACATTCAGAGTCTTTGTGCTTCATATGAACTTTGATTTTAATATTTCCATGAAGAGTATCATTGGAATGTTTTCTGAGACAGGTTCTCAGTGTGTTTCCCTGGCTGGCCTGGAACTTGCTATGTAGACCAGGCTATCCTCAAACTCACAGAGATCTGCCTGCTTCTGCCTCCGAAGTGCTGGGATTAAAGGTGTGTGCCACTACACCCAGCTGCTGTTGGAGTTTTGATGAGCATTTCACTGCGTCTGCAAATCACTTTCAGTAATACAGCCATTTTCACAACATTAATTCTGCTGATCCACAAACATGAAAGGTCTTTCCATCTTTTAATATCTTCCCCGACTGTTTTCTTCATGTTTTAAAGTTGGCATTGTAGAGGTCTTTTACCTTCTTGGTTAGGATTATTCCTAATTTGTTTTTGTGGTTTTGTTTTTGGGTTTTTGGGTTTTTTTTTTTAAGTTATTGTGAATAGGATGATTTTTTTTCCTTATTTTTTCTCAGAGTGTTTGTTAGCAGAGATATAATTAAAACACTGCTGAATTTTTGTATTTTTTAAGAGATCATTTTTATTTTATGAGTACTTGCCTACATGTATGTATATGCAACACCTATATGCCTGGTGCCCATGGAGGCGAGAAGAGGGGCTCAGAGCCCTTGGAGCTGGAGTTATAGGCTGTTATGAGCCACTGTGTGGGTGCTGGGAACTGAACTCCAGTTCTCTTCAAGAGCAACCTGTGCTCTTAGCCACTGAGCCGTCTCTCCAGCCCCTGTGTGTTGAGTTTGTATCCTGCCACTTTGCTGAAAACGGTGGGGTCTTTAGGGTCTGTGATGTAATCAGATCCTCTTCAAATAGGAATAATTTTTCTTCCTTTTCCATTGGTACCAATTTTATTTTTCTTTGCCTCGTGCTTTGGCTAAGACTTCAAGCACTGTGCTGAGTAAAAGTGGAGAGGCCTCTCTTCTCGTTCTGGGCTTAGAGGAGACGCTGTCACATTTTCCCCATTTAGTGCAACGTTGGCTACAGACCGTGTGTGTCGATGAGCTCTTCCGATCCCTAGTATGCCCCTTGCCGAAGGCCTTCTCTGTGTCTGTTGAAGACTGCGTGATTTTTGTCACTGATTCTATTTGTGTGCTGTATTTTCTTTATTGATTTGCATATATTGAATCACTTTTGTATCTCGAGAATGAAACGAACTCATGGTGTATGATTTTTTTAATGTGTAGTTGAATCCAATTTGCAAGTGTTTTACTGATCATTTTTGACTATGTTACTTAAGAAAATTGGTCTGTGGGGCTGGAGCAATAGCTCAGCAGTTAAGAACACTGGCTGTTCTTGCAGAAGATCTGGGTTCGAATCCCAGCACCCACACGGCAGCTAACGGCTGTCCATAACTCCAGTTCCTGGGGATCCGATAGCCTCTTCTGCCCCCTGAAGGCACTGCACCACATGGGTGCACTTACACACATGCAGGCAATATATTCATACACATAAAATAAATAAAAATAATAAATTTTTTTTAAAAAAAGAAAATTGGTCTGTAACTTTTTATGATGTCTTTATCTGGTTTAGGTATAAGGATGATCTACCTTCATAGAATGAGTTTGTCAGTATTCTTTCTCTTTTTTATTTTATGGAGTAGTCTGAGCAACATTGATGTTCATTCTTTAAAGATCATAATTCAGCAGTGATCTGGTCCCAGGTTTTTCTTTATTGGAGTACTGCTACTGTTTTGATTTCATTGCTTATTGGAGATCTGCTAAGTTGTTTATATCCACCCCATTCAGTTTGGGTAGGTCATATTATGGTCTTTTCTTCTACATTTTCTGATATAATAGAATCTAAGTTTCCAAAGTATTTCTTGATAATCCTCTGGATTTCATTGGTGTCTGGTGTAATATCTCCTTTGTCATCTTTAAATTATTAATTGGGTTTTCTCTCACTGCTGGTTAATTTGGCCAAGGTTTTCTTAATCTTCTTTATCTTTTCTTTGTTTTTGATTTATTTATATTCTATATAAACATGAGTGTTTTGCCTTCATGTATATAAGTACAAAACATGCGTGCAATGCCCACAGAGGGCAGAAGCTGGCGTCAGATCCCCTAGAACTGGAGTTCTAGATGGTTCTTAGCTGTCATGTAGGTGCTGGGAACTGAACCCTGGTCCTCTGCAAGACCAGCCAGTGCGTTTAACCACTTAGCTATCTTTTCAGAGCACCAATTCTTTGTTACCGAGTCTTCCTGTTGTTCTTTCAGTCCCCATTGCATTCATTTCCACCACCACCATCTCTATTTCTTTCCATCTACTAATTTTGACCTCAGCTTCTTCTTGAGTTTCTAAAACCTTGAGTCACGTCATAGGTTATTTATTCAAGATCTAATTCTTTTCCTGTAGGCACTAGCTGCTTTATAACTTTCCCCCATTTGAACTTCCTTTCCAAGCTAAAGAGATAGCTAAGAGGTTCGAGTGCTTGCTACTGTTATAGAGGACCCCAGGTTTGTTCCCAGTTCCTATATTGTGTGCTTACAACTGCCTGTAACTCCAGCTCCTGGGAATCCAGTGTCTTCTTCTGTCCTCTGCAGGCACCTCATGCAGGCACACCCATGCATACGTACACACATACACACACACACACACACACACACACACACGCACACACAAAGATAAAATAATTTTTTAAAGTAGTCTTTGTTGCATGCATCTCAACAACTAGTAAGTTGTTTTTGTTTTAATTTGACTCTAAGAATTTTTAAATTTTTCTCCTTAATGTAATTGAAGACTCACTGATCATTCAGAAGTGTATTGTTGAATCTCCACATGTTATATTTATATTATTTCTGTAGTTTCTTTTGCTATTGTTATTTTTATTCCATTACAATCTGTTAAGGCCCAAAATTTATTTCAACTCCAGTTCCTTTGTACACATTTATGTGGCTTTACCCATCATGGATGAGAGTGGGGATACTGAAGTCGTGTGTGATCATTCTCTCTGAACCTGTCCCTTTATTTTCAGTGCATTTTATGAAACTGGTTGCACCAACATTTGCTGCATACATATTTACAATTGTTATTTCTGCTGTTTCCTTTATTAACATCTAGTGATCTTTTTATGTCTTCTAATTTTAGTTTGAATTCTGCTTGTTTTAGTTATGTATTCCACTTGCTTGGTATATAATTTCCCACAGTTTCACTTTCAGGCTGTGTGTGTTCATCAGTGATGCGTGTCTTTTGCAGAAAGCAAACAGCCAGATCTTTTAAAATTTAAATTCTAATCTGTGTATTTTGGCTAGAGAGTTAAGGCCATTTATATTTAGGGTTATTATTGTGAGGTATCCAGTGGTTCTTAGAATTCTGCTTTGCTGCTGTTTCTCCTGATTGAGTCCAGGGCTGTTGCTGTTTTCCCCTATTTCTTTAGGAGCTTGCTGCCTCACTGCATCACATGTGTTTGTTTCTTTCCTAATTCTCATTTGCCTAGCTACTCCTCTTGTCAAATCTATTCTTTCCTGAACTCTGTTCATGCCTTTCTTCCACATCTCTGTGTATGATTTCTTTACCTATTGTCTGCAGTGCCGACTTGGTGGTCATTAATTGCTTTAGTTTATACTTGCAAGGTCTTTTTTCTCCATTGATTTTGGAGGATAACTTTGCTGGGTATAGCAATTTTGGTTGGCGGTTCTTTACTCTTAGAGTTTCAAATATATCAGCCCATGCTTTCTTGGATTTAAGTGTTTCTGCTTAGAGGAATGATGTAATTCTGATAAGCTTACCTTTGCAAGTTAATCTACTTGTTTTTGTAGCCATACCATTTTAAATGCTACATCATGGAGCGCATTGTCTGATCATGTCCATTGAGTGCTCTAAGTGCCTCTTGTGTTTGTATGTCCCTATTTTCCCTTGATCTGGGAATTTTTCTGTTATAATTTTAAACAGGCTTCCTATGCCTTCAGGCTCATTCTTGGGCACAATGTCTTCTCATTTTTGATATTGTGATCATGCCCCAGAACTTTTGAAAAGTTTGGTCACTTTGTATTTGTATTTTCTAGTTCATTGATATATTTTCTTGCCTTTAGTTGTTCTGATGTTCTTCTGCCCGACATCGTTGATCAGTGACGCTTTGCACTGATTGTTTCTTTAATTGTACATATATGCATATACATATATAAACATACACATATTGTTCTTGTTCAAAATATCAGTTTCTTTGCTGAATTTCTCATCCATGTCTTGAATAATTTCTCTACTCATCTGTTTGCTATAATAACAGCATCAAGATGTAATATTAATGTGCTTGGAACTGATTTTAAAACACCTGGAAAGGGCATTAAAATCTTTCATTTGGGGGCTGGAGAGATGGCTCAGTGGTTAAGAGCACTGACTGCTCTTGCAGAGGACCCGGGTTCGATTCCCAGCACCCTAATGGAGGCTACAAACCATCATTAACTCCAGTTCCAGGGGAATCCGATGCCCTCTTCTGACCTCCGCGGTATTGCACAACGTGGGTGCACTCACATATATGTAGGCAATACACTCACACACATAAAATAAAAATAATAAATAAAATATTTTTTAAAACTCTTTCATTCGTAGACAGATTTATTCACTCTAAAGTCCTGCCAGCATCCACTTTATGTGAAATATTCAAATGCGGAAATGGCACCAAACATTATATAATCTAATTATTACTTGTATCACTTGTAAAAATATCTTTTTTAAATAATAAATGAAAGTAAAAGTTCACATCGAAAAATCAATCACTGGGTAAAACAATTTCAATTCACTAAGAATGAGAATAAAGATAATTTAACGCATTTAATTATTAACTATTCTCTATAGAATTTAATGGGTTTTTCATTCTTAATGCTGGTATTTGTTATGTGATTTTTTAATATATATATTTTACTGAATTTTTGTGCATTTCATACAATACATCGTAATCATATTTAGACCACCCTCCCCTTATCCCTGCCCCTGTAGCCTGCCCACTGGATTTCATGCATTCTGTCATATTTGCTAAGGCCCATTGAGTCAAGGAGTCAAGTTTGTGTCCCAGATATCCTTCACCGTGAGTTCATTCACTGTAGCCTGCTCAGCCTACCTAGCGTCACTCTCTCCCTTACCCAGCAGTGATCAGCTGACAATAGTCCTTCAGCTAAGGTTGGGGCTTCCTGTTAGGCAGTTTTGAAGGAGTCATGTTGCTTTAATTTTTCATATTTATGTTTTTACATTGTGATTTGCATATCTGTTGGTAAGCATATTTCTATCATTTTTTTTATTTTTTATTTAACAAGGACCTTTTTATTGGGTAAATTTCTCATGGAGTGATGATCCCCACTACCAGGAGAGAGAAAGCAAACATAAGTAATAGGGTCTGGAGAGATGATTCAGTGGTTGGGACCACTGGCTGCTCTTACAGAGCACCTGGGTTCTATTCCCAGCACCCACATGGTGGCTAACAACCGTCCATAATTCTAATTCCAGGAGATCTGATGCCCTTTTCTGACCTCTGTGGACACTGCATGACACAGGTGCATATACACACATGCAGGCAATATACTCATACACATAAATAATAAAATATTTAAAAAGAAATTATAGGGTGTACTTAACAAGCACAACAACAGAACAGTAAAAAATAACCCTTCAAACAATAACAACAAAACACACCATCAATATTTGATCCTTGCTGAGAGGGAGATGGTGTATTCCCAGTCCTGACCCATTACTTTTTGTGAAGCGAGATACTGTTGGTTGTTTTAATCTCTGAAGTCCAAGCGAGTTAGACCAGAATGGACTGTTGGCAGGCTGAGTCCCTTCTAGAGGGCAGGGGCTTTTCACTTATCAATCTCTCAGAACCTCTGAGGTGTACAACTCGGTCAAATCAAAGCAGTAGGCACTGGTTGGCGGAGACATAAGGCTCTGATGGACCCCATGTGCCTGAACTTGCCTTATCGTCCCCTGTACCCTGCTGGTATCCCCCTCAGCTGGTCTCACTCCTCTCGCTAGGTTTGAGTGTTGGCTTTCCCAGTGAGTTCATCCTCCACTCCCCTCTCGAGGAAAAGCTTACAGGTGGCGCTTCCAGAGTCTGGGCTACAGCTCCATGGATGCGGCTGTCCTCTGGTTCCCTCTAGTGTCTTGTGGCTCACAAGTAGAGCTTCTTACTCAAGTAGAGCTAATGTCAAAGCCAGGTTCCTGAGTCCACACTGATGATTGGGGTGTCACTTGCTTAGCTACTATGGGGTGGGGTGGGGACTGGAGATGGCCAAATGCAGGGCCTCCTCTCTCTCTGGTTGAGAAATTTCACTGGAAGACTTAAAATGCCTCCCCTCCACTGGACCAGTAAATGTGCTAGGAAGGGTCTATTTGTTGCCGGGGACACAGCTCCTGTCCTAAGCTTAGGTCTGCTGAGTGCCATGTGGTGTACATGTGCCAGGTGAGTACATGTTAGGCTCCTGGGGCTTCCCTTTCCTCCAGCTTCCAGCTCCACTGGTGGCGGTGGTGGGGTTCCTCCGCCTTTCCATGCCACGTCCTCTACCTGCAGCCACATGCGCACTGGATGCTGTGTTTCAGATTCCTGTGGCTACCAGAAAGCCCTGGGTGTCTGGTGACATCATTCAGCTAGTAAAGGCTCTTAGCACACAAGATTGGTGACCCCAGTTTGATCCCTGAAGGGGAAAACTGACTCCACAAAATTATAACCTGACCTCCATATATGTGTCTCCATGACACGGGTGCCTGGCATAAAAAAATAATTAAAAGTGAAAATGATAAAAAAAAAAACAGTAAACATTAATACAGTAAACCACCAGACAGTACCTTGCTTGCTGTGTGGCTCAGGCTGGTCCTGCCTTCCCAATCTTCCAGCCTCTGCCTTCTCAGTTCTGGGACTCTAGGCATAGGCTACCATGTCTGCCAATAGCTCTCTATTTCTTAATGCCGCCATTAAATTTTAATTCTATAACAAACATCAGTAAGAATGATTTGGGGCACCATTAAATAACAATAACTAAACTGCAAGAGATAAATCGTGATCACTTCAAGGAGACTCACTCAGACACACAGATGTCCTTCTAGGGATGTGGAGATGGAACTCTGGCCTCCTTGGAGGGAGGACTGAGTCAAACCTTCAGGTGACCCCAGGTGGACTCCTGAAGGCATTGTTGTCCTCTCACTAGGGACTCGATGACTCAGGAGAGCCCTTAGCCTTCAAGATCTCTGTGGGCTACACTAAGAGCAGCATAAACAAAGAACCCCCAGACAGGCTCAACTGAGATGTCACAGAAACAAGAACCTTTGCTCCACTGGTGTCCTTTCTGAACTATGACACCTCCCCAGGTGGAAATGGCTAACTGGCTCTCCCAATGTTCCCTCATTGAAGAGGTGCTTTTGTGGGGAGTGGTGGGGGGGGTCCTGCTTTGGTGCTCATGTCTCGGGTCATGTTCCTGCAGACCTGGAGAATCTATGTGTGGTTCCAGCATCATCTGGTCTCTGTGCAGCACCTTTTATTGGCTCTTTTCCCTGGAGCCCCATTCTGGGTTCCTGCGAAGATTCAAACGGGATCAACTTCACCTGAATGTTCTAGATCTCTCTCTATGACTGGGAATGTTCGCAGTTCCCACCTCTGTCTGACTCTCTTGATGGCTGAAGGCCCCACAGAACACGCCCAAGTGTCTTTCTGCAGTGATGCTCTCCACGCTCCCCCGCCCGGCAGGCTAAGCCCTTCCTTCTGTTTCACACACGTGCTGGACTTCCTTCCCGTCCCTGCTGTGGCTCCTGGGAAATGGGCAGCATCCAGCATGTAAGACACTAGATCAGTGAGTGGAGTTCCTCCAGACCTGCCCTGCCTGTGCCAGGGACTTCTCGCCTCCTCTTTCCTCCCTTTCCTGAACTCTTGGCTTCCATTGCTTATGAACTTTTTGCTACATGCTGTTTTCACCCAAAACACCCCCCATCATTTCTTCTGAAATTTCCCCTCTCCTTCTTTGGTCCCTTTGCGATTCTAACAGTCACCTGGGAAAGTTGTAGAGACTTGTTTTTTTTTCCAGAAAGTCTGCCGTATGGAAGACCTGCTCAGATGTTTGCTAAAGGCTAGCAGGCAAAGGGATTGTGACAGCCAAGCTCCAAGTGGATCACTTGAAACTTCCTTGGTATGTGTCTTTTATCCTGGTAGGCAGTATGCCCTCTGCTCCCTAAAATTTGTGCATCACTAGCCCTTCCCAAAGATGCCCAGGACCACCCCCAGGACTTTTCCCACATTGCCCATCTGCAGCAATGACCTACAGATGCTCCAGAAGCACAGGGTAGACTTTGGGGGGGGGGCAGCAGCTGGCTCCCACATCGGCAGTGCTCCCTAGCTCTGCTGCCCTCCTCAGTGTGGGTCAGCTGGCAGCTTAGAACTCTGTGGAAGGTTCCATTGTCTCTAAGGCCAATGAGTACCTGGTAGCCAAGGCTGACTGTCAGTTGAACTGGGAGATGGAAGCCATCCATGTTCTAGAAGCCCTGTGCCTAGCTGTGTGCTTTTCAGAACACAGTGGGAAGAGACATAGCTGTGTATTTCACTGGGGATGTGGGAACAGCTCACTGCAGTTGGAAGTCCCTGACTCTGGGCCTCATCAGCTCCACAGCAAGACTAGTGGGTCCCAGCAGGACTGTTCTGTGTCCCCTTCTGCACACTTAAGCCAGGCAGGGCGGAGAGGGGCTCAGCCCTGGTGACAACTGTCTGACTTACTTTCTTCTTCTGCCCTTGAAACCATGTCCTGCACAGAGTGGCAGGGGTGGCCTCCTTGGAGGATTCCTCTCTAGCTATTGGCGCAGGACTCAGGACTCCCCAAAGGTATAAACTGAGACATGATTCTCAATCATAAGATCTGAAGAGAAATAAGCATAACAGACAGGGTCTAAAATATCAGGGACTTTCTGGGGAACCATTTGGTCCCCCATCTTGGGCAAGAACGACTGCTCTTTAGTGATGTGCTGAGTCAGGTGCCTTCCCTGGTGTGGCCCTTCCCTCTAGCACATGACTCTTCAGAGACCCTGAAGATGCTGTCTAGTCTTCTGAGGCATCTTGAAGACTGTGCCTCTGGGGCTGGAGAGGTCTTCATTGGCTCCATTCGTCACCTTACACCTCCTTGGGTCACACCGCCCTGTACTACTTTCTCCGGCAGACTCAGGCCCGGAGCCTCCCCATGCATCTCCTACGACTCTACTAGAATCTTCCCATCCCAGAGTCTTCCCTGAGGGAGAAACAAGACCATGGTCCACCGTCATCTATGTGGGTTACGAACCCTCAACATCCCTGAGGGACAGCAGGAGGGTGTGGAGGACAGTGGCTCTCTCAGGAGATGGGAAATCCCCTTTAGGGCAGCGGAACGCAACTCTGCATTGGCCACGGGTTGGTCTACTGCAAAGTCGAGAATACACTGAAGAAATGCACTGAAGAAATGCCGTTAGGAATGTAGCAGCCCGGCCCTGAGGGGAGTGAAGGTAAACGGCCTTCTCACAGAGTGATCCAGGCTGTGAAATGACAAGACAGAAACGAGATCACATGTACAGTGCATTCCACAAAGATGATTTTCAATAATATTTTTAATGTTTTTGAAAATTCTGGGGCTGGAGAGATGGCTCAGTGGTTAAGAGAGCTGACTGCTCTTGCAGAGGACACAGGTTCAGTTCCCATCACCCACATGGTGGCTAACAACCATCTGTAACTCCAGTTCCAGGGCACCCAATGCCCGTTTCTGACCTCTGCAGGCATTGCACAACACAGGTGCACTCACATACATGCAGGCAATACATTCATACACAAAAGATAAAAATAATAAATAAAATATTTTTAAAAAAATTCTTACATATATACAGTGTATCTTGGACATATCCATTCTCTACTCTTTGTCTTAATGTCCCAGGGACCATCCCCTGCTACATCTCTGTCTTCCAACTTCATGTCCTCCTAATTTTTATTATTTTTTAACCACTGAGTCCAATTAGCATTGTCCATATGTACATGAGTGTAGGACCATCCCCTGGAGCACTGACAACCTACCAGTGACCACCCTCCAAAGAAAAGTGGCTTTCCCTACCCCACAGCCATCAACTGCCAATAGCTCCTAAGGATAGAACCCTGGGCCCCCCTCCATCCATGCTGAAATCTTTAAATGACTCGATCCTGTCCAGGTCTTGGGTAGGTAACCACAGCTGCTGTGAGCTCATCAGTGTAACAGCCATATCACACTCAAAAGACAGACTTCATAGCACTCCACCTCATCCTCCAGCGCTTACATTCTTTCCCCCAATCTGCCTTGATGTTCCCTGAGTCTTGTATGGTGGCCGCTCTACACATGAGCACTCGCACTCACTGATGCTCAGCACTTTGAACAGTTATGAACGTCTGCATCAGTCACCACCCACTTCCAAAGAGGCTTCTCTCACCAAAGTTAAGAGTAGCCTAAACGGAGGAATATAAACATGAATGTTTAGAAGCAGTTTGACAACATGACCCTTTAGCAAAACAACAGTGGTTCCCCCCAGGCCCTCTGACCTCCCTAACGATGGGTTCTGACCACGTTTACAGTACTAAGCATAAATTCCCTCCCATGGAGCAATCAAGAGAGGGGTTGGTTACCCCATAAAAAGTCTTGCCATTATTGCACTAGTGGATCCATCTTGCCTGGCAAGTTGACATTGTATCTTGCAGGGTCCAATACTGGATAAGACCATTGATATCTTTTCTTCCCCAGCAGCCTGCATATGAGGTGTATAGGTAAAAGCTATGTGGAAACCTATGATCTTGTAACTCAAGTAAAAATATAATAAGGTAGGATAGTGATAAGAAAAAAATGGAGCAGAAGGGGACCAGAGGCTTAAGGACTAGTGGGTGGGAAATGACAGAATGAAGAAGTAGGGTGGGTTAACCAAACTAAGAATGCATGAAGAGGCCTTAGGAAAGTCTGCTAGTTTATACTCCAGTTAAAAATATAAAGTAAAAAAGGAGTTTGGATGGAGGCACTCCTCATGGATGGACAATGGTGCTCACAGAAGATGGGTTACTAAATGAAAATCTTAGTGTCAGGCACAAGATACCTCCAGACGAGTTTTTGGTCAGGGAGGCCCCACAAGCACCCAAATCAACACAGGCTGTTGCCATTGCTCTTGATTGCCCATCATAACTAGATGGTGAGATGCTATCATTGAAGGTACTTGCTCTGGTTGCAGGCATAGAGGAATCAGTCTTGAACTGACCAGGAAAGCCTCTCCCTGCTGGCTAGCTGTCATAGTGCCAAAAGGTGCATAAGGATTCTTAAAGAGAGTATCCCAGCTTCTCCTGGAGAGTGGGGCTTGCAGAAATAGGCAGACTGGATCCTTCTTCCCCTCCTTCCCCATAACCCTCCTGTTTTGCCCTTTCATTTAAATTATTCTATTGGGTTTTTTTTTATTTTATTTATTTTTTATGTGTATGCGTGTATTGCCTGCATGTAGGTAAGTGCACCCATGTCGTGCAATGCCTGCGGAGGTCAGAAGAGGGTGTTGGATGCCCTGGGACTGGAGTTACAGACAGTTGTTAGCTGCCATTTGGGTGTTGGGATTCGAACCCAGGTCTTCTGACTGCTGAGCCATCTCTCCAGCCCCTCTATTTAAAAAAAAAACAAAACAAAAAAGCATATGTAAAATAGATTTTAGTAGACAGCTTTCATGGATCTTTGATCATTTACCTGATACCCGAGTGTCCCTGCCCACCTGTTCTCTTCTGTCCTCTGACTTGACCCACACCTTCCTGCTTCCTCTGCTGCAGACAGAAACACCATGGTTAGGCCCAGCCCTGCCCTCCAGGTCCCAACACGCTCTGTTTTGTTTCAGCAGCTTCTCTGCTCCCTTGGCTTACAGGCCCTCTTCCCTTGCACGGTTTCCTGTCCTACTATGTGGCAGCTTTGAGCCTCCGTGTGTGTGTGTGTGTGTGTGTGTGTGTGTGTGTGTGTGTAAGGATAAGCGTGGGTGTTTACCATTGTGAGAGTTTGTGTGTATATACGTTTGCCACCAAAGAAAAACTTAACTTGACTGAAAATATATAAAAGCAACAAATAGTATCTTAAAGCAACAGGGTTTTTAAATTGCAACATGGCAAAGAAATATTTTGCTCTTTAGGATCTTTTCTTAGCATTGTTTAAGTCGATCAAAACTGGTTTGATTAAATATTAAAAGACTGTTCAGCTCATAGCTTTTAAAAGTGATCTTCTTATACATATTTTTGAGCATGTCAAATACTATGACTTGAACAACAATAAATCCATCTGTTATTGAAATGAAACCATACACTTATACATCTAATTTTGGAGTCAGTAGTAAGGAAATAATGAATTCATAAGAGCTCATTTAAAAACTTAATGTGTGCTTGAAAATGACTATTTCAGAAGCTATAACACTATTAGGCTTTGGGAAGACCACTTCCAGTTTCAAAGCTCAAAAGCAGTAAATCAAAGTACTTCTAAAGACAAAAACTCATAGGCTGTGAAGACTGGGCCAAGTCTGCAAGTCTCCAGAGGGCTTCTCATCCTTCCTGGAGGTCCTGAAGACCTTGGGGGGCACCGGATGCTTCCTGGACTCCATGGGCTGGGTGTGGAGCACCAGGAACAAAGGGCCTCGTGGGAAGGCCGGAACCTGGACTTGGCATTGGCCAATGTCTGCCCGTGGCTGTCATTTCCTCACTGAGCTGGTGAAGTTCCTTCTTGGTGGACACAGCGGGCACCCAGCTTTCTTCAGCTGTTTGTCCCTCTCGCTTAGACAGAAGGAGAGGGTTGTTTTTTTCCATTTCTTTGCTCCTGTCTTCAGCCAGGAAGTTGCAGATCAGATGCATCTGTCATTAATGTCTCCGCACACAGGGAGGAGCTTCTTGGGTAGTAAGGTGGCATGGAGCAGATATTCTCTTAAGGGCTAAACATTAACATCATAGGGAAACTCATTATCATGATCATGTGCCTCCCAATATAATGCACCAAAAATGAGATATTATTTGTTTTTCTTGCCAAACACTGAAAAGAAAAAACTGCAACAAAATTACCCCATAGTGTACAAAACTATAAAGACTAGGACAGGCTGAGAGTTGCTTCAAAATAGCAGAGTCAAGACACATGAGGCCCAAATACCACACATGATCCTGGATTCGATCCTGGACCCAGGAAGGAACAGCTAGAACATTATTTGGAAAATCAACAGACTTTGAATCTGGACAGGGGCGTGCAGGCAAAGATAGTACTGATCGCAAATTCCAACTTTGGTGACTGTGCTCAGGTCAGAAAATGCCAGGCTGTTGAGAATCCCACGTCGAGGGGCTTATGGTTTTGATTTGTGCCAAATGAAGTTACTAGAAGTTCCCCAGACAAAGCTCCTTCCTGCTGTTGAAACCAGGCTGTGGCTCAAGTTGACCTCTCTGCACGCTCTGGTCATGTAGTTTTCCTCCTGAGAATGCACAGAATGCAAACTGTGTTCAACACCCCTTCAGAGGTCTAAATTTGCTTCAAGCCTATTTAGCGTCTCTGAGTTTTCTTCAGGACATCAGAGGACGTGAGGAAGATTCTAGAGACTTGAAACTATGGAATCCTTCTCCAGTCAAGGTCCATATTCAGGTCTTGTGACATCTTTCTTCCTGACTGCTGTAGCATCTGAGATGCTTGGCTTCTGACTGATTGGCTCTGACTGATTTCTGTGACTGGCTCTCTCTAAATGATCATGCTCGAGGCAGTTATTCTCTTAGCATTCTGGAGAGTCCAAATATCAAGGTCTTGGCTGTGCTGTCCTTCCTCTGAAGGCTGTGGGGTTCCCTTGGGATCCTTGGTCATTTGTCATGTCACTCTGATCTCTGCCTCTAGCTTCATGTGATTGCTTCCCTGTGTTTCTGTGTGTCCTCAATTCCTAAGGGGCCAGTTACTGATCTGTCCTAACCCAGCACAATCTCATCTGGATCCTTAGCCCATTATACCTACAAAGTCTTATTTACAAATAGCACAGTATTCTGAGATTCCAGATATGTACACATTAGTGGGTAGAGATTAGTTAGAACCAGGCTATATAGTTTGCAAAAAGAAACAACAAAAAAAACTCATAGAAATAATGTTGGACCCTTCCCAACATGTCCTATCAGGAGACTCACAACACCGGTTGTCTCATGTCTTTTCATGTGACCTCTTAAATTCTACCTCCTTAAATTACCATGCTTCTGCCTGCTTAGAATTCAAAAAAGATCCCAGTGTGTTTCACGAGATGAATTCCACACATCAGATTTGCAGCTTCTGTAGAGAAGGACCCACTTCGTCAGCAGAGAACTGGACTTAGCCACTTCATCCAGCCCGCCGCACCCCTGGGTGCCACTGCCTCTGTGCTCATGGAGTTCGTTCCCTGGGTGATTTGAAAACCTCCTGCTTAGTCTTATCTCTCTTTGACTCCAGATTTTAAGAGGTTCATTCTCTCCATCCCCTTTCAGGATTCCCTTCTCTGGCTCATTTTCCGTTTCCTCTTTCTTATCCCACACCCTAGAGAGACAGACAAGCCCCTCCCACACCAACCCTGCTTCCAGGACCTAAGCTTTGAACAGGCCCTGGGATCTCCAGGATCCTGACGAAGGGATGACTTATGTGGCTGCCTGTAGAGCCTAAGATACGGTCCTGAAGGCTGTCGAGGTGCCTGCTCCCAGGTTGTCATGTGCTGGAGGCTCTGTGGTCACGTAACTCGGAACCACTGCATGTTCCTGTTTAACTTCATTCCAGTTACTTTGGCTCTAAGATAAAGAAAAGCTAATTACTTACATATTTTATCAACTGGAAAAAAAAAAACCCAGACTGTATATTTTGAGTCTTGATCAATCAGGACTCCTTGCCTAAAGGAACCAAATTAATGATTTCCTTCACTTTCAAGTTGTGAAGAAACTCTGGCTGGCCTTTCTTCTCACACCTTCCCGAAGGCCAGAAAACAACATGATAGAACGCCAACCCTAGTTCTCGCTAACGACAAGCCCTCTCCAGGCCATGCTTGGTCTCTGGAGAGTTTTCTGGTGGGTTGGGCTGGTCATTCTCCTGCCACCTGTGCCTGTGGATGAAGAAATCACCTCACAGCTCTGGTTCCTGGCTGGGCTCAGGGATGGACCTGGCAAGTTATTCCCACTCCAGTTTAAGGCTTTTGAAAGGGCAGAAAAGAAACTTCAAGATTGGATCCACACAGGAAACAAACCCAACTGAAATCTCGTCCAGAGCCTTTCTGTCACCCGTCACCCTCAGTTTTCTTTTATTATGGTTTAAAAAGCAAATTATGAAACAAGAAACAAGGAAGCAAGCTATGCAGACAGCGATCGGCTTCAGAGTGAGATGTCACCTAGGCTGCATTCTCTGCCACCTGCCAGCACCGTGACTTTGGTACTGCCCTCCACCTCTCCAAGCCTTCACTGTTCACCTGTGATGACAGCCATGAAATCCAGTTGAGAAGATGTAGAAAGAACAGCCATCCAGCTTCCCTGGATGCAGGCGGTGATGATGGTTCAGTAACCCCCAGGCTAGCATGTCACCTGACCTAGCCACCCCGGATGCAGAAGGCCTGCCTTGGTCCAGCCAGCTGGCTGGGATCCTGTTTGCTTTGCCTTCTGGAAACTCAGCTTGGATTCAGGTTTCCTAAGAGACAAGAGCTCGTGTCATCTTTCCCAGTTGCCCTCAGTGACTTTTGAGAGAGAAGGCATGAAGCAAAAACTACCAAAAGGATGCTCAGAGTATCAATAGGAAGTCTGTTTCCAGTTAGCAGGAACCCTAACATGGGGAGATTAAACAGCTCTCAGCAAAGTGCACATTGTACAATTATTTCATCACAAGCTGAGAGCCAGCAGCTCAGTATGCGGCAGTGAACCAACATCTGAAATACCTTTTCCCTTAATCCCCTTCATCCAAGAATAAACACTCTTAATGAAAGTCTCAAGAGGGAGTTAAAAAGAATTTGTTTATCCAGTCTTTCCTAAAATAGGGGGCCATTTCTTCTGGTATCTTCTGCGCAACACTTCAGTCCAATACAGCCATACCACTACTTCCAGAAAGTTCTTTGGGAGCAGAGACCCAAGAACAGATACCTGGGGTTGAGAAGAGGCCACCAGAACTTTAGGGCTCCGATTTTCTAAGCACTTTTGAGGCTTTTGAGTGAGCTCACGTTTTAATTAAGCCTTGCCAACAGAAACATGACACTTGAACTCTGTGGGACAGCCTCGCGACGCAGAAAGCTTAAAAAGAATCAAATGTATTTTGCCATTTTGAAACACTAGAGCAAATATTTCCAAGACTGTTTCACAAAGCTCTTCGGTACAAGCATCAGTTACTCACTACGTGAGGAAAGAGCTGTGCATACGTGATGTGCTTTCCGGCAGGGGCCTGTTTGCTGGGTATGGTACAAAGAACGTTTGAAAGCCAGAGCGGAGGTCGGAGCTTCCTAACAGACCTGAGGGTAGGGAATGTTTTTCTCTTCACAACAGGAGCGTTGAATCCCACAGAGCTGCTTATGGTCTTAACGAGAGCTTCTAACATCATGTAAACACAAATATACAGACGGAATTAATGTAAATAGGAAGCAGCATGGAAGAGTTATCAAAGAATTATTTATTTTTCTGAGCGTGTAATACACGTTCTTTGTAGAAAATATGAATAGAAAAATATAGTGTCTAGGAGAAAATACAAATCACTTAGCCCTGCCACTTGCTCACTGCTTTCTGGTGGATTTCTTTTTTCATATAATTGCATTTCTTCTTAAAAAGATTTCATTTATCTTATGTGCATACATTGTGTGCCCAAGTGTATATATGTGCCCCACATGTGTGTAGTGCCTACAGAGGCCAGAAGAGGGTGTCAGATCCGCTGGAACTGGACCTGCAGGCAGTCGTCAGCCACCTGATGTATGTACTGGGTGTCGAACCTGGGTCCTCTGCAAGAGGAGTCAATGCTCTGAACTGCTCAGCCACTTACAGCCCCCAAATTCCATTTCTATAAAACCATTCACAGTTCACAGTTTTTCACTTAACCATACGGTAGCCATGCTGTCTGATAGTAGCCAGTGGCCAACTGCCTACAGCACATATTGCATATGGTGTTTCTTAGAAATTTTGAGTTTTACCTGCAACATTTATTTGAATTTTGCAGTCAGGCTGGGGATGTCACTCAGTGGTAGAGATTTGCATAGCATGCATGAGGCCCAGCCCCAGCACTAAAAAAAAATTAAAAAACAAAAGTTAAAATTGTTTTTTGTTTTTGGCCTTTTGGAGACAGGGTCTCCCTGTAGCCCTGGAAGGTCTAGCCTGGAACTCATTATAGAGATCAGGCTGGCCTTGATCTCACAGATATCCACCTGCCTGTACTTCCCAAGTGCTGGGATTAAAGGTCTGTGCCACCACACCCAGCTAAAATAGCTTTAAAATTGTTCAATCTACTCCAAAATATATCCACATTTTGGATATAAAATATATAGCATATAAGTGTAAAATATAACTAACTAAATAAGCACAAAAGTACAAAATTAATATATAAAGGACATCAAGCTAGAATAGATCTAGTTCTTCAGAATGAAAGCCGATGTTTCTGCCCTCTTTGAAAGTTTACTTTTATGCCATTTAAACAGCTCTACTTGCCTAAGAATGCCTTTGCCCAATCTGAAATAGCATCCCTAAAATATTCAGTATGGCTGGAAAAAACGTGACAGTCATTTTATGTACTACCCACACCCTGTCCCACATCTACTTAGGGATTCCAAGGAATTGGACAAAGTCTATTTATTCAAGGAAAACTTTCTTTTCTTCCAAGACTAGAATAGTTCTGCAGGGACCCTTTATCTCAACAAACTTTCAATTTCCAGAAAAAGAAAACTTGGATCTCACTGTATCGCTTCAAAATTCCATCCCTTAAATTTCATGTGCAGCTTGGCATCTTGCTGCCTGTGAAAACAGGAGTCACTGTGTGGCAAGAAGCGAGCCACCAAACTGCTCAGAAGTAGTCCCTCCTGCTTGTCTTCCATGTGTGGTTCTCGTTGCTACTTTCCATCGAATGCATGTACGAGAACCACATTCTAACTGTAGTTAAATATACCAGGGTTTCATAATGCGCATCACAGAGTGTCAAAACTCCTCCCGGCCCCAACTCACAGTCACCACTGTCTGGGACCAGGACATATATTTGAGCGTCAGAGAGACCTATGGACAGACAAAAGAGGGAGAAGCAACGGTTTGAGCCAGACGGAGTGGGAACAGTCTGTCTGAGGAGCTATTTAAGGAGATGTGTCTACCACCTGACTCGAAATCTAACCAAAAGACTAACATTCTGCAGTTACTTTTGTGTTCTGCACTAAATGCAGGTACCATCAAGATGAGGCCTTTGAAACGGGGTCTCCCTGCAGCCCCAGCCAATCTGGAACTCACTATATAGACGAGGCTGGCCTCTGTCTCCCAGGTGCTGGAATTAAAGGTGTGCACCACCACACCCTGCTGAGGCTGAAAATTTTTTTATATTTTTATTGAATTTTTGTGCATTTCATACACAGCATCTTAATCATCTTTATACCTTTCCCACTCACCCCCACCCCCCATATCCCACCCCACACTGGATTTCAAGTATTCTGTCATATATGCTAAGGCTTATCGAGTGAAGTTTGTGTACCCGGATGACCCTCAGTGTGAGTTCATCCACTGGAGCCTGTTCAGCCTATCTATAGCATCACTCCCTTAAAGAAGATTGGTAGCTAATCACTGCTGGGTGAGGGACGCTGAATATTTTGAAGCTGACATTTGCGAAGTATCTTGTTAAAGAGGGATGACCAAGCCGTGTGTTGGCACCCTGCAAGGGGATAAGAAGGACAGAATGGAGAGGGTTCGTATGAGACCCTTAAGTCGCATTTCCAGAAATCCTGATTCTATAGGTTTGTGGGGACTCCCCCCCCGAAATCTCAGCAAACATTCCAGGGGAGTCTGTGGACACTATAACCTTGAAAGTCTGTCACTGCATTGGGACATGAGGGCATTTGTGGGGCACCCCCTCCCCCCGCCTGAAGCAAACCAGATGCGCACTAATTACTAGGGTAATGGGCTCAAAGGGGGGTGTCCAGACAGGGGGCAGTGATGCCCCATTTTTCCTACTGAGTGTCTTCTTGGAGAAGGTACAGCAGCTCCTTTGTATAAACATGGTGTGAAAGAAAACATCAGGGTCTTCCTGTTGGCTCTGTTCCCCTGGGAAGGGGTTCAGGCAGTACTAGTTAAACCCTTCTGCCCATAAGCACTGCTTTTATTGGGACACCTGCCTCCTACAGAATGCCGTAGGTAGTGGGGTAGCAGCTAGCTAGGTGTCATCCATCAGGGCGGATAGCCTCCAGTGATCATTTCCTGGGACTTCTGTGACCCAGGTTGGAACCTTCAACATAGTCTCAGAATTCCTCTGGCCATGATTCTGAGCACTGCCCTCCCCCAGCTCTTGACAGTGTCAAGCATCCTTTGGCTTGTTTTCCCGTATCTTCATGTCTTCCTACATGTGTGTCTGCATCCAGATTTCTGCTTTTTATTTTTTAATATATATATTTTTTTATTTGATGTGTATGAGTGTATTGCCTGAATGTATGTAAGTGCACCCGTGTCACACAATGCCTGCAGCAGTCAGAAGGCCTTGGATTCCACTGGAACTGGAGTTAGACAGTTGTTAGCCATCCTGTGGGGTCTGGGATTCGAATCTGGGTCCTCTGCAAGAGCAGCCAGTGCTTTTAACCACTGAGCCATCTCTCCAGTCCCCCCCCCAAATTTCTGCTTTTTATAAGAATTAATCGTCTTAGATTAGAACTGACCCTAAAGAACTTATCCTAACTTGGTAATTTTCAGTCTGTTTCCATAGAAAATCTCATTCATAGAAACTGGAGATTAAGACCTCACCATCTCTTGGGGGACACAGTTCAGCCCATGCCACCTCTCCTTGTCCCCTAGTTCTCTCTACCCTTAGTTCTGAGCCTGTTGCCTTACTGAGCTCTGAGGAAATCAGCAAGTACCTCCAGCCAGGCTCCCTTCAGCCTCCTGAGGGGTCTAAGGACCTCCTCAGTGACCTGTCGGGATCCAGTAAGGTGCCTGATCCCAGAGGGTATAGAGAAGTTAATGTTCAACCCAGAAGTTTGCAGCAAGCTAGGAAACTGACAGGCAAGCCCAAGGGAGTTTCTCAGAATAAAATCTCAGCGGTTTTCTCCTTAACATGACTTTTATTAATGGGTCTTAATAATTTACATGATTGTATCTGAGCTTAGAAAAGAATGCTACCCTGACTGGAGGTAGTTATAGACTTGCCTCCAAGTCTTGCTCAATAGGTAAAAATTCAGAACTATCTTTGACCAGAAGTATGACAGTGATATCGACCCCAGCAGGCGTCCTAAAATACCATCTGGGGAGGGGCTAGAGAGGTGGCTCAGGGCTTAGAGCACTTCCTCTCCTTCCAGAGGTCCTGAGTTTGGTTCCCCTCACCTAGGTTAGGCAGCTCACAAGAGTGTATAACTCTAGTTCCAGGAATCTGACACTTTCTTTTAACCTCTTTGGGCACCTGCACTAACATGCACACACTCGCACCACAGACACATATATGCGTGTAACTAAAAATAAATTATTTTAATATTCTTATTATTTTTATTTAATGCATATGAGTGTATTGCTTGCCTGTGTGTAAGTACACTCATGTGCTCAATACCTACAAAGATCAGAAGAGGGCATTGGATGTCCAGGAACTGGAGTTATGGACGGTTGTTTGCCGCCATGTGGATGCTTTGAATTGAACCTGGGTCTTCTGAAAGAGCAGTCAGTGCTCTTACCTGCCGAGCCATCTATTCAGCCCCCAAAACTGAAATAATTTTTTAATTATCTGGGGAAAAATAATTATCTACTTGCAATCTCAGAGGAAATGAAGCCTTTAATGTGACACAGACTTTCTCTGCAACTTTTAAGCCCTGGTCTACTCCCCATAAGAAAGCCTTTCCTAGGGGATCAGTTGATCCAGCTACTGGCTCTTTGCAGTCTCCCATGGGCACTGCTATTATGATGGACCTTCTTGGATGCTGCTGTGCCCCAAGTCTCTGGAAACCTAGGGAGGAAGGTTTCTTTTTGTCTCCAGGGGTCTTTGGACAGGTTTGGGCAGAAAGGTCATTAAGTAGCACAGATTAGGCTTAGGAACCTAATACCCAACTCTGCCCTAACTGTCATTGGCCAAACATTAGGTAACACTCCGCCACATCAGTGGGTTAGGTATGTGTTTCAAGCGTCAAACTGAGATGTGACACTTCACCCTGGGTGAATACTCTCCGCTGGAAACACTTGGGGTTTTACTAGAAAGATCCATTCTTGGAAACAACCAAATATTCATTTGTTATATTTGTTTCCTGTTACGAACAAATATTGTAATTCTTTCTCTCATTTAAATTTTTTATGATTGCATCACTTTATGATTGCTTAGGATGATGATTTTGTTTATGCTTGGTTATCAGTGCTTGTTTGTACATAGCAATTTAAAACCACAAATGTTTATTATTTAACTGGTACTGTGTGAGGACATCTGGAGGGTCTCATTTGGGTTGTTCTGTCTCAGGCCTTCCATAGGCTGCAGGAGAGATTTTGGCCAGGACTGCAGCCGGGTCAGCTGGACTAAGGCCGACGGTCCATTTGCCTGGCTGTTGGGAGGAAACCTCAGCACCTCACTGTACAGACCTCTGCACAGGGCTCCTTGAGTGTTCTGTCAGTGTGGCACGTGGCTTATCCCAGAGCAAGTGATCCAAGACTAAGGATAGCCACAAGGTTTTTTTGTCCTAACCTTGGAAATCAAACTCTACTATTTTTCAAATAAATGGACTCAAAATGATAGCGAACACATGAATGAAGAGAGATTATTTGATGGAGTCTAAGCAGTGGTTCAATTATTTTTATGTGAAAAAAATCAGAAGATTCCAATTAAAATGTTACCAACTTTTCCCAGAGTATCTTTATTTCATATGGTTTCTCCAGAAAAGGAAAGAGTAAAATTGTACCGTACTCCATGAGGCAGGAAGACCTGACACTCACTCTAAGAAGTATCAAGACAGGCTGTAAAGTCACAGGTATTTAAAAAGTGGCACAGCAGAGGCAGTTCAGTTCAACAACAGACCCAGAGTGGGGAACCTAGGCCATCATGGAGGGCAAGACACAGTAGCAGGGATTTGAGGCAGTTGGTCACATCACATCCATAGTCAGAAGAGGCAGATGCCCACTTGTGCTCAGCTCACTGTCTCCTTTTTAATACAGTCCAGGATCCCAGCCTGGGGAACAGTACCACCCACGGTACTGAGGTCTCCCCACCTCAATTAGCCTAATCAAGACAATCCCCTAAAATGCCCTGGATGTCTCCCAGGTGATTTCATCAAGTTAACAATTGATTTCATCAAGTTAACAATTGATTTCATCAAGTTAACAATTGATTTCATCAAGTTAACAATTGAGATTATGGTGCAATTTTACTCTTTCCGTTTTAACATAGAAAATTGAAGGTGTGATTTCCCCTACTAGCAAATATGAAAGAGAAAAGCATGATCATCTTAATATATGTAGAAACTGGTGCAACAAGGATCTAGACTGGGAGGCAATCAAGGGCTGTGGTAGTAGCCTGTGTTATTTTGGGAGGCTCTTGAAACACTCAGCAACTCAAAGAGAGGTTTCCCTTGCCTGGCACTGTGAGTTTTGTCATATATATGTGCGTATGTATGCATATGCACTCACATATATGTATTGTATGTTTTTAGTAGGTTTACAAAATAATAAGTTCCTCCAGTTTTTCATATCACATAAATATTATTTTTCTCTCCTCTCTCCCCCCAGTGTAACCCTCTCTCCTAAGTTAAAGCACCCCTCTATATGTCCCCGTTTGACCCTTGATACTGCCTGTGTCCTACTATCCCCCTCTCTTGAGTTCCTTCTTCCCCTGTCCTCACATGGTTCTATTCTATTGCCCTGACTCCTGCAGTTACATTAAGATATATACCCATACCTAAGGATTTGGAGCAAGGATCAGAAATGAGAGAGAACATGCTTTGCTTGTTTATCTGAGTCTGGTTTACCTCACTCGGTTTAACAGTCTCTAGTTCTGTCTATCTACTTGCATATTATATGTCTTCATTTTTCCTTACAGCCAAGTAGAACTCCATTGTGTAAATGTACCACATTTTCATTATCCATTCATTGGTTGAAGGACATTTAGGTCGTTTCCATTCCCTAGTTAGTGTGAAAGGAGCAGCAACAAACATGGCTGAGCAAGTGTCTCTCTAGCAGGATAGCGAGCCTTTCCGTTATGTGTCAAGGAATGGTAGAGACCGATCATATGGTAGGTCAATTTTTAAGCTTTAGGAATTTGTCCCAGTGATTTTCATAGTGGCTAGAGCAGTTTGCAATCCCACCAGCAGTGAAGGGGGGTCCCCTTCCCTCACATTCTCACCAAAGTTTTTTTTATCATTTGTCTTCTTGATTTTAACCATTCTGACTTGGGTAAGATGAGATCTAAAATGGTTTTAATTTGCATTTACCTAATTAGTAAGGATGTTGAACACTTTTTAAGGTATTTCTTAGCCATTTTTATTTCTTCTTTTAAGAACTCTCTGATCATATCTGCAGACTTTCTTTTTAGGCAGGGTCTCCCTGTAGCTCCAGGTGGCCTGGAACTCTCTGTGCAGACCAGGCTGGTCTTGATCACACAGAGATCCTCCTGCCTCTGCCTCCAGGGTTCTGGGATTAAAAGGGTGTACCATCATGCCTGACTTGTACCCCATTTTTAGTAGGGTCATTTTTTTTCTTTATTCTTTTTTCTTTCCTTCCTTCTTTCTTTCTTTCTTTCTTTTAGTTCTTTGTATATTCTGGAAATTAATCTGCTATCAGATATATGACTGGGAAAGATTCTCTCAAACTCTGTGGGCTTTCTCTTCATTGGATTGATTCTTTCCTTTGCTTTACAAAAACTTGATTGCCTCCCAAAACTTGAATGAAGACCCTATTGCTGAAGAAATGACATACTTTGGGTATAGGACTTGGAACCTTCTCCCCAAAGACTAGCTCTCATAGTATCTGAAGATGCTGTGTAAGCTGCCGAGGGAGAAAATGAATCAGTGGTCCCAGCCAGCTGTAAAGTCTACCAACCTAAGCAATAACTAGCCAAGCAAAGTATATCTATTGGTGCAAATAGGAACACTTTTATCTTAGGGACAGTCAACAGATGTCTAATTGGACTTGAGGCTGCTCAAAAGGAGGGAATCTATGCATGGTACGGTAAACAGCCAAGCAAACCTGCTGAGAGAGGTCATAGACCCTAGAAGAAGAAATCGTACTGCTGTGACTTTCTTACACCAAAGTAATTTCTTAGTATTCAAAATACATATCTTTATATTTATAGATGCATGTATCTCTGACCACCCATCAGAGAAGTTTCTTTTTGCAACAGCCCTTACAAAGTTCCACAACTGGTTAAAACGGAGAGAATAAGTGACTGTGAGGTGTCCATACCTAAGTGATATTCTACAATGCAACCTCTACACATAAGGCTCAGGAAACATTGTAGAAAAGGGGGCAGAAAGAACATGGCAGCCAGAGGAACAAGACACTTGATGCTCGTTAATGCATTCTAGACAGTACTTTTATAGCACTGGAAGATGTGCAGAGTATACAAGTGCTTTTTATTAAGTGCACGCAATGTTTATTCAGTGAGTAATTTTCATACTCTTGTGTGTGTGTGTGTGTATGTGTGTGATTTTGGTTGTTTACAGTCACTGTGTAATATGATGTGATGTTCCCATCAATGCTGAGTTAGAGGACTATGAATCATTATTCTTATAGAAAATGCAGAACTAGTTTCCTGCCATACTCTTAAATCAATGTTAAACCTTATTTTATGTTTTTCCTTCTTAATTTTTTTTCATTTATTTTTATTTTATGTATATGAGTGTTTTGCCTGTATGTATGTTAAGTGCACTACATGTGTTCAGTGCCCACTGATGTCAGAAAAGGGCATTGGATCCTCTGGAACTGGAGTTACGGATGGTTGTTAGCCACCATATGGGTGTTGGGAACCAAACCCAGGTCTTCTACAAGAGTAGCCAGTGCTCTTAACTGCTGAACTATCTCCCCAGCCCCAGACTTCACTTCTTTTTAAAAAAATTATTTATTATTGTGTGTGCGTGTGTGTGTGTGTGTGTATGTGTGTGTGGTGTATGCAGGCATGGTATACACATACTTGTAGGGGAGTATGCACTATTGTGCGTGTGTGCAGAGAAGAAAGAGCAGATGTTGAGTTTTCATTGCGTGTCCTGCTCTATCACTCTCCATCTTGTTCCTTTGAGACAGGGTCTCTCATGGAACCCAGAGCTAGGCTGGGGGTCAGCTAAGCCCCAGTGATCCTCCCATCTCCACCCCCACAGGGCTGGGGTTACAAGCATGGATAGATACACCCAAGCTTTCACGTGAGTGCTGAGATTTCAGTTATGTCCTCCTCATTCAGAGCAAGTGCTCCAGCCCTTTCAGCCCTCTCCTCAGCCCAAGGGTTTCACTTCTTCAAGGTGGGCTTTCTCCTCACACTTATATGTGAATTTCGTCTAACAAGATTGTGTCAGTTACTTTTCTGTTGCTACGATAAAACTATGTGACCAAGGGAACTTATAGAAGGAAGCGTTTATTGAGCTTACAGTTCCAGAGGATTAAGAGTCCATCATGGCAGGGAGGCATGGTGGCAAAGGTGGCTGGAGCAGAAAGCCAAGCAATCACATCTTCAAGCAGGCACTGGAAGCAGAGACAGGAAATCCAGCAAGGCTTAAGAACTCTCTAAGCCCACCCCCACTGACGTGCTCCCTCCAGCATGGGCACACCATCTAAGACCTCCTAAAACAGTGCCACCAACTGGGGACAAAATGTCCAAATACTTGGAGCTTATTGGGGGCATTTTCATCAAACTACCACCTTGATGAAGCCTATAGTGGCTCTTTTTTTTTTTTTTTAAGAAAATGACAAACTGACCTTCACATCCTTAAGAAGAGTTCAGGAATAAACAAGACAACTTTGAAGATGAAGGAGGGAAAGAGGATGAACAAGTCAGACAGGAGGAGAAAGAGCTAACACTCCTTCCAGCAGGTGCTAAAACTTCTGTAAGGTCACAGTGGTTTTTAAAGTGTGCTGTGTCAATCAGTCAACAGACTCAGGATGGAGACCCTAGAAACTCATCATCTGGTTCATCTGCAGAGCTTGGAGTTTGGTGCATCGCAAAGAAAGTAGAATGAAGGACAAACTGCCTGATAAATGCCTAAAAATACTTCATTTTCCATATGGAAAAAAAGTGTCATTCCTTCCACATAACACATAAAATACATTCCAGATGGATTAAAGACTTACATGTATAAACCAAAATTTTAAGGCATTAGGAGAATATATAGAATATTTATATATGATGCTAGGGTAGAAACAGTTTTAAAGCAAGATAAATAAAACATAAATTATTAGAAAAATGGGATGAAAATATTTAAATGAAAAAGTGTCCTATTAGCAAAAATATTATAGATAATTGAAAGAACAGTTGCTAAAAGGAGGTTCTTACAGCATGTCATGGAAAAGGGTTAATATAGAAATATGTCATGAATTATCACAAACCCACTAAAAGAAGACAAATAGCAGATAGACTGTTCAAAGAGCAATTACCAACAAGTCCTAAGAGAAGTAACCTAAATTCTCAAGCAACCGAAAAATATCCACTTCTCTAGAAATTTTCAAATATCAACTTTATTGAATTTTATTTATACATCATTGGATTTATTTTTGTCAAGTTTCAGTTCAGAGTTTTTAAAAAATATTTTATTTATTATCTTTACTTTATATTTATGGGTGTATTGCCTGCATGTACATAAGTGCACCCATGTCATACAATGCCTGTGGAGGTCAGAATTGGGCATAGGATCCCCTGTAACTGGACGTACGGACAGTTGTTAAATGCAATGCGGATGCTGGGAATCGAGCGCGGGTCCTCTGCAAGAGCAGTCAGTTCTCTTAACTGTTGAGCCGTCTCTCCCATCCCTGGTTGGTTTCTTTAAAAAAAATATTCAAAGAGATGTTCAACCATCACTGTAGTTTGATTTCAGAGTATTTCCATCACTCCTTCCCAGACACCAAGGCACCGGCAGTCTGTCCACCCCTCCTTCCCCCCACCTGTGGGAAGCCCTCATCTACTTCAGCTTCCAAGAATCGTCCTGTTCCATACATTTGATGTAAATGGAACCACCACCTGAGGGCTCTCGTGACTGGCTTTCCTCCAGTTAACATAATGCTTTTAAGGTTTACCCACACTGTGACGTGAATCCACATTTTGTTCCCTTTTTTCATTTATTTATTTTGTATGTATAAGTGTTTTGCCTGCCTGTGTGTGTGTGTGTGTGTGTGTGTGTGTGTGTGTGTGTGCACTACATGTGATTAATGCCCACAGAGGTCAGAAGAGATGTATTTTAATTTTAACTTTTTTTATTGAATTTTTGTGAATTTCATACAATGTATTTTGATCATATTTATATCCTCTCCCCTATATGCACCACCCCCTTATCACCCCCTGTGTGATTTAATGTGCACACACACACACACACACACACACGTATATATGTCCATCTCTAGCCAGACTTGTATCCCCTTTGGTGTGGGTCCATTCACTGGAGCCTGGTTAACCTCAAAGCCTCATCCTTAAGGAAGACTGACTCCCTCTCCCAGCAGCCATCAGTTGGGTTTGGGTTTCCCATCCACTCCCTCTTCTCTGCTGGGATTCTGTCTGCCTTGAGCTTACATGGGACTTGTACATGCTGTCATCATTGCTGTGAGTTCATACGAGTGACTGTCTCAAAACCTTTTTCTTATGGTCATCCACCTCTTCTGGCTCTTACGGTCTTTTCTCCCCTTCTTTTACTATGATCCCTGAGGTGTGGGAGGCAGAAGTTGGATGGAGGAGTCCCATTCGGGAATGAGCACTCTGCAGGCTCCTGTTCTCTGCACACCGAGCAGTTGTGGTTCTCTGTGTTAATTACCATCTGCTATGTAAGGAACTGTCTCTGGCATTCCTTCTTTTTAAAATTTTAAAAATATTTGATGTATTATTTTATATGTATGGGTGTATTCCCTGCATGTGTGTAAGTGCACCTGTGTTGTGCAATGCCCGTGGAGGTCATAAGAAGGTGTCAGATCCCCTGGAACTGGAGTTATGGGCTGTTGTTAGTTTCCCTGTGGGTGCTAGGAATCGAACCCAGGTCCTCTGCAAGAGCAGTCAGTGTTCTTAACCGCTGAGCCATCTCTCCAGCCCCTCTGTTATTCCTTCTTAAGACAGAATAATATTCCATATACTACATGTTACATGTTATTCATCTGCTCATCAATGAGTAGATATTTAGATTGTTTCCACCATTGATCATAAGGAACAATTCTTCTATGAATACCCATGTAGCAAGCTTTCAAAATAGCATATACTCTCATCTCTGTATATTTCTAAAATTACCATATTTACCAAAGAAGTTCTAGCATTTTAGAATCTACCAGCAAGTTATGAGGGATTTGGTTTCTCCAAAATCCCTCCATCACTTGTGATTTTCTGGCTTTTAGTAACAGTCATCCCACAAGGTAAGTGGATTTGTGCTGTGTTTCGATTTTTGCTTCCCTAACAACCAGTGATGGGAAGGTTGGTTACCTGCATGTCTTTGTGGGAGAAATGTCTGTTTGAAGTCTTCAGTTTAAAAATTGACTTGTTTATTGTTGAATTGGAAGAGCTCTTTATGTATTCTGGAAAACAAGTCAGCACTTTTGAAATGCAATGAAATAATAGTGTTTCCTCGCACCCATAAGATGGAAAATGCGTAGAATGAGTGAGGAGCGGGTGCGAAATTGTCAGCTGAAGGCCATCGGCTGCACGTGTCAATCGTTTCTCACACATGGAAGAGAAACTTGCCAACATTTGGTGCAGTCACAGGTCAGTGAACCGCAGTGACTGATACTTTTTCTTCATGTTAGTAGCTTGCTTTTTACAAATTTTTATATGCTTTTTATTATTTTCATGTTATGTGTATGAGTGTACTGCCTGCATGTATGAGAGCGCACCTGTGTCATGCAATGCCACGGAGGTCAGAAGAGGGCTTCGATTCCCCTAGAACTGGAGTTAAGGACGGTTCGTAGCTGCCATGTGGGTGCTGGGAATCGAACCCTGGTCCTCTGCAAGAGCAGTCAGTGTTCGTAACCGCTGAGCCGCCTCTCCAGCTTCCCCCCTCCCCTTTATTTTTTTGGTCTTTTTGGGACACGGTCTCCCTGTAGCCCAGCTGGTAGACTAGGCTGGCCTTGAACACACAGAGATCTGCCTGCCTCTGCCTCCCGAATGCTGGATTAAAGGTGTGCGCCACCACACCCGGCTTTTTAAATGTTCTATGACCTTCTGTCTTATGGTACCCTTTCTCCTTTGTAAGGACCTTAATCCACCATTTTTCTTATAATTCGGAGCTTTCATATTTGGTGTTCTTTATTTCTTTTTATTTGTCAGGTTATTTATTTCTTTTGGCGATAGGGTCTTACTATGCAGCCCTGGCTGGCCTGGATCTCACAGTGTAGACCAGGCTGGCCTTGAACTCACAGACATCCATCTGCCTCCGCTTCATGAGTACTGGGATTAAAGATGTACACCACCAAGCCTGGCCTTCATATTTAGTTTTTAAAATTAGTTTCTATCAGCATGTCATATGTAAATTTTCTGTTGTTCTAATAACGTCAAATTCTGTTTTATACATTTCATTTTTATAGCTTTATTTTATTTCTGTGTATGGATATGTGCACATGAGTGCAGTTGCCCTTGGAGGCCAGAGAGGGAGTCAGATCCTCCAGAGCTGGAGTTAGAGGTGGCTGTGAGCTGCCCAAGATGATGCTGGAAACCCACCTCTACTACTTCAGAAGACCTGCAAGCGCTGTTGTAGGCTGAGTCATGCAGGGCTCCAGCTTCACTTTATCCAGTAAGGAGACCAGTTCATTGCAGCTTTGTCTGCTAACACTCCAAGTTGGAAATAACCTGAGGCCTGTCTGTAGCGCAAGCATAAAGGATACGAAAGGTTGCAAAGCTGCAGCACTGAGCACCACAGGGAACTCACGTGAATGAGCTGCTCTATGGGCACTGGCTAGGGTAAAAATGGCAGTTCAGGTTAAAAATGAAAGGAGACCTGTGGGTAGCAAAGGGTAGAGGCCGATGATGCTCTAGCCGGGTCTGGCCAGCTGTACCGCGACTCCACTTCTCTTCCCTGATAGACTACACTTCTCAACTTACGTTGAAGTCGTGCCATGATTTCGAGACATGGCCAGTGTTCGATGGCAGGACCGGGTAGGAGAATTCCAGGCCTGGCACTAGGAGTCTCCCACGCCCCCCTGGCCCCAGTGGAGCCTTGGTTACTTGCTAGCCACTGCAAAGAACAGAGATCTTTTCTCATCCTGGGCCAACCACACTCTCACTGACCACCGTGCAGTAAACTTACCATGACGGTCTTCATCTTACATGTTACTGAAGTATCCTATGAAAGTATTTAAACTATGAGAAATATAATACTGAATTTATGTCATAAAGGTATCAAAATCCTGGTGTGGAAGGATGCCTCTCAAGAAGGTGGCCAGCTCTGAGGAATGACGTCTCAGACAATAACCGTGCTCAATAGCCTGCACATTTTGCTTTTCAAGTGTTGGCAAGAAGGCAGACATTGTTGTTCTTAGGGACCATAGCTGCCTTTGTTCAATTCCTCAGCTCCCTATTATAGCTTAAAAGTAGCTCTGTGCAAGAGGCCAGCATGTAAGCAAGCAGGCAAGATCTGAGTTTACCTGCAAGCTATAGTTAACACAAATGTGAAAATGCTTTTCTACCTACAAAATAAGGAGAATTAAAAGGTACCTATAAAGGGATAGTTTTCATAATGAGTTAATGAATTGGTTGCTGTAGGGTATATTAGTTGGCTTTGTGTTACCATAATATAACACTTCAGGCAGTTACCTTATATAGACAAAAGGTTTATCTGGGCTCACAGTTCTGCAAGTTCCAGTCTAAAATCATGTACTTTAGGCCTGAGACAGAGAAGCACACCATGGCAGGGATACGGGGCAGAGCAAACCTCCAGGAAACAAAAACAAAAGGGGCAGGAAGAGGCCAAGTTCCCACAATCCTCTATAAGGGTGTGCTGTAGGTCTGGTGATTGAAGGACTTCCAGCCCGACAACATTCCCTACCTCCTGACCACAGCCTCCCAGCAGCACCACCCTGTGGAATCTAGGGTGACCCTCACCCAAACCATAGTGTGTGAGAACAGGTTAATACAAAATATTATATATTATATTGTATTATATACACAAAATCACAAAATATCGTTGTTATTATTACTGTTAATTCTGCCTATTAATTGTTTTTCCTACCGCTGCTCCGCTGCTCTTAGTCCATCCCTGGAGATAAGAGCACACAGCCATGCCCGTGAGGGCCACCAGTCAACCAAAGACGCTGTGCCCATGATTTCCCTGCCAGCCACCCTCTAGAAAGAGCCTTGGCATTATTAACCAGTCAGCCAGACCCCTCTGCACTCTGTCATGGGGCTGGGAGAGTGCACACCAGTGTACCTGGGTAGTGGATTTGTTGTTCATTTATCCATTAAGAACTTGTGCTATGCTCAACAATTTTCTTATCATCTTAGCTTTTACAAGTCCATTTTTCAGTCAACTATTAATAGTATAATAAAAGGGATATGGAAGAGCAAAGATAGACTGTTCGGGATGGAGAGCTGGCTCAGTGGCTTGGAGTGCTTGTTGCTCCCAAGCGTGAGGTCCTGAGTTCAGATCTCAAAACCCACACAAAAAGCTGAGTGTGCAGGTACCTATAACTCCAGAACAGTGAGAGGTGGAGACAGGATTGCTGGGGCTTACTGGCCACCAGTTCAGCTCAAGGCTCAATGAGAGACCCTGTCTCAAGGGAGTAATGTTGAGTGATAGAGCAGGACACCTGGTGTCGTCCTTTGGTTTCTATATGTGTACACACCTGGTATACCTGCACACACACACATGCAGGTATACCATACACACTCACATACACATACACACATATTCTCTCTCTCACACACACACAGGATAGACTGTGAAAGTACCTAAAAGTCAAATCAAGGTGCCACTTGGCTCTTGCGATTGCTCTAACCGTGAAAGGTTAGGGCTAGAAGGAGAGACTTCTTCACATATGACTGTAGAACAGAAGATCCTGTTAGCTCAGGGAGCAGAATCCAGGCTTCCCACAGGAGGGGTCACCAAACACAGCACAGGTTTTTGCAAGCATATGATGTTTCTGACAGCTTTACCCATATAATTTTGAAGTTCCCAGCAATTTCTAGTTAAGGTAATATAAAATTCTGATTCATTTACATACTTGTTATAAAAACACTGTTTTCTGTAAAAACCAGTGATCCTGGGGAATAATGTAGCAGTTTCAAAAAATTTAAAAAAGCAGCTCAAAATTGAGGCAAGTCTATGATGGAATTTTCAAGGATCAAGGGCCAATTGTGAAATGGAAGAGAAATGGGAGGGGGAGAAGGAGGGCTGTACAAAGAACTGTGGGGGTGAAGGGGAAGAAGGAGCTCAAGAGAGGTGGGACCAGGAATTATCAAGGGAGACATGGGGAAAATGGGGACACTTTAAATGGGAAGGGTGGGGAGGGCGGAGAAGACAGGGACAGAAAGAAGAGAGATAAACAGTGCCTAGCTAGTATAAAAAACCAGAGGGAATCAGGCTAGTCCAAAAACCTACTGAAAACTTACATATACAATACCTCTACATGAGTCTGTAAGTACAGCTGAAGGCTACATAACAGGAAACGGCGCCAGGTAGGAGAAACCTTTATTTGAATTGTTGGCCAGGGTAGTCCAAGAGACTCCCCAAATTACACAGGCTACTGCCACAGTCCTTGGTTGCCTGCCAGAACTTGATGGTAAGACCCTATTGCTGAAGATGGGACTTACTTTTGACATAGAATTTGGAGCAATGGAGCTGGAACTGACCTGGAAGTCACCTCCCCTAAAGGCAGCTCTCATAGCTTTAGAGAGCACTATACAAGCTGCTAAGGGAGAACATCAGTTGATGGCCCAACCCTAACTTCAAGGCCTAAAAACCACATCAATGACCAACACAGCAAACAACATTGGTGCAGTAGTGGCACTTTTATCTTGGGGGTAATGATCAGCTATCTAGTGGGACTTAAAGCCCACTCAATGGAAGAAAACTCATGTGTAGCACTATAAACATAGCCAAATACACACAGCTGAAGAGGTCATAGATCTTAGAGGAAACTCCAAGGCTATCACATCCCTAGACAAATGTAATTCCTTACCATGTACAAAATATGGATCCTTAAATCTACAGACAAGTATCCCAGTCACCACCCATCAAAGAAGCATCTTTTTCAAGAGACAGATACAGAATTCCATAACTGGTCACACACAGAGATTGTCTATGAATTGCCCAGGCCTAAGTGGCACATCTAGGATGCAACCTCTACACCTAAGGCTCACAGAACATAGAACAAGGGATGAAGGATGCATCTTTCAATTCTCATCAATGATGTTCCCTCATACAACAGTGGCCCAGGAACACAAAAGGTCACAAATGACCAAAATGCAGAGGATAAGAGTCTGCAGAGTGTGGGTCCTTGGACAGGACTCCTATATTAAAATGCACCCACCCAGGGCTCAGGGACCATTGTGGAAGAGGGGGCAGAAAGATTGTAAGAGCCAGGGAGGAGGTGCATGACCTATGGAAATAGTCCTACAGTCTCCTGAGACCCTTCTCATCCAAACCTACAGCAATGGTGTCAGCACACACAAGACCCATGCAA
The DNA here is from genome assembly GCF_000622305.1 of Nannospalax galili. NCBI lineage: Eukaryota > Metazoa > Chordata > Mammalia > Rodentia > Spalacidae > Nannospalax > Nannospalax galili. The sequence goes on from NW_008331810.1 coordinate 274,472, forward strand.
ACTCAAGCAGACAAAAACCCAGCACAGAACTATGGAAATAAAAAGCAGGTCCCAATCTTAGCTGAAGAATTATTGGCAGCTGATTACTACAGAGGGAGGAAGAGCTAATCTTCTTAAAGGAGGGACTCTAGATAGGCTGACTGTATTCCAATGGATGAACTTGTACCGAGGGACGTCTGGGGACACTAACTTCGCATGATAGGTCTTAAGACAAATGACAGAAGGTATGAACTCCACTGTGGGTGGGGGCTGATACTGGAGGGTGCCAAAGGGGAACAGAGTATAAAGATGATTTTCTGTATGAAATACACAAAACTTCAATAAATTTGTTTAAATAATAAAATATTTTTAAAAAGTTAAAATTAGAAAAGAAATGGAAGAGAAATGTGATGAGTTTTCGTAGAGGTATATTTATTCACTGGACGCTTTTGATTCTGATCTATCACTTCCACTGTGTTTGAAAAACATTCTTTTGATTTTTATTTATTCTTTCATTTTTATTTTTTTTTTTATGATAGGGTCCCCCTGTAGCCACAGCTGGCCTGGAACTCACTATGCAGTCCAGGTTCGGCCTTGATCTCACAGAGATCCACCTGTCTCTGTCTCCCGAGAGCTGGGATTAAAGGTGTGTGCCACACACCCGGCACATTCTTTTTGAAGATTTGTTTTATTTTTTGTTTATTTATTTATGTGTGTATGTGTGTATCTTTGTGTCCGTACGTGGTGCCCTTGAAGGCCAGAAGAGAGCATCGGATCCCCTGGAGCTGGAGTTACAGGTGGTTGTGAACTTCCTGACAGTGCTGGGAACGGAACAGGGCGGTGAGAGCTCTTAACTGCTGAGCCATCCCTCTAGCCCTGTGCAAAATATTCTTTATGTGTGGTTGTTACTACTCTTCTTTATCATTTCAGCATTTGGGGGCTTTATTTTTGTTCCCCTGTGCTATCTTCTTTTTCTTTTTAAGATTATTTATTTTTAATTTATTTATTATTTTTATTTTATGTATATGTGTGCATTGCCTGCATGTAGGTAAGTGCGCCCGTGTCATGCAATGCGCGCAGAGGTCAGAAGAGGCTGTCAGATCCCCTGGGACTAGAGTTACGGACAGTTGTTAGCTGCCATGTGGGTGCTGGGATTCGAACCCAGGTCTTCTGCAAGAACAAGTGTTCTTAACCGCTGAGCCATCTCTCCAGCCCCCCATGCTACCTTCTTAAAAGTATAATATTTTTATTTGTTCTTTGAGAAGCCCACACATGTATAAAATGTTTTGATCATATCTACCCAGTACTGCCCCTCCAAATGTTCCCAGACCCTGTTGAAAACTTATTGCATTCATTTTAAAAAGGCAGGTTTTTTATCCCTATTAAAGGTAGTTGAGTCACAGATCTCCTTCTAAGTACTGCTTAAGTGACTTATAATTTGCCTTTTGTTTTTGTTTGTTTCTAACAGCTTTTCACTTTTGACCTATTCTGTGATCTATGTTCGTTTAGAAACATTTTTAAACTTCTAAATACTTTAAACAGACATTTTTCACTATCTCAAAATCATTTTTATTTTACATATTATGTCAAAAGAATGAAGTCTCATGATACAAATTCTTTGCTGTTTTTAATGTCTGCTTTGTGGTTTATTAAGAAGTCAATTTTCACACAGCGAATTGAAAGCAGCATGGAGAGAAATCAGTGCATTCTTTAATTATGAGCTGAAGGGTTCACGAGTGATAACTAGGTCAAATTAGTTAATTTTCTTATTGAAAAAATTATTGTGCATAATAATTTTTCTTGAAACGTAAATTCTCAGACAGAGCTGTTAAAAATCCCAGTTCTTGGGGCTGAAGAGACGGCTCAGTGGTTAAAAGCACTGACTGTTCTTGAAGAGGACCCCTGGGGTTCAGTCCAGTTTCCAGTACCCATATAATGACTGATAACCGTCCATAACTCCAGTTCCAGGGCATTTGACGCCCTCTTCTGGCCTCCATAGGCATTCCACACACGTCATACATTTACACGCATAGGCAAAATGCTCATACACATAAAATGAAAATAAATAAATAAGCTTTTAAAATCTTCATTCTTCAGTGAATTTTTCAGTTTCACTGTTTTTATTACATCACTAGGCTATACAGATACACAGAATTTCAGAACTTTAAAGTATTTTCTTATTTTATTTTTATTGAATTTTTTTGACTTTCATACAATATAATTTGATGGTATTTAGATCCACTCCTGTGTCTGCACCTTCCCTTAATGCCCCAGCCCAATTTAATGCAATATATATTACATTATCTATAAATACATATTTTATATTACATTAAAGGTATGTATGCCCTTGGGGTCCTGAGTGAAAGTTCTGGGGGTATAAGGAGGAATCTGTGCTCTTCTAGGTTAAGCAGAATCATAAACAAAACAAATGATTTACAATAGCTCCAGTGGTATCCAATCTGATTTCTGTCTTCAAATGTCCTTCAGTGTGGGTCCATCCACTAGAGCCTGGTTAAACTACCAAGTGTCCCATCCTTGAAAGAGACTGACTCTCCCCCTCCCCATAGCTGTATATTGACAGGGTTGGAATTTCTTACCCACTTCGATGCTGGGATTTTATCTGGCTAGAGCTGTGAGTTCATATGAGTAATGTCCAGCTACTGGAAAACTGTTTCTTTGTGGTCATGCACCCCTCTCTGGCTCTTACAATCTCTCTGCCCCTCTTCCTCAATGATCCTTGGGCTGTAGAAGGCAGAGATTTGATCTAGGTGTCCTATTCAGGGATTAGCAGTCTGCAGCCTCTTGTTCTCTGCATGTTGGCCAGTTGTGGGTTTCTGTGTTAATCATCTGCTGCATAAGGAAACTTCTCTCATGAGAGTAGAGATACATTAATCTATGGGTGTAACAATAGGTCACTAAGAGTCAGTTTAATATAACTATTTAGTATAAAAATAGTACTAGGTTCTCTTCTATGTTCTAGGACCTGTGTCTTAAATTATTCCTTTTTCATAGTATGGTAGCTTTTAAAAGTTCTAGTTGTTTTTATTCCAGCACTTGGGAGGCAGAGGTAAGTGAGTCTCTGTGAGTTCAAGGCCAGCCTGGTCTACATAGCAAGTTCCAAGCCAGCTGGGGCTACAAGGAGACCCTGTTTCAAAACAAAAATGACCAAAAAAAAAAGTTCTAGTTGTTTTTTTATCTTTTGTTTCTTTGACAAGCCTTAATTCATGCATAGTTCAGATGCAACTCCCTCCTACTCCCCCAAGAGGTCTCTCTACCAGTTTCATGCCCCACCCCCACTTTTTTTTTAACCTACTGAGTCCAATTAGTGCTGGCTGCTGGAATGCTAGCTGGTCTCATTGGCTTGGTCTTGCGAGGTCTTGGGCAGGTAAGCACAGCTGCAGTGAGCGCATGAATTCAACGGCCAGGTCTTGCCAAGAAGACAGCACGTCACAGCTCTCTGCCCACCCTCCGGCTCCAACATTCTTTCTGGTTCCTCTTCCACAAGGCGGCCTGAAGCTGTGGAGGTTGAAGACATGTCCCGTTTAGGACTGAGCCCTCAGCAGTGACTTATTCTAAGCACTTTGACCAGTTGTACATCTCTGAATTAACTGCTGCCAACTGCAGAAAACCTTCTCTGGCCGAGGTTGAGAGCAGCCCAGACGGATGAGCATAAACAGACATACTTAGAAGACAGCTGGACAGTATGTCCACTTGGTAAAACTACACCAGTGTATTTCCTGCCCGGGCCGATGATTTCCTGAGCCATGGTCTCCTTATCAGATTTATAATACAAGGCATGAATTCCCAGAACAGACCTCAGAGTCAACCAGAAAGGGGTTGGTTGCCCCATAGCAGTCTTGCCACTGCTGTACAGTGGGCACATCTTGCCTGGCAGGTCAATACTGTGGCATTCAGAGCCCACCACTGGTACAGTAGTGGCACTAATGTCCTCCAGTGGCCTGCACAGTACCTGCAAACTTCATAAAAATTAGCCAGCAAGAAGGACATTTCCAGGGATGTCTGGCTTGATTTCTCCATGTCCTGTATGCTGTGTCTTCAATCACAGGGTCCTCCCATCAGTTGTGGTGGCAACCAAGAGCAATGGCAATAGCCAGTGTTGTTTGGGAAGCCTATGGAGCATCATTAATAGCTCATAAGGCGGTATCCCAGGTCTGGCACTGAGATTCTCATTTAATAGTCTGTGTCTTCTTAGGGAGCATGGGCTACCCTTGCAAAGTACCTGTGCTCAAACTCCTTTAATTCTTTAAATTAGCTTGCAAAGCAGCGGTTCCCATAAGTGTCTTTCATGTATGCTTAGCTTTGGCTAGCCTGCCCGCCTTTCCTCTCCCTTAGCCCCTCCAGCCCCCGATCCCCACTTAAACCTCCAATCCCTAATGCTTTCATACCATGTGTTCAATTCTCTCCTCACTCCTAAACCCCCTAACTCCAGGCCCTTTATTAACTTCCAGATATGTCAACTTATACACACAAGTTAAAAAATTCAAAGATAAGATTTGCAGATGAGTGAGATTACCAGCCATACTTTGAGGCCTGTACTAATCTGGTCAGAAGGACTTAAAGGACAATTTTTCTCCTTGCCCTCCAAGGTTGACTAAGTTCCAGGAGACTATGAGCCTCTCTCAAAATGTCCTGTAACTGTGGTGAGTCACCTGTCCTCTTGATAAAGGCGGCCATGGAGACCCCACCAGATGGACTTGAAGCAGTGTCCAGTCTACAAAGAGGAGGGTCAGCTCAGAGGAAACATCTCATTCATGCTTCCAAGCAAAGCCAGCCAAGGTCAAGCAGGACCTTTGACTTATCTTCACATAGGTGAAACTGATAAAAGAAAGGAGCCAGGGGCTCCTCCCAGCCCCATGTGACCCCTAAGGAACAGATCCTCAAATGACCTTAAAAGTAAAAATAAATTGATTGGGCCAACTGTATGATGTTAAACACCCAAAAGGAAAGTATAACCAAAGAATAAAGTCATCAGTATATTTCTGATGTGTATAGCTAAAGGCTACATAACAAGAAACAATGCCAGACAGGAGATACCTTCCTTTGAGCTGTTGGCCAGGGTGGCCCAAGAGATTCCCAGACAGTAACCCAGCATAGAACTGGGAAAATAAACAGCAGATGCCAATCTTATCTAAAGGAATGTTGGCAACTGCTTGCTGCTAGATGAGGAAGAGCTGATCTTCCTAAAACAAGGGACTCTAGATAGGCTGAATAGACTCAGTGGATGGACTTGCGTTGAGGAACAGCTGGGGGCACTGACAACACAGTGGACAGTAAAAGGGATGAAAGGACATATGGGCTCCACTGGGGGGGGGGGGACTATGGGAGAGTGTCATTTAGGATGCAGGTATAAAGATGAATAAGATTGTTTGGGATGTTCTGTATGAAATAAATTAAAAATAAATCAATATAAATCAATCAATCAATCAATAAATAAATAAATAATAAAACGGTGGGGGAGAAAGGAGGCATGATCAGGGTCCAGGCCTTGGGCCACCACCTGGGCAGACGTCTTCAGGCCTGGTCCACGTGACCTAAGCATCACAAACGAAACGTGTCACATTTGTTGATTGGCCTTATTTGCTGAGTGATTGGAGTTCTATTCAGAAAACCCTTACATATGCATATATGTGTGTGTGTGTGTGTGTGTGTGTGTGTGTGTGTATGTATATTTGGTCTTTTTGAGACAGGGTCTTCCTGCAGCCCCAGCTGGCCTGGAACTCACTATGTACACCAGGCTGACCTCTAACTCACAGAGACAAGCCTGCCTCTACCTCAGGAATGCTGAGATTAAAGGCGTGGCCACCACATCCACTGACATATGCATATCATGAAGTGTACCGCCTACATTTCCTCCAGCAGTTTCAGGTCTTGAGTTGATGTCCTCAATTCGATTGGAATTGATAAGGATTTAATTTCATTCTTCTGTGTTTAGATATCCAGTTTTCCTGGCACCCTTTGTTGAAGATGTTCTTTTCTCCAATATGCATTTTTGGCATCTTTGTCAAAAAAATCACACAGCTATAGTTGTGTGGCCTTGTATCTGGGCCCTCGGTTCTATTCCGTTGATCTGGTTTTGTGCCGGTACCACACTGTTTTTATTCCTATGGCTCTGTAGCATACCTTGGAGTCAGGTCGGTGACACCTCCAGCCGTATTCTTTTGCTCAGGTTTACTTTTCCTATCTGGGGTATTTTGTGCTTCCATATCAATTTTTTCTATTTCTGTTATTATAGTTTTGATTAGGATTGTACTGTATGTGTAGATTGTTTTTTGTAAAATAGAAATTTTCACAATACTGAAATACTGATTCTTCTAACCCATGAACCAACATTCCCTCCTTTGAGAGCAGGAGAACCCCAAATAGCTGGTCCAGTTTCCATCATTGCCAACACTTTAGAAATTGCTTTTGAGAAAGAGCCTTTAAAACCTGTGGTCTTGTGGTCTTGGTTTGGACAACTCAAAGTTCTCTGCCTAGCTCACACTGTACATATAGCAACAGATACACACACTGGCCTGTAAGCACACACACACACACACACACACACACACTCACAGACTATAAGCTCCAGTGCAGGCATGTACACTCCCACATGAACACATGAATATACCAGTGTGTGAGCACACATGTGCACATGCACTCACACACGTACTCACACATGCACCCGCAAGCCTGTGAACACACACATGCACACATCCATGCACACCTGTAAGCTCAAGTTCACAGATGCACATGCACACAAAGGTGTGTGGGCACACATGTGCACATGTACACACACTCATACAAGCATGCACAAGACAGCACACACACTTGCACATAGACCTGTATGCTCATGCACACACATTTACACACACATACACATATACGCATGCCCACAGGTCTGTATGCTCATTCACACACATGTGCACACACACATACACATGCAAACATGCACAGGCATGTGTGCTCACACACGCATGCATTCATACATACATGTGCACAGGCCTGCATGCTCACACACACATACACATGCAAACATGCACACAGGCCTGTATGCTCACATACACATACACATACACACATGCACTCATATGCATACACACATGCACTCATACACATACATACATGCACTCATACAGGTCTGTATGCTCATGCACACACATGTGCACACACACATGCACCTGCAAGCATGCACAGGCCTTTAGCTCACACACACATACACATACACACATGCACACAGGCCTGCATGCTCACACATACACGCACACTCTAGTGGGGGGCTTCTTTCCTCCTCCCTCTCTCCCTCCCTCAATACTCCTCAGCACTGCGGTTTCTAGAAGGACAGCACATGGGCCAGTGTGAGTGAAGACCGTTCTTCATAGCAGACAGGTCTAAACTCATCCAGGCTTTGAGGACCAGAAGTTCAGCCTGGGAAATTCCAAAGTAGGTTGTAGTCATCAAGGGGAGAAAACTGGGTTGCAAAATAGTCAGATGAGGGTGTGATAACAGTCTGAACTGCATAAGCATTGAGCAAGGAAAGCGGGTTCACAAATTCCACAAGGTTGGCTGCCCTGCAGGCGGGTGAAGGAAGCCGCAAAGGCTGAATGCAGAGGCTGGAGCGGCTGTCCCTCTTCCCCACAGGGTGTGGTGGTTTGAATTACAAGTGTCCCCCATAGACTCGGGTATTTGAACATTTGATCAGTTGGTGGCACTGTTTGGGGAGGTCATGGAACCTTTAGGAGGTGTGGCCTTGTCGGAGGACGTACATCACTGACCAGTGGACTTGGAGCGCTCATAGCCTTTGCCCACCCCCTTCCAGCGTGCTCTCTCTGCTTCCTGTGCTGCTTAGATGCAAAGCCCAGCTTTCTGCTCCGGATGCCTCCGGCCGTGCCTCCCTTAACATGATGGACTCGTATCCCTCTGGAACTGTAAACCCAAATAAACTCTTCTGTCCGTAAATTGCTTTGGTCACAGTGCAACGGAAAAGTAACTACCACAGAGAGCAGCTCCTGAGCTCACAGTGGGATGTGCCAGTCACAGGTTCCCCCTGAGATGGAAGGCTGGCATTCCCACATGTTGTCGAGGAAGGGAAGTTCTGCAGTGCAAGACACGCAGCTATCTCTGTATGAAAGCTGTCCGTGACCACTAGCAGTCCCTCTCACTTTGGATCACGGTTTTCGTGGTTCTCTTTTGGATTGCCGCGGCTCTGACAGAAAGAGATGTGTTTCCTTACTGGGCACTGACTCGCTGAGCCGCGTTTTTTGCATTCAATTCTAGGATTCTCCCTCCCAACTCAGGTTTATCTGGGGTTTCAACATGTGCAACTGCTCTTTTCTGTTCCCCTCTCACCTTTGAGCAGCCTTCCGGCTGCTCCTGTCAATCAACTTCCACATCTTCCAATCCCTGGAGTTCAGTGAGTCCCTTGAATACAGATGGCAGACTCTGAAACCTGTTACCTAAACAACTAAGCTCCTGTGAAACATTTTTAGGTTTCTATGGAGCTTTTTTCATAAACATCAATAATATTCATTACAAGTTGGGTGAAATAATAGTCAATCAATAATAATCAATAATATTCAAACCAAGTTGGGTGAAAGATAAATATATTTTTTCCCTTCTCAAACTGGTTTTTATTTAGGACGATCCCAGTAATTGGGGGATGAATAAGTTCAATACACTGAACCTTGGTGCCCTGTGTGGTGAACAAATTCTATATAGATGATCCCAGGACCCTCATGGATACTGAAATATGCTAATATTCTGGTCTTCTCTATGAAATAACGTAGTTGCATATAACCTACATATATCCATCTATAGACTTCATCATTTCTGAATTGCAGATAATACCTGTAGTAGTTACTTTTCTGATGCTGCAATAAAACACCATGACCAAGGCAACTTAGAGAAGGCAGAGTTTATTTGGCTTATGGTTCCAGAGGGATAAGAGTCCATCATGGTGGGGCAGCATGGCAGCAGAGGAGGTTGGAGCAGAAACCTGAATACGCACATCTTCAGTCAGGCACAGGAAGCAGAGAGAGACTGAACTAGAAGTTAAGTCAGCTAAGCTTAAGAACTCTCAAAGCCCATGCCCAGTGACATGCTTCCTCCAGCAAGACCAGGCCTCCTAAATCTCCCACACAGCTCCATCATCTAGGGGCAAAGTTTTCAAACACTTGGGGCCTGTGGGTGAAATTCTCATTGAAATCATGACAATAGCCAATATAATATTAAAAATGTGTAAATAGCTATTATTCTTGTATCATTTGTGGAATAGTGACAAGGAAAAATGTCTACACATTTAGATCAGATAGAACTTTAAATTTTATTATTTTATTAATTCTTTGAGAATTTCATACAATGTGTTTTGATCATATTTACCATCACATCTCCCCTAGTTCCTCCAAGATCCATCCCCATCTCTCCATTCCCTCCTAACTTCATATCCTTTTTTTCTTTTTTTTTTTAATCCACCAAGTCCAGTTTGTGAATTTGTTCTGATTATATATTCCTAGATGTGGGCCATCCACTAGAGTGCGGTGGACCTACCAGGGGCCACACCCATTTAAAATAACTGTCTTTCCCTCTCCCAGATGCCATCAACTGTCCATGGCTCCTCTGTTAATTGTGGTGGCCCCTGAGCCCCTCCACTCCATACCAGAATACTGGCTGGCTTGCTCTTATGCAGATCTTGTGTAAACAGCTATAGCTGTTATAAGTTCACTAATGCAGTGGGTCCTGTCATGCCTTGAAGATACCATTTCACTCCAAACATTCCCACCCTCTGGTGCAAATGAGATAGAATTTTTTAAAAATATTTTATTATCTTTATTTTTGTGTATGTGTATATAAGTGTAGTGCCTACGTGTATGTAATTGCACCCATGTTGTGAAATGACCAAGGATGTCAGAAGAGAGCATAAGATTCCCTGGAACGGGAGTTATGGATGGTTGTTAGCTGCCATGTGGGTGCTGGGAATCAAACCTGGGTCCTCTGCAAGAGCAGCCAGTGCTCTTAACTGCTGAGCCATCTCTCCAGTCCCTCAGACAGAATTTTAAAGGCATATTTTCAACCATGGTTAGTGGACTCTGTGGATACGGAACTGAGGGATACAGAGTGCTATCTGTGCATCACTGGGTAGCCACTATATGTGATAGTGAAGAAAGAAATCAGGGAGGCTCTGATCTGTGGAAAGCTAAAATACATCCAGATCACTTCCTAACAGGATTTCCAGATGTAACTTGCTAGTCACAAGAATAATACATTCTTTGGATTCTGAGAAATATGGGCTTATGTTTAAGCTTTTAAAAGCATGAAGTGCTCGGGGCTGGAGAGATGGCTCAGCAGTTAAGAACACTGGTTGTTCTTGCAGAAGACCTGGGTTCGAATCCCAGCACCCACATGACAGCTAACAACTGTCCATAACTCCAGTTCCAGGGGATCTGACGGCCTCTTCTGTCCTCCATGGGCATTGCACGACATGGATGCTCTTACCTACACGCAGGCAATACACACATACACATAAAAATAATAAATAAAAAGTTAAAAATAAATAAATAAAAGCTATGAAGTGCTAATAAATCCTAACAAGCATATTTAGTCCAGTCACAGCTATTCAACACAATGCACAAGATGTTTCTCAAACAGGGCAATTTTACCCCCTACCCTCAGGGGCATGTATCAGTGTCTAAAGACACTTTTAGTTGTCCTAGCTGAAGGAGGGAAGCCACCAGAATCTGGGTGGTAGTGATGGGAACAGGAAGCAGAAATTGGACAGGCAGTAAAACGACCCTAAAAGAAAAGTGACCAGTCTCTTTCTTGGCAAAAAGCCAGAAATATCATTTGCTCAAGGCCAGAGATGTCAGAAGTATCTAGGCTGGGCATGTCAGAAGGAAGTCTTTTTTTTTTTTTTATCTCTTTTCCCTAAAGGAGCATCCCATTCCTGGAAACCACACTGAGGACGTGACTGAGACACCAGGGACCTGGACACCTGGAATGGGAACTGGACTGAGCAACTCATCTCTCCTCTCCTCCATCCACCAAGGCCTTACTAACTCCAGGACAGTGAGGCTCAATTGCATCCCACTCCCAGGCACCTTACTGCTTGCTGTACAGGAGCTCTGCCTTCTTTCTGTCTCCTAAGCACCCTATAATAAAACACTCCTTTCTAAAACTCACCCTCTGTGGTATATGAATTTCATTTTTTGAATTCATATGATGAGAATCTGAGAGCCTCTGGTTTAGGGTGACTTTGGTGGCCACTGAGTTTCAGGGACTCTAGCCTCTCAAACTGAGCACAACAGAGCTGATAAAGGTGCCATCATTTGCAAAGACACCCCTCTATTCCTGTATTAGTAGAAGATGCAGATGCAGATGGACGTACCAATGTGTATGAAAGAGCTCTGCCTCTTTAGCAAGCAATATTCTATGACAACTATGATAAATACTATTATAATAAAATGCCCCTAAAAATACAAAATAATTCTATGACTAATTCATAAAGATTCATTGATTTTTAAAAATTTTTATTATTTTTATTTTATGTGTATGTGTTGCCTGCATGTATGTAAGTGCACCCGTGTCATGCAACGCCCAAGGAGGACAGAAGAGACTGTCAGATCCCCTGGGACTGGAGTTACAGACAGTTGTTAGCTGCCATGTGGGTGCTGGGATTCAAACCTGGGTCTTCTGTAAGAACAACCAGTGTTCTTAACTGCTGAGCCATCTCTCCAGCCCCTAAAATTTTTTTATTACATCTATTTATTGTGTGTCTGTGTGTGCTCATGTGGGCACGTGCCTACTACAGCACATGTGTGAGTTCAGAGAATAACTTTTGAGAATCGAGGAGTCTCCCCTTCCACCATCTGGGTCCCAGGGATTAAACTCAGGTCATCAGGTTTAGCCAACTTGTAGATTCAGATTCAGCAGTGGTAATTAAGTGATGTATGACTATGACAGCTTGCCTGAGCCTGGGCACAAAGATCTCCTCTAAGTCCTTAAAGATGGCTTCCCAACTGGGGTCTCTTTGTGGACAGACTGGTGACATGCTGGAGCTAGCACAACTGCCTCAGCCTTGCATCATCGTCCTATGATTACCAAGAAACAGTGTGAACATCCTGCCCCATCCCCCCAGCACCCTCAGGGAGCCAGCCGCCCATGCCTGAGTTAACAGCTCACAAGAGTGTGTTTGGGAAGAGGTGCTCTGCAGGAAAGCTGAGTAACGAATGATTTTTCTATTATGTTTTATAGTTCTCAGATTCAAAAGTTGCCCAGAATCTTAACTCAAACTAGCCCAAGAATGTATTCAAACACAAAGCAGGAGTGGAGGTGTTCTGTGACTCAAGATAAGCCAGCCAGGTACCTGAAATACCTGTCAGGCAGGTTAGGTGTGCTGCTGATCACTTTCTCCCAGCTCAGAGCACACCGTGCTGGGAACCCTCCCCAGAGAAAAACCACTTGCTCATCAACCAGGAAGCAGCAAGCAAAAGAAGAGGCCAGGGCCCCACTAACCCCTCAAGGGTAAGCGCTCAGTGACCCAGGAGCCCCTTATTGGGCTCCACCCACCCCTTAAAGGCTTCCCAACATCTCAAGGGCATTACTGTGGGGACCCAGTCTTTATGTCATGAGCACCTGGATGAAATTCAGTATTTCAACTACAGCATCAGGCCCACATGCCACTCACCTCACCAGCCCCCAGGGGCCCAAAGTAATGGTTGGACATGAAGCCTCAAAACTGTGAGCCAAACTCTTAAACCTTTTCCCTTTGTAAATTGATTGCTTCAGGCAATTTATTATAGTGACAGAAAGCACACTAATATACTGACTTTAAAAATATTTCCCAGCTATGAAAATAAGAATTCTCTATAAATCTAACAGCCTTGTTGCCCTTAAAATAAATTTAGCCCCAAAATAATCAGTGACTGCCCTTTACAATAGGGACCTTCCACTAAAGCTTGACCTTCAGGTGTGGTACCTGTCATATGTTTATCACCAGTTCACATCCACAAAAAAAATACTGATTCCCACTGAGGAGGTAATGGATTATATTCCATTGTAAACATTTGTGTTTGAATCTATCTTCAGCTACAAGTGGCTGGACAAAATGAGGTTGATATACATGACTCAAGAGGTACAGATGCAGGTGGTTTAGGGTGGGAGAGTAACTCAGGATCAGTAGAGACCTGGCCCCTCCTTTCTTTCTACTTAATGATCCTTGTCACAACATTTTTTGCTCCATATCATAAGAGGCTGTTTTGGTTCACTGTCAAGAAGACACGGAGTAAGGACAAGGGACAGAGACGAGACATGTCCAAATCAGCAACCACATTTAGAGAGGTGGGATGAACTTTCAATCACAGTTTGGCTGTGGCTGATGACATCATACATTCGTCTATCAGGAAAGGTCTGTTATTTAATGATGAAACTCCACAGCAAGGTTCAGGCAGTTTCCTGGGCAATCTAAACAGCCAAATGAGTAGGAAAAGGTACTGCTGGGTATTTACCACGAGCAGAGGATGAAGGTTCTGGTGGGTGGGAAAAAGCAATGAGAGACTTTGTCATCAACTCCAAAGGATGAACACCAGACTTTCTTATAACTTCCTGAATATGAGGCAAACGGAGATGGGGGAGGAGAGGTGCTTAAAAACTGCCAAGGGTCTGGGGAGATCGCTCAGTCGGTAAAGCTTGCTGTGTAAGCAAGAAGACCTGAATTTGAACCCCAGAATACATTGTAAAATAGCCAAGCATGGTGGCATGCACTTGTAATTCACTGGCTGTCTGGTTCTCCCTGCCCAGGCAACCTAGACAAATTAGTAAGTTCCTGGGAAGGAGAGATACTGCCTCAAAAACAAAACAAAACAAAACCCCCACAAAAACCCACGTTAGAAAGCAACCTGAGAAATAACACCTATGGTTGACTCCTAGTGTCAATGCACACGTGCACACCCCAACACACACACAAACATGTGCACATGTGTGAGTACATGTGAGTGCAAGTGAGCACATGTGTGTGCACACACACACTCAGACATTTTCACTGATATAAAACTGGACATACGCACTCACACAAATCTGCCATGCTTTACAATGGAGCCAGACTCTGTTACGGTTTGAACCTTAAATGACCTCCAAAACATCATGAGTGGAAGACTTGGTCTCTGAATGGTGGTACTGTGGGGGAGGTGGGAAGAAGCAGGTCAGTGGGGCATGCCTTTGCAGGACATATTTTGTCCTGTGGCTTTCCCTTCCCTTTCCTTCCCTCTCCTCCCCTCCCCTCCCTTCCCCTGCTATCTTTTATAGAGTACCCCTCTCTCTTCCTCTCTGTGTCTCTCTGTATATCTGCCTCTCTCTCTCTCTCCTTCCTTACTACCATGAGATAAACAGACTTTTCTGCCATACGTCCTGTTGTCACGACATGGTACCTTCCCAAAAAACCCAGAAATAACAGAGCCAGTGACCATAGACAGAAACCTCTGAAACTGTGAACCAAAATAAACTTTTCTACCTTCAAATTGTTTGTCTCAGATACTTTTATTGCAGCAATAGAAAGTGACTCACACAGTATCGATAGCCTCTGCTCATGTATCATGGCAGAATGCAGGGTTTAAGCTGCCCTGGTTGAGAACCATGAGAGCACTGGGAGTGGCATGCTTGCTACCGAGCACCATGACCTTCCTGTCATAAAAGCATCAAAATGCAGGTGTCCTCACATTTTATCACAAAGCTGCTCCTTCCTTTTGTTAATTGCAAAGACAAACTGCACACACAATTGAACACAGTCTAGGGGCTGAGGAGATGGCTCAGTTGGGGAAGTGCTTAGTGTACAAGCACATAAAGGCAGAGTTCAAGCCCCAGGACCTGGTTGAGAAGCCCAGCACGGTGGTGTGCAGTTGTAATGCCGGTGCCGAGCAGGTAGAGATAGGCAGACAGCAGCCTTGTGGGAACCAAGCAACAATTACACACATCAGAGTTGTAAAGAAAATTCCTTCTTGAATCCTTAGAGATCCATGTCAACGTGCCTCCAGGAAACTCCAGGAGCCAAATACTGAAAGCAACAGCAAGAACAGTCAGTCTGCATCAGCCCTGGGAAGAAAGGTTTTCTATTTTCTCTCCTGTAGCAAAAAAGAGATCCCTAGGGCTTGCCGGACAGCCAGCCCAGCCCAATCAGCAAATTCTAATTAAGAGGGAGGCCTCACCTCAAAAGAAAAGAAAGGCAGACATGACGCTCAAGATTGACTTCTGGCCTCTACTTGCATACACACACATGAGTGCACATACCACACACACACACACACACACACACACACACACACACACACACACACAGCTTAACTCTGACTTCCAGGCTGGAGGCTGTCATATTTTAAATCTTAGAAGGAACACCATCTGAAGGATTATAAGAAGAATTTTCCCTACTTGAAGGACAAGAAGGGAGGAAAAAGTCAGAATGAAAGAAGTGTTTTCCAGTACACGACCGTCTAGGACTTGGTGTGGAAAATAAGATCTAGGGAAAAAGTCTCCTTCGCAGTCCCACATCTTTCACCTTCTCGTGAAGCTTTTTGTTGTTGTTGTACAAATGCTCCTTGGTTGTGAATGGCCTGCTCGTCCTGGGAACCAAGCAGCTTGGTTTGAAAATCCCTAAGCTAAAGTTCGGCCTATAGGTGTGCAGATGTGACAGATGTGATGGGAAATATTTGGGCTGACTTTGTGCAAAGGTTCATTTGCAGAAATCACCCTTTTCCACGGAGCCATCTAAGCTGGTTATTGGCCCCTTTCTTGTAAAGGAGACAGAGAGGAGAACTTTCCAGCCGGGGCTGGTGCCGAAGCACTCAGCGATGGCTGTTCTTGCTGTGGCTTTTAGCATTAGGCTCGGGGAGTTTCCTGGAAGTGTGGTCAACATGAATCCCTAAGGATTCAGGCAGAAATCTCTTTGATTTGACATTTTCTTTACAGCTTTGATGTGTGTAATCATTGCTTCATCCCTACAAGGTTGCTATCTGACCAGCTCAAGGTCACAAGGTCGCCAAGCCAGAAAGGACATATAATTCAACAGCTAATTTCGGCATCCAGCTAAGACATCCGGCCTCCTGGGTTGCCCTGGGAGCCAGAGGACTGTGCAGGGGGCAGAATCTGCACAGTGGGCTGGAAAGGCATCTTCCTGGATCTTGACTTACTTTTATTTTCCTCTTTCCTTTCTTCCTTTCTTTTTCTTTTTGAAGTACTTTAAAAAATCTCCATTGTAGCTGGAAAGACAGAAAAGGGACCTCCACCACGTTTTTGGTGCTCTGTAAAAGCTAAATAAAAATAATAATGTAAAGAAACGAACAGGGTACCACAAGAGGTACAATATGGTCACAGGCCACTGAGCAAGCCAAAGACAGAGAAAGGCCACATGCTTCCAGCTTATCTGGAAACAGAACTTTGGGTTATAGAGGAAATGCCAGAACTACCACGGCCCAGGAGCAGCCGGCAAGGACACTTGTCTCTAAGTAAAAGCAGAGAGCGTGTCTTGTGTGACTGCCATGCAGTGGAAAAAGGACATTTTTGCCATGAATTTATCATTTGACGCAGATGTTTGGCTCAGGTTTCCTGATCCTGTCAGCAGAGTTGATGTTAAAGATTGGAACAAGAATACTGGTTTATTTATGTTCTCTTCTAAGGTGTAAATTTGTATAAGTGAGAATTATTTTTACTGTTGACTCTTAAAAAGCTTAAACAGCTTCCAGTTTACAGGGGCAGGGCTGCCCTTCCTTCTTGAACAAATAATTTGATTTTAAAAATGTTCAATTTATTTTATGTATATGAGTGTTTCGCCTGCAGGCATGTGAGTGGACCACATGCATGTAATGCCCAAGGAGGTCAGAAGAGGGAGTCAGATCCCCTGGAACTGGAGTCACAGATGGCTGTTAGCCGCTATGTGGGTGCTGGGAACTGAACCTGGGTCCTCTGCAAGAGCATCCAGTGCTCTAACCACTGAGCCGTCTCTCTCCAGCCCTGACCCAATATCTTTTACCTACTTGTGTTGTCCCCTCCTACCTACCCCACCTCTCTCTCAAGCACCAGCACATTTATTACATTAATGAAATCCCTCTCTCCATTTTTTTCCTTCTGAAATGTTCATCAAGAAACCCAAACTTGAGAATGTTCAATGAGTAGATGTTCCACAAGCACAAAGACCTGCGTTCGAATCCCTCAACATCAATTTAAAAAGCTGGGCACTTTGCAATCTCAGTGCTGGAGGAGCAGAGACAGGAGGATCCCTGGGGCAGGCTGCCAGCTAATCTAGCCCAAGCCACAAACCCAGGCACAGTGACTGACTGAAAAACAAGGTGAACAGCATTTGAAGAAGATTAGTCATTGACCTCTGGCCTCCATTCACGTGCACGCATATATGCATGTTCACTCGCCAACACATGCATGTGCGTACACAGATGCATACGTACATGTATGCATATGTGAAGGCAGAATTTCACCATGATGCTACAGATGGTTTTCCCTCTCTTGACCTCTGAACTTTTCAAGGTCTACAAAAGATACAAACAAGGAGGAATTTGCTGAGTTACCAAATCTATCTAGACGTTCCTCGGAGGGCCAGATAACTGGGTTGGAGTGCGCTCTGTCCCACTTTCCTGGTTGGAAATGGTTAAAAAGTAGCTAGGCAGTTCTGGAAAAGCAAAAGTGGTTGAGCTAAGTATTAGCAAGGAAGCTGCTCTTGAACTTGAGTCTGCTGCCTGTCTGGCCTTAGGAGTAACCTTACACCAGCTGTCTGCTTTCTTTTTTGAGGTGGATGGAAAGTTGTTCCCAAAGGCATCTGTGTTGCTGAATAGCCATTAGGTTCTGGGGAAGCGATTCCTTCTTCTAAAGCAGTTTTGATGTTTGTGGAGTCTAACTTAAAACAGAAACATTTATTTTCTTATGGGTTAAGTTCCTGGCATCCTCTACTAGGTGGATTTAGTTCATTTTTTGACCAAATAACACTTGACTAAACATGACTTTAAATTGACTTCTCATTTTTGTAAAAAATTTAAAGATACTTCTTTGGTTAGGGAATATCACCCTTTGGTATTCGGTCTGCAACAGTCTATTTTCTGGAGTTTCCCTGCAATGGTATCTCCCACAAATGGCCCGACAGCCAACAGGTGGTGCCAGTCTTGGGTGTTCTGCTTATAATGAAACCTTCATGTGTGTATTATTATTACTGCTATTGAATTTAATGAACACACCCAAATCTGGTACATTCATTTAAATGATTGACAGATTCTCTATGATTTACTGGAATTAATGAGTATACAGATACAATTAAAAAAAAAAAGTGCCCAGGATAGGGAACATCATGGAACATATTGTACCTCATTGTAAAGTAAAAATAGCCTTGGACAGACTGTAGAATGTGTTCTTGCAGCATAATCAGCTCTTTACTGTGGTTTTCCTGCCAGTCGGGGAGCCTTCGTCACAGAGAGTGGCTGCCAAGTGCCTGGTTTGCACTTTGGTGAGACATGTTTTCTTGCTGAGAATTTTCAGGTTTGCAGTTCCCCCCACCCCGAGCACAGAGCATCCAGGTCACCACGCATTTGGGATCTTGCCTTTGTTCCAGATGTCTTCGTAAAAGGTCAGGATACCAGAGTTCAGCACACAGGTGGGCAGGACAAGCCCACCGTCCTGACAATGGTTGCCTGCTGGACACTACTGATCTGTGGATAGACATGGGAGTCTGGGACAGCCTGGTGGAATTTCCGTCTTGTGTAAGTGAACTTGTTCCTTCACTAGGTCTCTCTTCAACCAACTGCAAATTTGTCAACATCCTAAATGAAGGACTGAAGTAGCTGCCTGATAAACCTGGGTGAAAGCCTAGCATTGAAACAATGTCTGGATTTTTACCCTCCTCAGGTGACACCACTTTATAGTCAAAGATTTTCAAGGATGATTGGCTCTCTGACTTCCCTTTGTCCACATGGTGTCCACAACTGCTGAGTAATAAACTATTTTCCTTTGTCCAGGCAGGATTATCTACAATAGATGGATGACAGCAGAAGACCACAGCCGCCCTCTGGGGGTCGCCACCTGTCTCACATGTTCACTGGTCCCTTTGTTTACTGCAGGCAAGACTTGGGTGCACTTTCTATGATTTCTCCTGGTTGTTTACCAAGAAGAAATGTAATCAAGGAACCAGACAGAGGATGGTTGTGTGCTTTCCATGGTATGTTTCAATTTGTTCTCACAAGATCTCATGCAGGATTCTGCCCCATCGACACTGGTCTAGGCTTACCTGGGAGTCAGGATTTCACACATAGCTGCATGTGGAAGGCACCGTACAATCCCCACCACACACCCTCAGTCCCTCCTTTGAAGCCAAGCAGGTAACTATTGAGGCAAGGAGTTTGAAGGGAGAGGGCATTGGTTTGGGGAGATGCTCAGCCAGTAAAGCACTTGCCACACAAACAAGAGGACTTGGGTCTGATTATCCAGACACCACACTAAAAAATAGCTGGGTAGAGCTGCACGCTTATAATCCTAGTGCTAGGGAGGTAGGGACAGGAGGGCTCCTGGGGCCAAATCAGCAGCCTCTGGATTCAGGGAGAGACCGTGTCTCCAGAATAAGATAGTGAGTGACTGAGGAAGATATCCACCATCAGTCTCTAGCACATACATACACACACACACACACACACACACACACACACCCATGCATGCACGCACATGTACATGTATGTACACAAAAAGAAAAGAGGCTTCAATTGGTATCTGAACCACTGCAAATCCCCAAAGCAGCCCCATTCTGAGTTCTCTTTCTGTAACCCCTCACCCACCCAGCCCAGTCCAGGCTTCCCCACTAAGGCTCTCTTGCGTGTGCTGGCTAACCTTGCCTCATCCTTTAGGGCTCTAATTGCAGTGTCATCAGCAGCAGCTTCCTGCTTCCCACCACTGTCAAAGTAAATTCACCTGGACAAGTGGGTGGTTTTATTCACCACTGTCATAACAGAGGAAGAGTGTCCAACCCATAATAGATGCTTAAAGCTTGGTAGTTCTTGAGGTACCAAATTATTTAATCAAATGGTATGGCACCCAGGATGAAAGAAACTGTAAGCATTCCATTCCTTAGTATGGATGGAATTGTTTTGTCTAGTGTCTCCAATCACTATTCACAACAGTATATTTTATGGTCTTCGGTCTACTGGATCAAGGGTTGGCAAATTTTTCTGAAAAAAGGTCAGCAAGCAAATATTTTCCTCTTGTTACACTCTTTCTTTGTTATGACCGTATAACTGTGCTGTTGAGTAGGAGAGTCTCTGTAAATAATCCATAAACACATGGACATGGTGGGTGTTACAATAAAATTTTACTGAAACAGGTGATGGGCTGCATTTGGCCTGGGGGTGGAATTTTCTGGCTGGGCTACCACTATTGCCATAAAAGAACCATTTCCTAAAGTGAACCATTCTCCCTGGCCTCTCTCTCTAGCCCAAGCTGGCCTCAAACTCCCTATGTAAGCAAGGATGACTTTGAACTCAGATCCCCCGGCCTATACCTCTGCAGTGTTGGGACGATAGGCCTGTGCCACTACCCTTGTTTTGAACCCAGGGCTTCTGTATGCTGGGCCGGCACTCTGCCAACTGAACTACAAACCCTAGCCTTTATTTTCTTTTTCTGTCTTATCTTTTAAAAATAATACCCCATCTTTGTGAGCATCATGTTTACTCAAACTAAACCTGACACAAAGCTTGTAGTGCTGGCTCCTTAAGCAATTGGTGGCTAAACTGGTTTTTCACCCACCAGACTCTGAAAGAGGAAAAGACTGGACCAGATTAGATGTGTTTATGGGAGGGACCAGTGTGTAACGAAAACTAGACTGTTCCCAGGTCTCAGAGCAAGTGCTCTTGGTTACAAGTCAAAACAAAGGAGTGGACTCTGGTCCCTGTGTCACCAGTCATCTGGCCAAGGGTTCTTTTTTCTATGTGGATAGGAAGAAGCACGTCAAACGCTGGCCACTGGCGCAGCAGGTGGCAGCACAGGGGAAAACCTGGGACAAATGGCACCCTACCACACCACAAGCAGACCTCGGGCGTGGGGACCCTGGGCCCTGCAAATGTCAGTTTCCTGTGCAATACAGGGACTTTCCGATCTCCATCAGCAGCCCTTAGTGGCCCTCAGCCTGAGGTCTGGGATTCTTGGCCCTGAAGAGTTAACAGCTCTCTGGGCCTGCGGCTTCTCCGCTCTGGCTCCTCCCCACTGTTTGTTAGCTCCCGGCTTTCTTGAATAACTGATGTCTCTACTTCCGTTTCCCTTCTTCCTGCCCTGGAAACTCTCACACTGTTCAGCTGTTTGTCTTGTTGGCAGGGGTCACTAGCAGGACTCAGGGTGCAGCCTTCGTTGGGGCAGCATTGGAGAACCAGGTTCTAACTAGAGCTGACAGGCATGTGCAGCCAGGATCACTCAGCTGCGTAGACCTCGCCTCCCACCAGGGGCGGGACCTCGGCAGGTGTGTAGGAGTCCCCAGGTGGGATTAGTGGGAGGTCAGGACCCACCAGATGGATTTAGTCCTGCTGACCTCGGCATGTAGCCATTTTTTCAGCCCATAAGTGGCTGTGTCTAGGCTTCTTCCGCCAGAAGCAGCGGTTTTCAACACTTTTCTCTGGCAAGTCAGGGCCCGGGGCTGGGAAACTAGGCATCCTTGGCAATAGGCATCCTTGGCAAGCAGGACCGCTCAGGGGCCCAGCAGTGGGGTAGCGGGCAGTATTAGTTGAGTTTGCACGTGACAGTGGGAAGTGTGGGGACTGTGGGTTGAACTTGTGTGGACGGGGGAACTTCGGCCGTCCAGCAGCCACAGGGTGCGCACACCATCGAGTTCACACGGAGCCTGTGGCATCAAGCCGACACTGGAGACCAGGGCTTGTTGACTCCCACGCTGCCTCTGTTCCTCCATCACCCTCATCCACCACCGTCCTCTGTGCTTCTTCCTTAATCCCTCCGGCTCAGCCTGAATAACTGGACACGGGCAAAGAAAGACCATGCAGAAAAAAATCTTCATTTTTACCTGATGTTGCAAGACCAGGTGAGGCAGCCCAGGAGAGTGCCAGCCAGCTCAGAGTGAAAGGAAGCAACCCACTTCTGCATCCTAAGAAGTGGGGTTTGGGCCAGATCACAGCCTTGTGTCTTAGCACCAATCACAGTAAGCCCTGTACCGAGGGAAGTGCGCCCCCGCTGGCCAAGGTGGGAACGTTTCCTGGAGAGTTACAATCACAAAATCTGGTATAACTGCTTCAAACAGTCCTGGCTGGGGCTGAACTTTCAGGAGCCAGGATAATCAAGGGTAAACTTTTTCAGAGTAGTCTCAAGGTGTGTTCAAGGAGTGCTACAGATACCTGGTGCTGGCAGGTATACCTAGTCTGCCTGGCTGTTAAACTGATAGTCCTTTGACTCAAGATAGCTTGGTCCGTAGAAGAGTAACTGCTAATTAGGAAGTCAAATTGCCCACCTCCCTTGTCTTTGCTTGAAAGAAAATGAACGACAGAAAGTGTTTACAAGATAAATGTATACAGAACTTACCATTAACACTAGTGTAATGGTGATTTTAGCAGATGTTAACAGTGCTCTATCAATACTTTGACCTGCCCAGTGCCCAGAGTGATGCAGGTCCTCTTGAACCATCTCACCTTAACTGACTAATGCCAACAAGGGAGCAGAGTCCACATTCTAAGCTGAGCGTAGATACCCCAATGGAGCTGGACCTTAGGAACCAAGCAATGACCAGCTGTCTCTCCTTTGTCTGTATTGGACCTGGACTTAGTCTAAGGTTATCTCTGTTAAAAAATTTTTTTAATTTATTTTATTTTATAGGTATGAGTGTTTTTCCTGCATATGTGTAAGTACACCCATGTTGTGAAAAGTCCTTAGAGGCTAGAAGAAGGTGTTAGATCCCCTGGAACTGGAATTATAGATGGCTGTTAGCCACCATGTGGGTGCTGGGAATCAAACCTGGGTCCTCTGGAAGAGCAGCCAGTGCTCTTAACCACTGAGCCATCTCTCCAGCCCTAAATTTTTTTAAAAGAATAAGTGTTACCTTCCCTGGTGGTAGGGGACCTCCAGAGCCTCTCTTAAGTCTCCAACTGCCCTTTCTAGGCGGAACTGAGTCAAATGATTCTAAAGATATGACTGCCTCAGGTTCCACCCCAAGCCTGGCAAGCTGCAGAGCTCAGAATTGCATTGCGTGGGTAGAACGGCTTATTCCAGGCCCTGGGGCAGCAGCATGGGCAAATAAGGAGACAGTGGTGGTCAGGCTTGTGAGGTTTCTAAAAAAGACCTACTTGTGTGTGTGTGCACGTGTGCAAGTGTACATGCCTGTGTGCACACGTAGAGCCAGAAGAGGGTGTTGGGGGTCCTCTATCATCCATGCCTATTCCTTGAGGTATCTCTCTGAACCTGGGGCTGATGTTTTATCATTTTCTTAACTAGGCTAGAAGCCAGCAAGCCCTAGTGGTAATCCTCCTGCCTCCCCCCTTCCCCCCACCCCCCATGCTGGGGTTACAGGTAATTGCAGGCTACTAGTCTTGTTATGTGAGTGCTGGGATCTAAACTCCAGTCCTTATGATTGTTTAGCAAGCACTGTTAGCTGCTGAATCATTGCTCTAGCCTCAGGCTTGTGACTTTTAAATACTCATTTCATAGAAGAAATAACCACCAACAGACCATCTTTTTTTCTCCTTAATGTAGCATATTCTAAGTAACTGGATTATGGGTTGGGTACAGTTCAGAATGCTGGCTAAGGGAACTGAACACATCTTGATGCAGATGACCATATGGGTATTGTTGGTCTAAAATGCTCTTTACAGAGAGTGACTCACCCAGGACTTGCAGGGAAAGGCAGAGCCATCCATGACCACAGGAGGTTGCCATAGGCAGTATCACTATGAGATCTCCAAGTTCACCCCAACCTTGTTCTATTCCCAAAGCCCTCTCTAGTGGGCATTCTCAACACTGGCTTTATCCAGATCAACCCAAGATATCAGAAACAATCAACATCTAGGCACCACCCTGGATCAACTAAATCAGAATCTCTTGGCAATTTCAAAGGTCTCTTTAGGTGATGCTGGTATACAATTGGGGCTGCAGATCACAGAGTACTTCTTTTTTTATATATTTTATTATTTTTATTTTATGTGTATGAGTGTATTGCCTGCATGTATGTGAGTGCACCTGTGTCATGCAATGCCATGGAGGTCAGAAGAGGGCTTCAGATTCCCTTGGAACTGGAGTTAAGGATGGTTCATAGTCACCATGTGGGTGCTGGGAATTGAACCCGGGTCCTCTGCAAGAGCAATCAGTGTGCTCTTAACCGCTGAGCCTTCTCTCCAGCCCCCACAGAGTACTTCTTACATCATGAATCTGAAAATGCTTCTAGAAAGAAATGAAGGAGATTCCTGGCTCCTTCCACCCGCCCCCTCCCCACCCTACCACCAAATCTTTCCCTGGGAACCTCCTCATAAGGATGAATCTGAATCCAGCCTATGAAATAACCTCACAACTGATTCCACTTATATCAAGAGAGAAAAAATGAAAGGAAGGAAGGAAGGAAGGAAGGAAGGAAGGAAGGAAGGAAGGAAGGAAGGGAGGGAGGGAGGGAGGGAGGGAGGGAAGAGAAGGAAGGAAGAAGGGAAGGAAGGAGAAATGAATGGTGCTTACAGATGGAAATCAAACTGGGCATGGCTTGGTCATGGTGTAAACAATCACAGCAGCTCTATTAACCCTGAGGTGATGCCCATGGATGTCTGAGTTCAGATGGCTCTCAGTACAGGGATGCAATGTGTCAACTTTAAATGGAGACCAATGCCTGGGCTTTCAGCTTGGCTGGTAGAGTGCTGGTCTAGCATGCACAAAGCCCTGAATTTGATCCTCAGAATGGCTTAAAACAGGGATGACTGTACACAACTGCGATCCCAGCAGGAGAATCAGAAGTTTAAGGACATCTTTGACTGCACAGCAAGTCTGAAGCCAGCTTGAGATAGATGAAATCGTGTTTCAAAAAAAGCAAACTCAAGATTTGAGTCTCTGGTCCTTGGATCATTAACTTCTTGACCTTGAACAGGTGACTTAAGATACTATTCTTATCTACCAGTTAGAAAGATAATGATCTAGGCCACAGACTGGTTTTTAATGATATTTGAATGCATAACTAATTTAATGTTAATTAAACCAAGTGGTAGGCATAAAGTATTTGAATTCCTGATCTAGAGGAAACCCTTGTTAAATGACAGTTGCTATTCGTAAGCCCATAATGGATTGTGCCTTTGGACCAAGGTCCAGCTTTCTTGTTGTCTGGAGTAATGACTTGTGGACAAAAACCATGACGTCATGGTTTTCCTTCAACTGTGAGCTCACTAACTTTTATATCTGGATGTTCAGTCAGACCAGGAAGGTTGGCAATTGTCGGCAGGCAATGAACACTTTGAGAGGGCTTTTTCTTTAGAATTCAGGTCAAATCATTTCTTTGCCATTCACTTGAGGGCTATAGCTACTGTTAGAGTCCCTCCTCTATACTAGAGGTCAGGGATGGCTTGTAATGACCTGGAGGGATCATCTTAAACTCATGGTGAATTACGCTTGAGGCAGAATAGGAATGTCTCCAATGTTTGATTTAAAGATGGACCATATTAAAAGCAAGAAGAATTCCAACAGAATGTTTGGGAGGTAAATTATGTTTTATCTTGCTTCCTGGCTAGTCTGGTGTGTGTGTGTGTGTGTGTGTGTGTGTGTGTGTGTGTAAGCAATATGTAATATCTATTTCTTAGATTGATAATACCATTCCCACTCTACAAATTTAACAACTGAGATTGTTCTTCATAATATAATAAATGCATGATTGAGCTGAGTTGTTCTGGAACTGAATTGTTCTGACAGGAGGCTCTCATGTTAGAGGTTATCCTCAGCTACAATCTCGAGGGAAAGAGAAGTATGCATGGCTGCCCACAGAGGTAGTGTCATGGTTCACACGGATGTCCTCACAGGCAGTGTCATGGTTCACACAGATGTCCTCACAGGCAGTGTCGTGGTTCACAAAGATGTCTGCACAGGCAGTGTCATGGTTTGCACAGACGTCCTCACAGGCAGTGTCATGGTTCTCATGGCTGTCCGCACAGGCAGTGTCATGGTTTGCACAGATGTCCTCACAGGCAGTGTCATGGTTCTCACGGATGTCCTCACAGGCAGTATCTTGGTGCACACGGATGTCCTCACAGGCAGTATCACAGTGCACACAGATGTCCTCACAGGCAGTATCGTGGTTCACACGGATGTCCACACAGGCAGTATCGTGGTTCACACGGATGTCCTCACAGGCAGTATCATGGTTCACACGGATGTCCTCACAGGCAGTGTCATGGTTCACACGGATGTCCTCACAGGCAGTATCTTGGAGGCAGTGTCGTGATTCACACGGATGTCCTCACAGGCAGTGTCGTGATTCACACGGATGTCCTCACAGGCAGTGTCATGGTTCTCACGGATGTCCTCACAGGCAGTGTCGTGGTTCACACAGATGTCCTCACAGGCAGTGTCATGGTTCTCACGGATGTCCTCACAGGCAGTGTCCTGGATCTCACGGATGTCCACACAGGCAGTGTCGTGGTTCACACGGATGTCCACACAGGCAGTGTCATGGTTCACACGGATGTCCTCACAGGCAGTTATCATGGTTCACACGAATGTCCTCACAGGCAGTGTCATGGTTCACACGAATGTCCTCACAGGCAGTGTCGTGGTTCACACAGATGTCCTCACAGGCAGTGTCATGGTTCTCATGGATGTCCACACAGGCAATATCGTGGTTCACACGAATGTCCTCACAGGCAGTGTCGTGGTTCACACAGATGTCCTCACAGGCAGTGTCATGGTTCTCATGGATGTCCACACAGGCAATATCATGGTTCACACGGATGTCCTCACAGGCAGTATCGTGGTTCACACAGATGTCCTCACAGGCAGTGTCATGGTTTGCATGGATGTCTGCACAGGCAGTGTCATGGTTTGCATAGGACACGGTCTCCACTGGCTCTTACTTTGGATACTTGATCCCCAACTAGTGGTGTAGTTTTGGGAGATTCTGGAAACTTTGGGGTATGGGACCTAGTTGGAGAAGTAGGTCACTAGGTGGGATGGGGCTGGTCCTTGGGTTTCTCATCCCTGGCCCCTTCCTGCATCTTTCTCATCTTTTGCTCTGCAGAGGGGTGAAGTAGAACCCCTGTCACACACTCCCTCTGCCCTGATGCTCCACCCAAGTGCATGGACTGAATGCTCTAAACCCATGAGCCAAGATTAATTCTTTCTCCTTTAAATTATTCCTGCTGAGTTTGGTCACAGTGGTACAAACGTAACTAATATAGGACGATTATAGATGGCTGGATGGACAGAGAGGTGGAGAAACTGACTAAATGATTGACGGGAGTCAATCTCTGTTGCTCTGTGCTCTTTTCATGGCTACTTGTCAAGTTCACCTTAAAATGGAAAGTTGGATTTACTGTTATGTCCAGTTCATCCTGTGCTTGGAGCTCACGTCCCCCACAAACACAGGCATGGCCCAGCACATGGAACTGCATAAAGCCATGTTCCATTTCCTTTCCCCTCCACCCTCTCTGTTCCAGTTCTGAGGAAGAAACTCAACACCCAGCAAACACTAGAGAGTGCCCTGCTGACGCAGACTGCTCTCTTAACTAAAATTCCATCTCTCGGACTTGGTGAATTACCAAATGTCATTACTTCCCAGTGTGGGCCCTGTTGGCTCTGCCAAGATGAACTTCTACAATTCCAGTGGCAGGTCTAACACACTACATTGTAAAGAACAGAAGAAAGCATTCTGTGCACCTCTTCTTTGTCTTTTCACCCCCAGACTCACACAGATTAGCACACTCACTGTATCTGTTGATTGACTCGTGGCTGCGCCATGTAAGCTTCCTATCAGCAAATGAACAGAAGAGTTATTCCAAGTAGCAGTCAAATATTATTTTAGGTTCTCTACCTGTGAGAGGAGATGGAGTCTTACACTTGACTTCTGGGAATACACCTGTCAGGTACAAGTCCAGAAATAATACCAAACTGAGTGGCATAAACCTTACAGCTTATCATCACAGCACAAGGCATTCCGGGAAAGCTAGCATGATTAAATCCAGTTTCCTAGGAACAAGCTAATGAAATTCTATTTATTTAAGTAATATAACCTATTTACTCAAATGGTTTGAAAAAAAAGTGATAGAGGAAGACTCAGAAAACCCTAACACACCCACTACTCCCCATGGGAGACACTGTGGTACTTCTAAGGAATGCAAACTGTGATTTTAAGACAGCGTAGGGTGACTGTACAGGTGGGAATGCAGCCAGTCTTAAAGGTGCACAAGGCGAGGGTGAGAACCTGGAGATTTGCACGGGGAGATTCCCAGACATGAGTTCAGGTGAACTCGAGTGGGACTTGCAATGGTGATGGCCAAACACACTAAACAGGAATTATAATTTGACT
Source organism: Nannospalax galili (assembly GCF_000622305.1). NCBI lineage: Eukaryota > Metazoa > Chordata > Mammalia > Rodentia > Spalacidae > Nannospalax > Nannospalax galili. The sequence continues at coordinate 302,943 of NW_008331810.1, forward strand.
CTGGTCACCTCACTGTGGAACTCCACCCTCAGTGTCTTCTGACAGAACATACACAAATCAGACTATCCACACAAGCCATCCCCAGGTCCCCTCTCATCTACACTGCCTGAAAAGCCCTACAGGTGAATCTGTTGCGCTCAGTTGACTAGGGCAAAAAAGCATCTCAAAGAACTGGATTAACTTGCCTGAGGTCACACAATAAGTAGTGACTCTTTAGAATTTGTATTCATGACTCTCAAAAAAAAAAAAAAAACCTTTTATTGCCTCCACTCTTCCACGTACACTCAACTTTTCAGAAAGAACCAGCTCAATAATTCAGTGGCCACAGGCCAAGGCTGCTGTCATGTTGGTCTGAGCATTGTAAGATAAAAGTTGACTAGTAAGAGAGGTTATTGAGCAATTAAAAAATCAAAATGCCAGGGCTGGAAAGATGGCTCAGTGGTTAAGAGCACTGGCTTCTCTTACCAGGACCCTGGTTCAGTTCCTAGCATGCACATGGCAGCTAACAAGCATCTATAACTCCAGTTCCAGGGGATCCAACACCTTCTTCTGACTTCTGTGGCCATTGCATGACATGGGTGCACATATACACATGCAAGCAATATACCCATACACATAAAATAAAAATAATTTTAAAAAGTCGAAATGGCATGATGTTTGCCCAAAACATTGAAAGGAGACTGACTTGGTAATTCGTGTTCTCTGTTTGAGGAACATACTTTATGGGGTGGTGTGAATTATTTACTGATTATTAAATCAGACCACTGTACTCTTAGGAGCATTACTGCCTACCAGATGTATCCAGAGTTCAGAGGGGAAATGAACTGAGCTGACTTAGCCATGATTGGTAGCAGTTCCCCAGTGGAAGTTGTTTGAAGAAGAGCAAGTCATCACTCACATCTCACTGTGGGTTGCATTAGGCACAAGGGCAAACCAGCACCAGTGGGGCTGAATGATGGGCAGAGACTGTCCTCTGTGTGCCGAGAACACATGCAGCAAAGAGAGTGGAGACATGGCTCAGTGGGTAAAGTGCTTCTCATAGAAGCATGAGGACCCAAGTTCAATCCCCAGCAATGACATGACATCCTGGGTCTGATGGCACACACTTGTAATCTCGGTACTGAGGAGGCAGAGACATACGGATCCTCTGGGGTTCACCAGCCAGTCAGCCTAGCCTAATGGGAGAGCTCAGGCCTCAGTGAGAGACCCAGACTCAAAAATCAAGGTGGATGCTCTGGGAATGATACCAGAGGTTGACCTCTGACCTCCACACACATGTGCATCTGCACACACATGAAAACATGAATACACACATGCATGCATATATATACATGTACACATATATGTATATGGGGGGAGAAAGGGAGAGAGAGAGAGAATAAACAGAACAATGTGAAATATTGAGAAACAACGGAGATCAATCCAGGGCCTCCATTTTCTGCGCGTGTGTCAGACACTGAGGAGGTCCATAGGTCCTCCTGTCCGACCACAGTTTCAGAAGCCCGACCTCGGCTCTTTCCTAGCTCTAGCAGCTTTCATTTTTCACCCTGGATTGTTCAGGAAAAGGGCAGTCAAAATAGCCCTCCACGGTGTCTGCATGTGCACTTGGTGGTAGAGGTGTGAGAGTCTCCCATCAGCAGTCCACAGTAAGATGACCACGGTCTTGGCGGTAGAGCACATTAGCCAGGCGCAGCTCTCCCTTCCAGCCCAGGCTGTTGTTTGCTACATGGCCTGTCTAGGCAAAGCTCCATTCATTCCCACTCTGCCTTTGCTAAGGCAGATAAGGAATGGGGCGGGTGGCTAAGGACTTGGAGTCTGGGGCATCTCTTTCTCTACGCCTCTGCCTCCTTCCGTGTACAGCCTTACAGAATTTATGACAACTTGGCTGAGCTCTGTCCCTTGACATCACTTAGCCAGTTTGCATTGCTCAGTTTTTCCACAATAACTGGAATATTTGGCAAGAAGTTTCAACTCTGCAATGGGAAGACTTCCAAAGTAAAAAAACAAAAAAACAAAAAAACCCAGGTGGCTACCCCGATCCTCTGCTTATAACTGCCTAAGATAGGCTTGGAGGCTTCTGGACTTTTCTACATGTGTGCTGCATAGAAATAAGGTACTTACAAGGCTGTCACAGGGAATCATTAAGGGTGTTTCTACAGCATAACAATATCACCAAATGCTGCAGTGATAGAATAATGGCCGAAGACTGAGGTGAGCCAATGGTCCCTGTCAAAAGCCAGCTTCTTACTCTGGAAAAGTGGGAGAGTCCTTACCTGAGCCCTGGAGTAGCACTATCTTAGCAAGGCGTATAAGAACAGAGGAGGGCCGAAGGAGGTCCTTGGACAATTCGATGCCTGGAGGGGATGGAGGACAGACCTGTGTCTAGCAGATAAAACCCAAAACATGCCCTGCCCATTGGTATCACCAACTCAAATAGAGAGATCCCCAATACAGGGTATACCATTTATCACCCACTGAGGACCTGTTGGGAAACTATGAACATAGGGAAAGATGTAGAATGCTCCATTACATTACCCTTCCCAAATTGATCTTTTAGTGATCCAGAGTGACTGTCACAGTGCCTGCAACATTCTATTTCAATATTGTGAAAATGGCTCTTGAGGTCAGGCTCAGAATCAACCCATGGTGCATAATAGTCTATGCTTGGCTATCAGGTGGCCTCAGGATCCATGCCCAGGTTATCTCTCTGACTGACTTAGGTGGTGGCCCATCTACTTGATGCGGAGTTAAATAATAGTTAAAACAGAAGAGTTAACTCAAGGCAGCTTGCACACACATCATATGAAAGATCGGGTGAGGGTTTCAAAGGAAGGAGGGGTTGCAGTGGGTGCAGGGGGCCAAACAAGCCGATATTCCTTTGTTACTTACCAGCTCACACTATCAGCAGTGAGAACTCATCTTTGTCCACACCCTTTCCCATCGAGAATGGCCACCAAACCATTCCCTTAGTGTGAGATGAACCAAGGACAAACTGTGTGTGTCGAGCATGTGGTAAGATTATACCCAAATCAGCTAAGGTGATAAAGAACAAGGTTACCAAGGGGGCCTGAAATCACCAAGGAACTCAGGAAAGGGCCGAAGGAATGGCAGCCTCTGAGCCGAAGCCAGTATGCCGTGACCCTAGCTTTTCTTTTTCTTTTTTTTTTTTTTTTTGGATCTGATCGATTTTTTGTTGTTGTTGTTATTCTAAACTTTGAATTATTGTAATTTGAAACCAAATAAGCAGATGGAATGAAAAAAAACAAAACCCACCACTAACAACAAAATCCCCTTCTGCCTATCACTCAATCTTACAATTATTGTTGGTGCTAACTTTTTAAGTATTTTCCCATTAGGCAAAGATTTGCAAATGTACTAGACATTATCCACTTAGTGCAACCAAATTAGAGTATCAGAATAACAATTTTTTTTTTTTCACAGCAGTTTTTTAACATTAAACAATGACAGAAGAGTCAAGGTTACGCCCTGGGCTAGGAGGACCATCACTAGTAATTTGCCTGAAACTCTGGAAATTCCTAGAATTTTAGTGCTAATTGATCATTGCTCACCCTGAAGACAGATAACTTGGAGGCGATGTTTGTGTCGAGTCACTTTCAAGTATTTGATAACTTTTGTGCATTCAGACAGGAGGAGAGTGGGAACCAGCTCCAAAGTTGCCTTGCTACTTTTAGACGAGGGATTCTCCCTATCGACGATGGAGTTGGGACACTGGGGAAGCCTTCTTTGGGAGGCCAGGGGAGGCCATCAGTCCAGTCACCTCTCCCAAGGGATGCTGAGGGATGTGAAGGAAAGGGGGGAGGACAGGCCTCTGTTAACAAAGCCGTATTTCTTCTGACCCCTGCCGCCTTGGCTCTGGGAGGTCAAGGTCGGAACTGCACCGCCAAGCCATCCCAGCGGTCAGACCACTCACCTCTTTGAATCTTCACTTAATCTTTAAATATCTACTTCAAGGGGCTAGAGAGATGGCTCAGCATGGTAAATGTCTAGTTCACAAGCATGAGGACCTGAGTTCAAATCCCCACCACCCATGGAAAAGGCAAGGCTTGGATGTGTGGGCCTTGCTCTAGTTCTAGCTCTATTGCTGTGATAAAAGATTCTGACTGAAACCAACTGGGGGAGGAAAGGGTTTATTTGGCTTATATAGCCCAATCATAGTCCATCCCTGACTGAAGCCAATTGGGGGAGGAAAGGGTTTATTTGGCTTATATAGCCCAATCATAGTCCATCCCTGACTGAAGCCAATTGGGGGAGGAAAGGGTTTATTTGGCTTATATAGCCCAATCATAGTCCATCCCTGACTGAAGCCAATTGGGGGAGGAAAGGGTTTATTTGGCTTATATAGCCCAATCATAGTCCATCCCTGACTGAAGCCAATTGGGGGAGGAAAGGGTTTATTTGGCTTATATAGCCCAATCATAGTCCATCCCTGACTGAAGCCAATTGGGGGAGGAAAGGGTTTATTTGGCTTATATAGCCCAATCATAGTCCATCCCTGACTGAAGCCAATTGGGGGAGGAAAGGGTTTATTTGGCTTATATAGCCCAATCATAGTCCATCCCTGACTGAAGCCAGGGTGGGAATCTGGAGGCAGGAACTGAAGCAGAGACCACGGAAGACCAGGGCTTACTGGTTGCTCCTCTGGCCGGTGCTCACCCTGCTTTCTTATGCAACACAGGACCAGTTGCTGAGGGGGACATTGCCCACAGTGGACTGGGCCCTTCCACATTGTTCAACAATCAAGAAAATGCTTCACAAACATGGCCACAGGCCAGTCCAATGGAGGACATTCCTCAACTGAGGCTTCCTCTTCCCAGGAGTGTCAGGTTGACACTGAAGCTGTCTGGCACATGCCTATGACCTCAGTGCTGTGGTGGGAAGAGAAATAGGCAGGAGGGCTGCCGGGACTTGCTCACTGCAAGCCTCGCTCCAGCTCAGTGAGAGACCCAGTCTCAAAGGAATCAAGTGGAGAGTGATAGAACGGGTCACCCAGCATCTTTACCTGCCTCCGTGCACAGGCACAAGCATCTGCCCTTCAGCATCTGCACGTATATGTACAACAGAGAGAGAGGAGAGAGGGGGGGGAGAGAGAGAGAGAGAGAGAGAAAGAGAGAGAGAGAGAGAGAGAGAGCGCTACAGAGTTGTAAGATGGGGTTTTTGTAACTGTGCAAAGAGAAGACATTCAGTTGGAATTCAGTTGTTACCAGGCAGGCTGAATTGACACATGTCAACAGCAAAGGGTTCTGCTACAGAGAACAAACCCCGGAACATCCACCTTCCACTTTTTTTTTAATGTGTATGCATGTAAGTGCACCCGTGTCGTGTAATGCCCACGGAGTCCAGAAGAGGGCATTGGATCCCTTGGAACTGGAGTTAGCCACCACCATGCGGCTGCTGGAATGCAAACCCAGGTCCTCTACAAGAGCAACCAGGGTTCTTAACTGCTGAGTCATCTCTCCAGCACCCGACTTTGTATAAATGACTGTGCCCATAATAAATTGTATGCAGCTTAGATTCCACATTTTAGTGCTGAGATTCCTGTTTCATTTCGGTTAGAAGGCTGATGGAGTGGAGGAGGAGGGGAGCGGTGCTGAGGGACGGAATGGATCATGATCGTGGGCAGGCCGAATACTGATGGTAAAGAGAACATTCCAGCATTCCCAGGATGAACTGCTGCTGATGCTTTTGCTGGTCCATCTGGATCCCTCTCTGGCTCCTGCATGAATTCAGGGAGATACTCCAATGCCTTTGGACCTTTGCATTTCACTCCCAGTGTCTGGTGCCCCGCCTGGATTTGCTCTAGGGCAACAGGAGCTGCCTGCACTGTATTGGAGAAAGTTAGAGCAAGTGGGAGATTGCAACCCTTTGCTCATTCCTTAGCCAAAGGCTGGACTCAAGTGGGATCCTAAAGGCCCAGCTCCCTTGTCAAAGACGGGGTTTTCAGAACTTCCCGTAGGATCCGGCAGGGACTGGACCTTGGCCTGGGCCTACAGTTGAACCTTAGCTTATCCCTTTTCCCCTACTTTCCCTCAGACCCCTTTGGGCTCCTTCAAAGAGCTCCTTGTTAATGCATTGCACACGCATCTTCACATTCTTATTTTTATGCTTAGTATTAGAGGACTTACTCCTAAGGCATGCATCTGACTTGGAAGGCCAAGGGCAGGCAGGTCCTGAGCTCTGGTCTGGAGTCTCCAAATGAGGACGGCAGGCTGTATACTGGATTCTTTACAGGCTGACACACACTTCTGGGGGAAGGGGTCCTGTGCATGTCCCTGGGGCAAGAAAGAATGGGGGGGGGGGGGGGCAAAAAAAAGGGGGGGGGGGGGGTGGCTGGAAGTACTGGCCACACTGTGGGCGACATACTCAGGTGTTAAGCTGATGATCTCATGAGTGGTTCTGATGTAGTCCTCCATAAACAGCTGTATGTCTAGCCCAACTCATAAATTCTATTCAAAGGTAAACATGGGCTTGCTCCTCACATCTGACTTCAAGGTTCTTCATGGTTTGATTCAAGCCAGGAGAACTGGCAGCACCTCAAATTTCTTTTTTCATTTGTAGAAATTATTCTGGGGAACTGGATCTCTTGAAAAACTGATACTTATGCACTTCTCTGCCCAGAACTCAGATGTCTTTTCAGAATGTCCCGTAAAAATGCATGTTATGGAATGTCGTATATTCTGTACTGTATTCAAACTAGATGCATGTAAGTCTTGTTCCCTTTAACTTCACTGGCAGGAGGAAAAGCAAAAAAGCAAGAGAGGAGAGCTGGGGGAGAGCTACCAAATAGTCACTGAGCTTGAGTTTTATGTTAAGCTAACAGATGAATAACATTAACTAAACTTCAATTACAATTAGCTGTTATTTCACACAGTAGATCTCATTCATGCCCCTTAAAAATCTGCGCCTTAAAACCAGGCTGGGAAACAGGTTTTACTCATTGCATGAGAAAGAGAGAAATTGGGTGACACAAAACACTTGTCAGGATTAAAAGGTCCTCATTTCCCTCAGCTTCAGAAACTTCCAGAAATACCTAGACCAATCCCTCAGCTATTAAGTCATGCAAATCAAAGTCTGTCTCCTGAGACTGAAGTCTCATGGAGGTTTGTTCTAGAATCTTCTGACTTCTCTCGTCAGTCCTCCAGTCATTGATTTACAAGACCTCTCCTCATTTTGTGAATTCTGACCGCTCTGCAACCATAGGCCTAAGTATTGATATGTTACCAAACTGAAAAGAATATAACAGTAAATACCACCACCATGCAGAATATTGTCTCAGCATTCAGCTTCTTAAAAGCATCCGTCCTAGACTTACCTTTTATTATCTTTAATATCATGCAATAAATGAATATGACTTTCTTCTTTTATATAAATTATTATCAGCTCTACTATTCATGATTCTGCAAGAAATCTAACTTGCTGTAGTTTTAAACTATGCTTTTAACCCATGGAGTATATTGCTTTCTACTCAAAGGAACCGGTACATAAATATGAATGTTCCTGATGGACTAATTTGAGAAAAATGCAGAGAAATGGAAAATACGTCCCCTGAGGTTATTGTGAGAGCTGTCTTGAATGTCCATTTGGAACCCTGTGGCTCTGACTTCTGACAGATCAACCTGTCTGGCTTCTATTCCCTTTCCCTTAAAAGACAGCTAATCATGCTAATATTCTGGTTTAAGCATATGATTAATAACATTCTTGAAAGTGTTTTAAACTTTGGGTAAAAAAATATTCAGATAACTAAAGTCAATGCTGAAAATACTCGTTAAATACAAGAAGATAAAAGTTAACGTTTCTGTATAAAAACTCATATCCTTCAGTCAAAACAGGATCTTATCAGGACTTATGCTGAGCCACGTATTCATGGAAAGAGATGTCTGATAGCCAATACAAGTGTGATGGAGCTCCAAAACGGAACACAGACAGTAAATGACAGGCGGTGCTGACAAGGATAGCATCAAGGGAAATGGAGGCCCAGAGTAGGTCTCAGGCCACATAGATAAGGTCCTTGCAGGCCAAGACCTGACCAATGATAAGGAGGTGGGCCCTGAATGAGAACAGAGCTGGAGGTGCTTGTGGGTGGGTGTGGGTGAGCAAGTATGTCACAATCTCCTTAGTGACAAAGAGCCTTTGCTCCTCCTGGCCCTGCCTGACCACAGGGGAAGGGAAGCTCTTAGGAAAGCCATCTGATCTCTAAGGATGCCCCCAGGCTCCCCGGATATACTGCTACCAGAAGGCCTGGTGGGCACTTCCCTCCTTAGGCACTGGGGAAGTGTAGGAAGGACCCACAGCTGGGTTCCAGGGAGACAGGGACTGTTTCCACACTCCAACAGTCTCCCTTTAGAGTTGCTCCAGTATGCCTGACCACTTCTAATAAAAAATGTCAAATTCTGTATAAGAATTCTAGGACCCTAATCCTAACACAGACCCCCTACCCCATTTTATACCACCCAGAAGAACCCAGTTTTACTCACATTTTTCCAACTCTTTTGTTCATACATGAGGGAAAACAAAACCAATTAGGAAAAAAAAAAAAATCACTGTGTCCACAGAGGGCAGAACAGAAGCAGCAGTTCCCCCTCCACAGGATGACATTTCCCTCAGACATAATCTGACATAGATATGGTCTGCAGGCGCTACTTGGGTTCTCTGCTCTCCCTGGAGGTGGGGATCTGATTAGTATTTCCTTTAGGGTGGGGAGAGGGAAGAGGAAAAGAGGTAGAGGGAGCTCCTTAAAAAAAATGATCTGTTTATTTGTTTATAGTTTACTTAGGCAAAGGGACCTTAGAAAGGACTTTGATAAGAGGGTGTGAAGTTCCCCTGGAGATTAACTGGCATTCTTTTAAAAGGGCTTCAGTTTTCTTTTATACAGGTGCCTGGCAAGCTGGGAAGGAGGTGTCATTACAAGCAGTCCTGTGCTGGTCTGTAGATTTCCTTAAGATCTTAAGATACATGCTGACATCATGGGCTCCTTTCCCAGATTCCTCTCTCTCATTCTCTCTGTCATTCTCTCTCTCTCTCTCTCTCTCTCTCTCTCTCTCTCTCTCTCTCTCTCTCTCTCTCTCTCTCCCCCTTCCTCTCCTTTCTTCCCTCCCTCCTTCTCTGTCCGTCCCTCCTCCGCCCAATCTCTCTTGCAATCTCTTTCTCTCTTCAGTTCCTCCAGGTAATCCCTACTCAAACTTGTACCAACTTGTTTTTGACTGACAGCAAACAGTGAGGAGTGATTCTTCATTTTGAGAAACCCTAAGCACCTATCTTTCCAAGGCAACCTGCGTGGACTGATCTGGTCATAATTCCCCATTGCGTTCGGAGCTCTTTACAGGTAAGAGGAACACACTTATGTCAACGTTGGGGCACACAGCATGCTGGAGATGTTTTTGAAAAGCTTTACTTCTAAAGGTAATGAAAAGTTGTGATTCTCTTAAAACTTCTTTAAATCATTCAAGACGTCCAGGCTTATCTGGGGGAATTTACAAGTGCTGTTTACATGTGGAAAGCGGGTTTTTTTTTTTTTTTTTTTTTTTTTTTTTTTTACATTTACCTTCTTTAAAGTTATTGGTAACCTGCAGAGTTCATGATGGATAGAATCTAAAAACATAGGATGTTTTTCTTAGTTTCTGGTCATAGAATTGTGAAGCCAAACAAAATGAAAATTTCACTTCAGATTCTAAAATACAGGGGGGGAGTGCTTTATTCTTGTCTGTGAAAAAAATATCCAGATGCTGTCCTGCCTGCTGTGGGTAAGAGGGGTCTAGAGTGGAAGAATTCCTTTGAGTTCTCCTTCCAATTGCTTTTCTATCATTGTGTATGTCACAGGGAGTGTGAGGCTGATTTCCAGAGACTATATAGTTTTCTGGCTAATTCACTAGCACTTATTTCCCTTTGTCAGTGGAGAAATCAGTTCAGGTTGTTGGGTAAACGCTCCAACTCTTTTAAAATCTGTTACCTATCCTTAGGAAAAGAGAAAAAGTTATGTAAGTTTCTGTGGTGAATATAAGGAATGTAAACACTTCTGACTTGAGAAACTATAAGCTTTGTTCATGACCCATGGAGAATGCTTCTTTCTAATCGAGTATAATTTCACGGGAGTTTAAACTACCCTCAGCTAATAAATGCTCTACTTGGTGAAATTTCCAGAGCGGCTTCTGCAGTCTACTTTTCTCTATATTTCCTCATTTAGTCACTTGAAGGAAGTAAGAATTTGTTGTTCCTTAGACATTTCATGGCCTCACAAATGCTTTAAGTGACAGGTTAGAAAACTTCCAGCAAATGGAGAAGTTGGCTTTAGGAAACTTAACAAGCTTTGTGCTACACAATCTAAATGCTCAGGTTCACTTCTTTTTATCAGCTGAATATATGTTAATTTCCCCCACTTAACTTATAAGGAAGATTTTTGTCAAAGTTATAAATGAGTCTTAAAGTTCATTCTTGGCTGCCTCAAAATCACAGGCTCATAGTTACACACAACCACTGTTAGTCTGGATCCTTTACCCATCTGCCCTCTCCTGAACATTTAAACAAACAGGTCACAGTCAGTAATAGCCTTGGGTGACAAAATTCTCTCCAATTTACAACTGTGCTAAAAATCAAAGGACAGTGTCACATAAAACTGGAATGTGCTTTTAAATGCCACCGGAGTGTGAACACTGCATATTAGGGTGACTTCCAGTTGAAGAATTAATAAAGCACTCACCTCACTTGGGTCCCAGGGCACTGCTCTCTCCAAACCTTCCTGAGATTTTATTTCCTACTAGCTTTCCTCCTTGCCTAGCTGTAGTAAAATAAAATAAGTGACCACGTAGACGGTGCCCCAGAGGTCGTGCGTGGGGATTCCACACAGGGCTGGAAAATAGCAACATTTAGCCAGATTGACTATAGTGCTAGACCTAGAAATTTGAGTCAAATGCAGGAGCCGAGTCCTCCTCACCGAGTTAAACAAACACATGAGTAGTTGTGGGGGAGGGGGGTGTAGAGAACTAGAATATGTGATTCTGGTTGCTTCGGGAAAACATGTTTCTCAAGCGCCTTCCTCTCTTACTTCCCTCCCACTGACATCCGTGGTTACTTTACAGAAAGTGCTCCTTCCCCAATTTCCTCACCTCACACTTTTAACTAGTGCAGACAGCCCACATTTTGGGGGGCAAAAGAGTGAAACCCAGGCTTCTTCTGCCAGCAGGCCCCGTGCCAACCAAAGCAGGTCTCATTGGCTCTTCCCCCAGGGCTGAGCACACTTTTCTCTGCAAGAGGAACTCTTGACAGGGTTCTGCACTGGTTGGGGAGAGAGGGAGCATGTGTGTGTGTGCACATGCATGTATGTGGGTATGTGTATGCATGCCTGCATGCATGTGCAAGCATGTATGTGGGTATGTGCCTGTATATATGTGTACATGTGTCCATCCATGCAGCATGTGTGCACATACATTTATATGTGCTTCTGCATGTGTGCATACATGTGTATGCATGTGTACACATGTGTATGTGTGTGTTTAGATGTCTGTATGCATGCATTATGTGTGTGCCTGCATTTATATGTGTGCATGTATGTATGTATGTGTGCATGCACGCATATGTGTGTGTATGGATAATCAGGAATGATCATATGTGTGTGTGGGTATCTGTATATATGTGTGCATATATGCATGTGTGCATATGATATTATACTTGCCTAGACAACATTGTGCTGAAGACAAGAAAACCACCCTTGTGTCTTAGGCAGTAGACCAAGAGGCAGCCCTTTTCTGACTTAACCAGTGACTGTCAGATACTTGACTTAACCTGTCCCACCCAGCTTGAGGCTTGCAGAAGCCTACTGTCTCTCTTGCATATGTCTCTTTAGTGCCCTCAGTTGAGTCCAGCATGTATTTATACAGAATCCTAGAACCAGCATGGCACAGCTGCAAATGGCCTGCCCCTGGGGTGCTTACCAGTCCCAGGGAGCAGCTGTGTGAGGGATAGTGGCCTCCAGAAGCATCTCCTTCCCACTGTAACGCAGAAGTAACACGGCTTATGCTTCTCCTCTGCAACCAACTCAAGGGTCTCATTTAATTTCTTCTGTCAAGTAAAAATAACTCTACTTCAAAAACAGTCAGGAAGCTCTTGCAAGAGTCAGTATTAGCTTTGTGCTTGTAAAGAGTTTGTTGCTTAGTAGTGGTCAAAGGCAAGAAGCAAACCAAAGGGAAGTTGTCCTCTGTCCTCTCCCCTTCACCTTTGTTGCCTCTGCACCACCTCAAGTTCCCTAGAGGGATGAGGGAGGCACACATAGCCCAGGAATAAAGTGAACAACAGATGGACCTGGCTCTGTGCCTCTCAAGGACACAGTGCCCTGGCAAGGGACCCTTTACTAGCAACTTCCTGGTGCCAGTCTCCCAGACAGGTAACTGAGCCCTGCGATCAGAAGTAGTTAAATCCAAGCAGTCACAGGAAGCCAAGTGCTCCTTAAACTAAAGGAATGGAGGGAGCCACTCCTTGCCTTCAGAGGGGGAAAAATATTAATGGAAGTACAGATTCCCCAAAAGAAGTTTTATTTACTAAATATTACTTTGTTGAGACCAAAACCAAATAAAAACTCAGTCCTTCCTAACAAAAGGCAGGGTGAGAGAGCTGAGGGGAGCCCAGCACTAGAGCTCTTGCCTAGCATGCACAAGGCGCTCGGTTCCAACCCCAGCACTGTAAAAGGCGGGGATGATGGTTGAGTTTGACAGGGATAAGCTCTGATACATGTTCTCTGGATTCATTCAGACAGCAATAGAGGAACCTCCACTTGTAACACAGCTGACATCTTTGTAGAGAGTCGCATACTTTCCCAAGGAGTTTGAGTCACACACATTTGTGTTCTTTCCAGAAAGATAAGGTTGGAGAAGTGCAGCTACCTGTAATACTTCTGATGGGGGAGACTTCAATAAGCCGAGAGTTACCACAACTCAACTCAAGAGCCTGGTTTGTGCCTCTATACCTAAAGTTTTGTACCATAAGATACCAGATATTTTCCTCACACTATAAAGATGAATCAAGGTTTCCTGGTCATGCTCACATCAGAAGATATACAAGGGTATAGCATTTCGATTTGGGGCATAAAAACACATAATGTGCCAAGCAGCTAGTTGGTGTCTAGTAGGAAGTTCTTAAGTGGAAAGGCATATGCTCACTCCCCTGGGATTGAGGACATAAAGATGAAGCCATCATAAGGGTTAGTAACAGAATAAACCAGGTAAGCCAGGTCTCGCTCCGTTCTCCCCCAAGACCCCCAAGGTTCAAATCCAGAGCAATCTAAGTTTCTGTTTTATGTACCAGCGGAGCCATCTTTGAACTATGATGCTCAAAGCCTCAGCCGTAGTTCTGGCAGTTCCTGCAGAGGTCGGAGTGCAGGGTTATCTCAAGCCTGCCGTGCTCCCCAACCACACTAAATTCACTGACGGTTAAGGAAGCGGACATGACACGGAGAAAAAGCGTGCTGGTGAGGAATCCAGGTTCCCGATTGTTCCAGGAGGTCTGGTATGAGTTCATCCTGTTTCAGTCGGAGCCGCCCTGGTGTCGGACTGATGGTTATGAAATTCTTGTGCGTTTTTCCAGTACTGTAACTAGAGGCTGGTCGAGATTTTACAGAGCTTAAGAACTGTGTAATACAGGGGCTGTCTTAAAGGACAGGAGTGTAAAACTGTGGTTGTAAAATTAGGAGAAGGCTTTGGAGAAAGCCTGGAGCCCTGAGGGGAGTCCCATCAACTTCATGAGAAGCCCATTCTGCACTTTATGTCTCAATGCCTGTTTCTGGGGTGAAGGGATGAATGAATGTATATAAATCATGGCTGCTAGTTGCCTCTGAGTAACTCTGGACATGATAAGCAGAAATAGCATGGACATGTACGTCTACGAATCTAATGATCACATGATGCTTCTCACGTCACTGGCATGCAGCCATGGACAGATTCTCACATGATGGCTGACCCTTTGGTTCATGTCCAGGCCTCAGGGTAAGATGCTATCTGTTCCTCTTACAGCAGAGTACACACATCCTGAAGTCCATACTGCACACTTCCCACTTGCAAAGTCTTGAACTTAAGACCCAAAGAACCCTTTGCTAGTCCTGGGCCTAGAATCCAGAACAATGTTGGGTGCATCAACAAGGCATGTTTCCGTCAACGGACACTGAGCAGTTACCGCAATGAAATGCCCATGTGTCTGGCAAGGGACCCTCTCCTTTCTCCTCTATTTCTATCAACAGATGCTATTTCTGATTCCTTTTATCAGTTAATAGTGTTGATTCTTGGGATGAATGCAGGCAAACACGTGCCAACCAGATAACGTTCTGCATTAATAGTGGCACATTATTGTCAGCATCTTGGTTAATAAATTTCAAAGTGGTAATTTTGACCTAAGGTCCATATTCAAGATTAAATGTAGAGTCCAGCGATGTAGAATAGTTCTTAAAGTGCTTTCCCAGAATGCACAACGCCCTGAGTTCAATCCCCAGCACTGCATCAACTGTATGTGGTGACCCAAGTCTGCAGTCCCAAACTCAGAAGATGGAGGCTAGAGGACCAGGAGTTCAAGGTCATCCTTGGCTACTTAGTGAGTTCCGGGCCAGCCTGGGGAAAATTGGACCCCGTGTCAAAATAAATAAATAAATTAGTAAAATATAAATATTAAATTTAAATATCTGTGCCCACTAAACTAGTCTCCTTAAAGGTTCATTTATTTTTATTTTATGTGTATGAGTGTTTTGCCTGTGTGTGTATCTATGTACCATGTGCCTATGGAGGCCAGAAGAGGGCATCAGATCCCTAGAACTGGTTGTTAGCTGCCAAATGGGCACTGGGAACTGAACCCGCTTCTCTGTAAGAGCAGCAAGTGCTCTTAACTGCTGAGCCATCTCTCCTGGTCCATCTAAACTACTTTTAAAGTACTACCATATTCATAAAGTCCATAGTCAAGATTAAATGTAAGGGCTGGCAATGTAGTTGACACCTTACCATCTTCCCTAAATAAAATTGGTGCATACGGTATGCTGTGGCTTGATTCTTGTCAGCACAGCGCTGTGACCATGTAAGCAGCAGATACTCAGGGATCCAGTACCTGGCCCTATGTACAGAAGACTCAGTGTCTGGGACAGTCGGAAACCCTCTTAGATGCTACACCTACTCACAGCAGGACCTTCCCTGACTTGTTCCGCTAAGGAGCAGAGTTCAAGAAGGGCCCCCATGTAACTTTAGCTCTGCAAGAAACAGCTGAGTCTTTAAGTCAGGTTCAGGAAACCCTTCCAAGCCTGCAGGCCCCTGGAAACATCACCATGGTCATTGACACATTCAAAACCTCCAAGCATCTTTACAGTAGAGGCATCCTTTAACTCTGAATTCCTGTTGTATGTTCATTTTGGACACACCTCTTTTCACCCTGTGACTGTTTCCTCCTCTGACTCATTTTCCTGTGCACTGGAGACGCGCGGTGGGCTGTGATTGGTGTGGGATGGAGTCATGTGACCCTAGAGGGATTTTTGTGTAATGGTCCTGCTCCACCAGGCACTCAGTTGTATCTTTGGGCCCAGAACTACCCCTGGAGGTGACTGGCGCACCTTAGAGCTCACAGTGGACACTTACAGTCCAGTCAACTCTAGAAAATATTTTTTTAACTTTGTGTCTCAAAGATAAATGCCATTTTCTCTCAATCCACTTTATTCTAAAAAGGTAGAAGCAAATTTATAAAGATACACAGGTGCATACACACATGTATACCCATACATAAGTGCAGCATGATTTAAAATTAAGTAGGAAAAACTAAGTGGTTTCAAAAAGGCCATTTCATTAAATTGTCTGTTTATACAAATATATATTTTGATAAACCAAGACAATGTACCCAGATCCACAGAAGCAGAATCTTGTCACTTCCAAATTAAACATGTCTTTGAAACATGCTTCATATTTGTGTCTGGAAATCAACTGGGTCCTCACTGGATAGGGTGTGCATGTGCGTGTGTGTGTGTGTGTGTGTGTGTGTGTGTGTGGCGGCCAGAGGACAACTTGTGGGAGTTGGTTCTCTCCTTTTACCGTGTAGGCCCTGGGGATCAAACTCCAGTTGTCAGTCTTGGCGAAAAGCACCTTTTCCCAAAAAGCCATCTTGCTATCCCCATCAAGAACTAGTTTTGCATCCACCACATTTTATTACTCTTCTGAAAGACAATGTCCAGCCTCTATTTTAATTTTAGCTTCTTCTTTACATAACTCTGTGTATCACTTAGTTGCCCTCACTGAGGCTGTAAACTTTCCCTCCTGGTTTTGACTCAGATCTTGTTCAGATCCGGCATTAAGTAGAAACCTCCCTTTTCCTGGATGTAGGCATTTCATACCATTTCACTTGATGTTATAATGGCCTGGGTACTCCCGTCTTTCCTCGGCAGGATTGAG
This sequence comes from Nannospalax galili, assembly GCF_000622305.1. Taxonomy (NCBI): domain Eukaryota; kingdom Metazoa; phylum Chordata; class Mammalia; order Rodentia; family Spalacidae; genus Nannospalax; species Nannospalax galili. Next base: position 319,355 of record NW_008331810.1, read on the forward strand.
GCTGCTTTGGCAACAGAGCTTTTGCCTGATTCTCCTCTCTGCTCCCAGGGTTTCACCCAGGGGGGTCCCCCAGGCCCTGCCCAGTGAGTCTGTGTGCATTGACACAGAAGAATTCTGCCTTTACTACATCATCCCTTACCTCAAAATTCTCCATCCATCCTATCTTGCAAATACAGCACAGACTTTTCATCTGAAGTGTTTGAAAATGCATATATCTGACAACTAGTAAGTGGAATGTTATCTCCTTTGGTGAACATCATGATGGGATGGATCGGGTGCTGGAGTTGGATGGGGGGTGTTCAGGAGGGAAACATCTTTGAGAAGAGAGAAAGAGCAGCATCATGTCCCTACAATGTAATAGTAACAGAGCAAATCCAATCAAGGGGAAATAAGAAACACTTGAAGCGTTTGGGGGAGAAGAACATGAAGAGACTTGGAGGGAAACAGAGCTGGCAGGGTCAGCATGGGCGGGAATTCTGATCCCAGGGAGGAAAAAGGAGAAAGGAAAGGAAGAACTAAGTGCAATCCAAGGTGCTAAAGGGTGATTTGATTCATGGAGGCAAATCCAGGAGGCAACTGAATTAACATCATGTTGGTCTCCTCCAAACATTCTGTTCAGATAAGAGTTGGGTTAACACACCCATGGTGATAGTGGTATTGACTCAGATTTTACGTTGGAGAATTTTCTAGATTTGCCTATGTTAAAGATGAAATATTAAACTCCTCAGAGCCCCTCATTCTGTCCGAGAGCTGCCCATGAGAAACATTACGGAGCCTGAAGCTTCAGGAGGGTTTGCATATTTAAACATGAATTTTTGTAATTATGGATATTTACTTGTCTAGCTCAATATCCTGGGGAAGTTTCTTACACTACACTTTCTATGTAGCAGATTGTTTACTTTTCACTATCTGAAGAAATGGTCTAACTCATTAGCCTGTGGTCAGTGGAAATGTTTGTAAATGAGATTTTAAATCATTTCCCCTCTTTACTTTAAATGTTTAGGCTCTGCCCTTAAATCATCTCCATCCCACATGGTCTCACTGAGGGCTTGCTCTCAGGAGGCTGAGAAGTCTTCTATCTATCTATTTGGATGATAAGACTTAGCTCATATATATATATATATATATATATATATAAAATGTGTGTATATATATATATAGTATGTGTGTGTATGTACACACACACACACACACACACACACACACACACACACGCCATGGCCACAGTATGCCTGTGGAGGTCAGAAGACAGTTTGTGAGAGTTGTTCTCTTTTACTGTGTGGATTCTGGGGATCAAACTCAGGTCTGTAGGTTTGGTGGCAGGTGCTCATAGCAAGTGAGCCCTCTCACTGGCCCAAGACTTAGTTCTTGATCTCAAGGAAATTCCAGGTATCCTCAAGGGGAGATGTGAGTAGGAGATGGAAGGTACATAAAAATACTCAGTGCCTGGCAAAATATGGTGAGAATTGAAGGAGGGACCTTCACCAAGGGATGGGGATAGTCAAAGGCAGAAAGGTGGTTGGGGGAGAACTGGGGCCTTTCAGATTAGTCTTGCAGAACAAGAAAGGTACTCCAAGAGTGATGGGAAGGAGAAAGCATCAGGCCAGAAGCCAGTGCAGGTGGCTGCCATGTGCCCTGGGGTTGAGCTTGTCCTGAGAAGATGCAGGCGAGGATGCCAGTCATCAGGCCTGATAGACAGATGACCCAAAGAAGACTGGACACACAGTACTGAACCCTTCCCAACCCAAAGAAGTCTTATCACCAGCCTCCTCGGAAGTCAGACAGGCAGGGGACAGAGGTTAAGTCACTTGCATATTGCTTGCAGGCTTCAGATGGGCGAAACTGGCTTTGGAAGGGAGCTCGCAGCACCTTAGTGGAACTGGGCGAGTACCTGGTTTTTGCCAGGGATTTACTTCAGTTTTCCAAAACACTGAATAAATTACAAGCCCATTCTTGAATGTGTTTCCAATAAAAAACAGGAAAGATAATGCAGGATCCAAATTTGCTAATTACTGCCCTGATGAAAGCAAGACCTTTCAAGCTCATTCTTTCATAAGAGCGGCAACCTTCTGAACACAAACAGGACCTGACAAAGACAGTAATGCGAACTAGAGAAAGAGACTGAGGAAGGAAAGCCAGGTCCCCGCCGGCCATGGACCTGCATACAGCTTCTGATTCATGTTGCTGGAGTTCTTGTCTGGATTTTCAGTGCTGGGCTGTGACTACGCAGAAGTGCACTGAAATATCAGTGTAACAGTACATTTGAAAAATACATGGGCAGATTATTCTAAAACAAACACTTTTTTTTTTTTTTTTTGGTCTTTCAGGGTCTTCTTGTAGCCCCAGCTGGCCTGGAACTCATAGAGATCCATCTGCCTCTGCCTCAGGGAGCGCTGGGCTGGGATTAGAGGTGTGCTCACCATGCCTGGCATTTGGTTGGTTGGTTTGTTTTTCCTCACCTTTTTTAAAAGTCAAATGACATGATATCACATATCTGTCATCTCTGTTCTTGGGAGATGGAGGTAGGATTGTCAGTTCCAAAACCTGCCTGAACTACAAATTGAGATGTTCTTAAAGAAAAAGGAAGAAGGAAGGAGAGGAAGGTGGGAGGGAAGGTAGGAAAGAAATCAGTCAAACGAACAACACACTTTGGAAACCTCCTCATAGCAGAGCACAGGTGTGTGATGACAGTATTTGGAATTGTCCAGAGATAAGGGAGAGAGAGAGAGAGAGAGAACAGAGAGTGGTGAAGGAATTAGAGGGTCATCCTGATAAAAGAAGCAACCTGGCCCTGTGCCCGGATTTTCCTCCTTGAAGTTGGGACATCCCTCCATGTGAATTCCAGGAGTTCAGACTCCAGACTGCAGGCTGCATACCACAGGGCATATGGGACGTGGTCCACAGAGGATGGCATCTTCCCTTGACACTCAGGGTCCTCTCCTTCCCCTGGGTCCTCACTGTTCCTGTTTCTTCTTCCCCAATAATCGAAGCACAAGGCTGCTCTTCTCAAGTTAGTTGCGGGGGGGAAAGGGTGAGAATTGGAGAAAGGGGCCCTGGGTGGAGTCTCCACTCACAGGGTACCTGAATCTGGGTGAGTTATCTCGTCTCCTAGTTTCCCTATCTGAAAATCCCAGAGAAATTCCTACTGCAAGGATAATAGTAGAATGCCAGGCAGTGATTCTGGCGAAAGTGCTGATAACCACTGTGCTCTTCTGTTTTATGAACTGATAGGGAACAAATACCTCGCATGATCAAAACTGATTCCTATCTTCCTCCCCAAGGGCCTGATTTCCTTATCATACAGTTCTGCTTTTTTTTTATTGTTTGTTTTGATTTGGGTTTGTTTTTTGTTTTTGTTTTTGTTTTTGACCTTCTTGGATGTTTAACAGCCATACTTTAAGGCCTATACTAATCTGGTCAGAGGGACTTAAAGGACAGTTTTTGCTCCTTGCCCTCCAAGGTTGACTAAGTTCCAGGGGACAATGGATCATCTCTCAAAATGTCCTGTAACTGTGGGGAGTTACCTGAGTCACCTGTCCTCTTGATCAAGGAGTCTATGGAGACCCCACCAGATGGACTTGAACCAGTGTCCAGTCTACAAAGAAGAGGGTCAATGTTGTGGGCTCTCCTCAGGCCAGCTGTGAAGACCCTAACCTGGATCTGGTCCCCTGCCGATTAGGGGGTAAGAGGCGTGGAGCACGACACACAGACCCCGGGAGTCGGGTAGAAGCAAGCACTAGGCGAGGTGCTATAGACTCGTTTAATGCAGGAGGGGGCAGGCCTTATATCTCCCTTTTCTCCGCCCCCAAGTCCCTTTAGTCAGTGTATTGTTTTCTGATTGGTCCACGCCATGCAGTCTGTCAGCAGTTACTGGGATTGCGAGCCAGGGTACAGAGGCGTGGGCTCCTTTTGGCGGGCTATTTGCGGACCAAGAAGTGAAGTGAATTCTTGCTGAATCCCAGGGCTCTGGGTCCGCGCTGTCTTTGGAGACCTCCTGCTACAGATCAACACAAAGGACACATTTCCTCCATCCTTCCAAGTGAAGCCAGCCATGGTCGAACAGGACCTTCGACTTATCTTCACATAGATGGAACTGGTAAAAGAAAGCCAGGGACTCCTCCCAAAACCATGTGACCCCTGAGGAACAGATCCTCAAATGACATTAAGAGTAAAAATAAATTGGTTAATCTGGGCCAACAGTATGTTCTTAAACACCCGAAAGAAAAGCATAATCAAAGATTAAAGTGATCAGTATATTTCTTAAGAGTCCATGTGTATCGCTAAAGGCTACATAACAAGAAACAATGCCAGACAGGAGATACCTTCCTTTGAGATATGGGCCAGGGTGGCCCAAGAGACTCCCAGACAGTAACCCAGCATAGAAATAGGAAAATGAACAACAGACCCCAATCTTATCTAAAGGAATATTGACAACTGATTGCTGCTACGTGAGGAAGAGCTGATCTTCCTAAAACAAGGAACTCTAGATAGGCTGACTAAAACAATGCCAGACAGGAGATACCTTCCTTTGAGATATGGGCCAGGGTGGCCCAAGAGACTCCCAGACAGTAACCCAGCATAGAAATAGGAAAATGAACAACAGACCCCAATCTTATCTAAAGGAATATTGACAACTGATTGCTGCTACGTGAGGAAGAGCTGATCTTCCTAAAACAAGGAACTCTAGATAGGCTGACTAGACTCAGCACTCAGCAGATAATATGGGGGGAGGCTATGGGAGGGTACCATTTGGGATGCGGGTATAAAGATGAGTAAGATTGTTTGAGATGTTCTGTGTGAAATACACACACGCACAAAAAAAAAAAAAATCAGTTAATAAAAAAAAAGCAGGTCAAAAAACTTGAAAAAAAATCTTATTTTGTGAAGAAAGCCTAAACTCTGGAGTGTAAGCTGCCCTCTTACAACATCTTCAAGAAGCTTCTTTAATCTATAAAAGGTATTATAGAGCTAGGCAGACGGCCAGTTGATAGAGTGTGTGCCCTGAAAGCCTGAAGACCCAAAATCTATGTGAATGCAGCAAAACAACAAAACAAAACAGGGTGTGGTCATGTGCTTGTAATCCCAGCACTGTGGAGGCAGAAGGACGCAGGTCCCGGGCTCTTTGGCCAGCCGATGTGACGAATGGGAGAGTCCCAGGCCAGAGAGACCCAGGTTTTAAAAAGGTGTAGATGGTGCTTGACACACGAGGAAGGAGCTTGAGGTTTTCCTCTAGCCTCCATGTACACACACACAGACACACACACACACACACACACACACACACACACACACAGTATGATACCTCATAGCCTCTGATTCTGAGAAGAGCTGAGATGGGAAAGAACTTGTTTGTTGAGTTTGCCTTTAAAAACTGTTATTTTCCATTCAAAAGTTGGCTATGAAGGCCCTGGAGGACTGACGGCACTTTGTGAGTTAGACATCGCCCTGCTAAGTATGTGACAGGCTTCTTCTTTTTTTCTGTGAAAACTTCCTCAGAGCCTTGGAAAGGTAAATCTCTCCTGTATTTCATTTCGAGAAGGCAGTGACGAAGGGAGAGAGCCCGAGCTTGGCACGCAGGCTGCCAGCCAGGCCCTGGAATCCGGGTGGGTCTAGGAAAAAGCACAGACCTCAATGGAAAACATGGGTGGGTGTGCAGGAAACCCCCGGAAACTGTAAATTGGCTGCCTACTGCTTGAGCTGGGATGGATAGAAACCTCAAGGCTGTTAGAAATCAGAGCAGAGGGAACAGCAAGTACCTTTGCTCTCTGGGTCTCTTGTCCTGAGAATGATTGTAACCACCAACAGCCGTGGCTGCATCTGTTGTACCTGATCATTTAAGCCACCTACCAGTGGAGCCTGAGGGAGGAGAAGATGGCCTGACTCCCCAGAGTGCCATCACCAGCCCTCCAATTCACCATTGCTCTGGTCCCACCTCTCCCTGTCAGTCCCATTCAGTTTCTCCTAAGTTCTCCCTCTACCTCATTCTAATTCCCCTTCCTGGAAAACCAGTTTTTGCTTTGCCTATTAGAACCTCATTATCCACCTCTCAGGCTAATCCAGGCTCAGGTTTTCCAACACTGGGGAGCCTGACAAGTTCTGCATTCCCTGAATCTAACCTTTTCTAGACTAAAGATGACTGAAGGTGTCCGTGATAGTAAGCACTAATATTCTTGTCTCCCCATTTGAGCAATCAGAGTCAGTGCCCCCCACCTTCCTGGGACTCGAGAAGTCCCTGTAAGTCTGCATAAGACTGTCAGCCCCTTGTACTTGACTGAAAAAAGCCCCACTACCTTTTGCTGAGTCTGACTCTGCACCAGGCTTGGGCATGCTCAGGTCAATGATTGTCATCTGCCCTAATACAAGGATCTTTCCCATGTGCCTTCCTTCAAATGAGGAAGCTGAATGTCAGGGAGACCAAATGACTTGTCCAAAGTTTCAGGTCCAGTCTCCTCTCATAAGACACCTCCCTTCATCTTTGAGATGGTCCAATGGGTGGTTCTTTAGACCTGAAGAGGCTTCCCCCGTGCAAAGTCATAACCAGAAGCTTTGACCCCAAATCTGTATGTCTGACTCCAACCCAGTCACCACATGCCCAACACAAAGTTGAGCATAAATTATAGAAGATGAATTGGTGATGATCACATTTTATCGTAAACAAAGAAATAAATGACCAAAATCTGAAAATGTGACCAGAATGGTATATTTACACAGGACTAAAATGAAACTATCTTATTCTTCACTTTATAAGAACAAGATATAGATGGTTTCTAAGCACTGAGTGTGTGGCACACAGCACAATCTCAGCTCTCAAGTTCAAAGCCAACTTGTGCACTTGGGCTGCCTAGCAAGACCCTGCCTCAAAAGAAAAAAGACAAACACAGTCACTATTAAGTAGTTGTTGAAGTCCTTGGTCATCCGCGCTTTACACAGTTCTACAGAAGTCATGGGTATCATAAGCAACTTCATATGTAGGAGGCGGGTTTACAGATGACTTCACCAGTGGCCAAGGCATCCTGAAAGGCAGCCCTCTGATTTTGTACAGCAGAGTCTTCCTGGCATCAGGTAGTACCAACTGTAGTTCCTTCCTGGCACCTCCCTCCATCTTCAGATGACATAATTTCCCTGACTTTCAGCTCCCTCTTTTAGAGACAGATAAATGGGAAAACTCTGCTTGCATTGGAGGGGAGGGGGGTCACTAGGTGGCCCCAAAAGCAGGTTCTTGGAGGCTGAGCTAAGCGGCACTGTCAGGCTTTCTTAAGTGGAAAGGTGAATGTGTGCTGTGCTGCTGATGCTGCACTGGTCCCAAGCCCTAGCTGCCCGTATCACTCCAAGCAGATCATCTGATGCCATGGGGAGCACTGTGGGAATACATAGCTAGCTCATCAGAGCCCTCAAGCCTGGGTAACTCTTTTTAAAAATATTTTATTTATTATTTTTATTTTGTGTATATGAGTGCATTGCCTGCCTGTGTATAAGTGCACCCATGCTGTGCAATGCCTAAAGAGGTCAGAAGAAGGTGTTGGATCCCCTGGAACTGGAGTTACAGATGATTGTTAGGCACCCTGTGGGTGCTGGGAATTGATCCCATGTCCTCTGCAAGAGCAATCAGTGCTCTTAACCACTGAGCCATCTCTCCAGCCCCATAGCTTGGTTAACTGTTACTTCCAGTTTTTGAGAGGACTAGAGAAAGGTCTACATATTGTTCCAAGTCCATCTGAACTCTGGGAAGAGTCACCTTAGCATTACAGCCTGATATTAGAAAACTACCTTTCTCCCAGTATTCACAAAACAAGTTGCCATGTTTGTAAATATTGAGGACTTAAAACATTTCTAATGATTTCCTAGTTGGACTATTTTGACGTCCAACCTATGACTTAAGCTTTGCAATTCTCCTGAACCCAAGAAGGTTTCTCCCACCAGAATTTAAGTTTAAATTTCACAGGGAAATTTATTTTAAAACCAAGTAGGTTTCTAAAACTCAGCACTGTGTGGATATAGTCCCAATAGGGCTGTGTGAACCCTGTCACAGTACTTTTTAAATATTAATAGTTTAACATCCAACACAAACATTAAAAAAACCTAAGAACTCCACGTGTGCTCTAACCTTCACTGTGCACCAGGCTGGAAGAGAGCTTTGAGGTCATTTCCTCCAAACCTCTCATTGTACAGATGAGGAAAACAGGACTAATTGATGGCTAGTGATCCTAAATTATAGCTCTTCTCAAACCAGATCACATAACCAGTAGACTCAGTGTGCTCCCTTAGTTTTTAGCTTACACAGCTGATGAGTGTGCTGTGACCTTGGACATCCACCTTCTGTGGTTTACAAGTGTTTATGTTTCTAACGTGGGGTTTGCAATCTCCTGTTCCAGTGACCTTTACCACTGAGGCCTTGTCAGCCCCCAGTCGAGTTGACTCACTTCTTCCACACTCAGCCAACACTTCTGGGCTCCTCAGCATCAATGAAGTATCATGACACACAGGTGGCGCACAGCACAAGTGCGTGCTTGGACCCTTATGGGGTCCTGTGATGCGGGGGGGCATTGCAAGTTTGTCCCATACCCTGCAATCTGGTCTTCTTCCACCAAAGCACCTGTGCGCATATCACACTGGTTTAGTTGTCATTCATGAGTCTCAGAGCTATTCCTGCTCTTTGTGTTTGTTCTGAGGCAGGATCTCAGATAGCCCAGGCTGGCCTCAAACTTACCGTGGAGTTAAAGACAATCCTGAACATCTGATCTTCTCTTCACCACTGAAGTTCCTGGATTACAGATGTGAGCCACCACGCCTGCTTTATGCAGGGATGAAGACAGAGCCCAGGACATTGTGCGTGCTAGGCAAGCATCTACTAAGTGAGCTACATCCCTAGTGTGATTCCAGCACATTGAGCCCCAGTGTCTAGAAGAGTCCAGAACAGCACACAAAGAATGAATCAGCATATCGGTGGCTGTGTTCTTTGAAGCAGGAGACCCTTCCTCTCCAAGGTTTACCTTCCTTGTCCTCCATCAAATCCTTGATGTATGGGGCTTATCCTCTTTCTTAAAACTCTGCCTTCTTAGTCATTTGGATAAACATACACAGCTGTCCAACCCCCTGGCTGCTTTTTTTCTGGTTGTTCTCAGGAAATCCCACTCTCTTCCCCTCCGCTCAGGCAGTCACTATGCTCTGCCCTTGGCTGTTGTGGTCTCTGGATTTTTGTGAAGATGTCATTGAATCGTATATGGCCAACTTCTTCTTCTCGGTCCAGTGGTTCCAAAATTTCCATCTTCTACACAAATTGGCTTCCTGTAGATAAGCTTCTTTAAGGAAGCCTGCTCAGAGCCAGCCTCCCCATGCCACCCTCAGCGCTCTCTGTCTTTCCCTGGTTCCTCCATCCAAGCAGCAAACCCAAAGTCCTGCTCGCTCCCATTCACCCGTCACCTCTTCACAGATAACAGCTATGTGAATTTTACCTGATGGCAAAGTAAGGTGAGGGTCCACCTGAGCTCATGGCAAGTTCAAAATACTCCATGGGTCTATTCCTGCCTTCCAATCCAGCTAGCTAGATAAGACCATATTCATTTTGCCTGTTGAGAGATCAAACCTGGGGCTGGAGAGATGGCTCAGCAATCAAGAGCACAGGCTTCTCTTGCAGGGGACTCTGGTTCAATTCCCAGCACCCACATGGCATCTAACAGTCATTGTAACTCCAGTTCCAGGGGATCCAATGCCCTCTTCTGACCTCCTCAGGAATTGCACAACACAGGTGCACTTAATATACATGCAGGCAATACACTCATACACATAGACTAAAAATAATACATAAAATATTTAGAAAAGAAAGGTCGAACTTTTCAGTCTGACTTCTATCACCTCATACAATCCATCTGGTGCACCCCAATCCCTCTTGTCTAATCTGTGCTACCCCAGTGACTCTCAACCGTGGGCACACATTAGAAGCAAGAAAAGCTGTTTGAAAAGCAGCAAGACTCAAGTCCTACCACCACGTTCCTTCCACAAGGTTCTGATTTGATTAGCTTGTACTGGGGCCAAGTGTTAGCACATTTTGAATGTCCCCATCTTGAATGTCCCCGGGTGACGCTCTTGTGCAGTTTGGAAACACAGATGATGATTGATGATACTCCAAAAATTCTTCACCGCTCCACACTTTTTCTTAGTTGATCTCTCCCTCATGGGCAAAGCTTTTTCTTGTGTTTCTTCTTTACTATAGAAAATTCACAAAGACTTCTTTGATTCTTCCAGTTGAAAGAAATCTTTCTCCAGAAACTTCCAGTCCTCTCTACATTCATTCGTGTGACCCTAGCCAAATCTGTGTCAGATATGGTTAACATGGAGGTTAAGATCAGATCCCTATCTTCCTGAAGTTTACAGTCTTTTGGAATGAGAGAAACCATATGAATCAAGGAACATTAAACTTTATCATAGAAATACATAAGCATCCATGGGCAATTGGGTACTGTTTAGACATGAAGGGTCTAGTCTGCTGGATATAAAAACAATGCATGGGCCTGTCACCTCTATTTAATGGTATAGGTTTGAAGGCTTGAACCTCATTTCACTGACCTTTATATACTTGGAAGACCTCAAAAGTGTTAAATCCTTGCAGAATGGTGTGTTGGTGATTAGGACTAACTGGGACTTAATGAAATTATCAAGAAAACAATACCATAGTTTAGAGCTTGAGGGAGGAATGAAAGGTTCCACTGAGACTCAGACTCATAATTTCCAGTCCTACATGGTGTGTGAGTTTTATAACATCTATCACCATATTCCTAAAATATATTTAAGGTGGTAATGAGATAGCACAGTTGAAACTTGATCCTGTTTCTCATGATTAAGAAGGTGGTAATGATCTTTTCAAGCTAATTATAACCCCTTTTATTTTAGGAAGCAAATGCTGGATATAAAAAGTGATGCTAGAAGCCGGGAGTGGTGGTTGACGCCTATAGTCCCAGCACTTGGGAGGCAGAGGCAGGTGGATCTCTGTGAGTTCAAGGCCAGCCTGGTCTACATAGTGAGTTCCAGGACAGCTGGGGCTACAGGGAGACCTGTCTCAAAAAGACAAAAAGAAAAAAAATGTGATGCTTAGGTGGCCAATGGAAAGAATTGAGGGGGATTGGGGGAAGCATCTGCCCACCCATGAACCTTCCATCCTTCCTTCTTGAACTTGATGATTTCCAAGTTTAATCCTTCATCTTCTCAAAGATGTTCTTGATAAAGCTGCTCAAATAGTCACCGATGAGTACAGTTTTCTATAGGGATGTTTGGTGGTCAGACGTGAGAAGTAAGGAATGATAACTGGTGTTCAGGTGAAAAACGCTGAACTTCTTCAGTGGAAGCCTCTGATAGTGCAGCTATCGTGCTAGTGATTAAACCCTAAAAAGTAAAGCATTCTCAGGAAGAAAGTCACCTTTGCATGCCCAGCACCTCCTCGGAATATTAGTGAGTCACAGCATATGGGTTAGTTCACCTTCCAAAACTGTCTGAGTCAAAAGAGATACAAAGATGTGCTCCTTAGCCTAGAGGATTTCAAGAACATTCGTTTCCCATGGAGAGAGAACAGTATGCAAACATAAATCATTTTTTAAAAAAGCAATATAGAAAACTTTGCATACAATGATAAAAGGACAGAAACCACTCCCGTGTCCTTGACCATGTCTTGGCAGGTCTTCATTTCTCAAGTCATGTATTGACTAGTGATTTATTTTTTGATTGATTTGTTGACTCATTTCCAGAGTCGTGAGACATGGAAACATTTCTGGACTACCTGTCATCTTCCAGGGACACTGTTCCTGAGGGGACAAGGATGAGCACCTTCAATGACAACTCGCTTTAAAAACAATTGATTTTGCATTTTAGACACATTGACTCGAAAAGGTGGATAGAGTAAAGAGGGTCCGTTGGAACCAGGGGAACCACACACAAAGTCCTGAAATGGGTTGCTGAGGAGACGCACAGGGTCTGCATCAGAGAGTCTCAAAAGAACAGATGAACGGGGTGAAAACAAGATTATTCATGAGATAAAACTGAAGACTGTGGGACCAGAGAACCAGAGGAAGGGAGGAGATATACTTCAGCCTCTAGCTTGGGGGACTGTGAGGGCTGTTCAAATAACACAGGAACAAGAGGACATTCAGGGTGGAGGTTGGTGACTTCATCTTTGATGACTCAACACTGTATTCCTCCAGGGAATGCTGACATGTTCCATCAGCAGAGAGTTATGTGGGGTGCAGAGGCAGAGCTGGACGACTTTCCTTTAACTCAGCTCCTTACTACAGTGGATGTGCAGCAGCATTCTTGGTGAGACTTGGAGCTACCCCTCCACAACTGGAAAATTCAAGTTCCCCTTGCTTTCATTCATGCACATGGGCACTCAGCACACAATAGCACGCAGCTGGCACATGCAGCATAGGCAGTTTACATTCCAGTGAGAAGCTTTGGAATGTGAAGGCCCTGAGCAATAGGTTTGGAGTGAGACAGAACATGGCCTAGATATGGTCATCAGTACTGGCTACCTGTGTGATCTTAGGCAAACACTTAACTTATCTGGGCCCACATTTACTTGTGTTGATCAGAGTTGACCAGAGTTAAAGTGTGGAGCTAGAAGTATACACACTGTCAGCACAGTGGTGATCATGTGTATTCTCAACTCTCATATGGATAACCACCATAATCGAATATACACATGGAAACAAACAGTTCTACCGTGCTGAGCTAAGGATTCTGGGAGATGGAAGCATAGGCAACCATGGAGGGAAAGCATCAAATCCATCACTACAGGCAAGGAAAGTACTTTCCTAAAGTAAGCAGTGTTTCAGAAGATCCAAGGGAGAGTAACAGGCAAAGGAAACCATAAAGCCATGGTGAAAGGCATGACACCTGTCAACAGAGGGACAGCTCATTGTGACAACTGTGAGCCGCTCAATGCGAGCAGGCACTATGCAGAGGAAACGTATGGTGCCAAAGCCAGGAGGCTGGGGTAGCTATGGCGGGATCTTATAACCATGTTCACCAACCAAGAATGAGGTTTCGACTAACAGATAATGGGAACTGATGAGCTGGGCAGCGAGGAGCTTGTGGTTTGAATGAGGAATACCGCCCCCCATGAGCTAAGGATTTGAATACTGAATCCCAGTTAGTGGTGCTGTTTGCAGAAGTTCAGGTGGCATGGCCTTGCTGGAGGAAGCACGTCACCGGGGGCAGGCTTGGAGAGCCTATAGTCATGTCCCATTTCTAGTCTGTCTCTCTTGCTTCCCTGTGCCTGTTTGATGATGTGAGCACTCAGCTTTCTGCTCACCTGCCTCCTGCCATGATGGACTCATCCCTCTGGAACTATAAGCAAATAAACTCTTTCTTCTGTAAGGTTCATTGGTCATGGTGTTTTATCACGGCAACAGAAAGTAGCTAATACAGAAGTTGGTATCAGAGAGTGGGGCCTTGCTGTGAAGAACCTAACCATGTTGTTTTTTGGAGATGTGTGGAAGACTTTGGAAGGTTTGACTAGAAAAGCAGTGGAATTCTGTAAGCAGAGCATAATGGGCCATTCTAGTGGTGGCCTGGCTCAACATGTTCTAGAGGGAGAGGGAAACTAATTAGGAGAAGTTATATTCTTATGACTAACTGTATTCTTATATAATTGTCTCTGACACTTAGACTATTTTGTACTTTCCTCTTGTTTTACTTATTTAAAATGCAATTCTGTGATCTTTTACTTCTTGATGATGTTTTATTGCTCTGTGATGTTTTCATGACCCTGGGAATTTTCCTACTCTGTAATATCTTGAAACTCTATGATAGTTTCCACTTACTCTGTCTAACTGCAGATCAAGATGTGAAACTGAGAAAATGAAAAGTTTACCAAATGGTTTGATGAGGCATCTGGTCCAATTAGCCCAAGAAAAGTATAGATTAAACCTGACAGATACCTAGATTTCTGCTAGTGATATCAGCTTTTGTAAACTGCAATAATTGTTTCGCCAAGTCCTAGACCAATTAGCCTGTCCTACCTATGGATCAAAAGGCAGAAGATATTCTGACCCATGCCTGGGATATCTACTTTGTAAGCTATGTTGACCAGGTAAACTCAGGAAGGAATTTTTCCTGAGATAACATGGCCCATCATGAAAAGAGTCACAGACCCCAGTTGATAGTCATAAAATGATGATATAAAAGGTCTATATAACCCTCATTTGTGCTTATGTTTGGAGTCTAGAAAATATTGAAGACTTTGCTGCTAATTCTTGGAGCACATGTATGTGAAAAGAATAAATGAGGTTTCCAGTCCTTGTCTGGGAGAATGCTGATATCTTAGGTATTAGAAGAAGTTTTTTTCTCTTTTCTTTTCTTTCTTTCTTTTTTTTTTTTTTTTGGTAATAAAACAAGGACTTAAACAGCAACTGAGATATTTTGGTAAAGTATCTGGCTGTTATCTGCCTGAGGCATAAAAATTTGCCTGAGGTTAAATTAAAATGTGATGTACAATTTCTTCTATGAAAGACATTTTGAAACTGCCTAATGTTGAACTGGCTGTGGTGTGGTTATTAATGGTGAATATTATGCATATCTACAATGAAAAAGAACAAGTGGGACAAGAAGAATTGGATAGGAAAAGAGCACTAGGAAGCTTAATAATATGACAGCCAAGGCTTGTGCTGGAAGAGAGGCTCTCTTTGATAAGGAGATTAGAGCCATTAAGGAGAGACCTCCAGATTTGCACTTAAACAA